>NC_092167.1:20431804-20737304 GCF_045791955.1 Oncorhynchus clarkii lewisi | reverse complement strand
TTCTCATCCCCTTCTTCTTCCTCTTCTTCTCCTTCTTTATAAATGTGTCTGCATGGCCCTCTAGTGTCTGTGCACCACCCGGCTGGGTGTCTGTGCCTTGAGGTAGCGGGCACAACACCTCCCTAGGTCTCCTCCTCTGGGCGTACGCCATCATCAGCCTGAACTCCACACTGTCCTCCATGCCATCCATATCCCCTGGCAGCCCAGCTTTGGCACTCCCATTCACATTACTGTTGGTACTCCCATTGGCATTGCTGTTTGCCATCTCCCTAAACAAAAATAAACAAACAAACCAGGAACAGGAAGTGAGTGTATAGCTGCAACAGCCTATTACACAAATCCAACAACATTGATCTGTAAGTTTTCCAATGCAGTTTAAAAACAGTTTATGAATGTATACTTTCCTGGAAGAGTGCAATGCACAGTCCCCCCAAACAGCACATTGGGAATAGAGAATGAGAATTTTTACTGAAAAAAAAACATTAAAACAACCTCTAGAGAGCAGCAGCACTCATGTGGTGGTAAAGGGCGTAACTGATGCCAAAAAATGGGAAGACAACATACCAAGGCACACCCTTTAGTCCTGTGAGTTCTGAGTCTGACAAGACATCAATAGGTGACAGGTAGCATAGTGGTTAGGGCTTTGGGCCAGTATCTGAAAGGTTGCTAGTTTGAAGGTGAAAAATATGTAAATGTGACCGTGAGCAAAGCACTTGGAGTTGGGACACAAAAATATATATATTTCCAATGCGCATACAAGTACAACACACTTGTAGCTGCCTAAATGTGTTAAATAGGACAAATACGTACCCACCAAATTATAATCATTTTAAATTATCCAGAATGTACACACTACTATTTAAGACAATCAAAAACGCATATTTTGACCAATGTGTAAAATAAAATGTGTTAATTGTGTAGATACTCCTCTAAGAAAGCCAATGGCTCAAACCTCATGTCGCCAACATAATTCGTTCAAAGGTTATTGGAGGGGATAATTCAATGGTGGCCTGAGGGGAAAAAAATAAAGAATTCTGCCAGGGGGGAGATTTTCGGCACAATATCGAGATAAGATATATATCGACTTTGAGACATTACATGAAGTATTTTCATATTAATGCGAAATTCTTGTTCGGAAGATTTCTCACAAAAACGTCTACTACCAGGCGCGTACTGGGAAACCAACCAGGGACAGTAAAACTTTAACAAAGTTTAAGTTAATAAATCGGCACTTACTTATTTATCAAATAAAAAGCCATGCCTACTTACGTATAACAGTACTACGTCTGCGCTAGTTGCCAACGTTTTAAGTTATAAATTCGCCGGTGAATGAGCGTTCTTCTGATTCTTAAAACTCTCGTTCTGCCTGCTAGCTGCTGCCTGTCCGACTGACTCCTGGTGTTTCTTTATAACCTGTCTTCCGTAAACGTCAGAGCGACGTTTGTATGTGGTCGAAATTGAAACCAAGTTGGCATGACGATTGTTTTACCTACATGTGAGAACCCCCAAATAGTGACACGTCAACCCCGTGGTGAACTAGTCATGTTAAATAAACAAAACAATGACATTGCTATTTTATCTGTTCTTCTAAATTGATAGTTATTCACATATTAGGACACAATTATACAATCCGTTGGTGTTGGACTATTCCTAATGTCTATCAAATGTATCCCCTTCCAAAAATAATACATACTTTAACTGCTTGCCAGTCTGTTCCCTGTCTGTATAGGCCATATCAACCTGCTGGCTGTAATGGGTAAAGGTTGTGACTATATTGCAGGCATAGTCTATGACTGATATAAGTCTCTCTGAGACTGGATAGAGCGATTCAGCTACCTTCAAAATGGACAACAATAATATTCTATTCCTTAAGGAAATCCCCAGAGTTAGTTTTAGCAGGCACCCATGATATTCAACCACCCTATTATCTGTCCTCTATCCCACTCTGAAGGTTGGGAGTCTTTCACAGGCTTGTGTAAATGTGACTTCTCTTTTGCCCCACCTCAACAACAAACAATCATTCAAAACACAGGAAATAAAGTCAGAGGCAAGCAATAGTATTTTCTCTTGGAAAATGTCTCCTGTGAAATGCCCTCAGTTAGCCTACCACACACACACACACACATTGTCACATGTTTTGTTGTGAACTTGTGACTCATACTGTTGCGACTCATGAGACATCCACAGGTAGGGCTGGAAAATGACGACACTTTATTATATCAGTTCCAGGTACTTAGACCTACATTAAATGTTGTTGATCATTGACAGATACAGTGGGGCAAAAAAGTATTTAGTCAGCCACCAATTGTGCAAGTTTTCCCACTTAAAAAGATGAGAGAGGCCTGTAATTTTCATCATAGGTACACTTCAACTATTACAGACAAAATGAGGGGGAAAAATCCAGAAAATGAATTTACGAATTTATTTGCAAATTATGGTGGAAAATAAGTATTTGGTCACCTACAAACAAGCAAGATTTCTGGCTCTCACAGACCTGTAACTTCTTCTTTAAGAGGCTCCTCTGTCCTCCACTAATAACCTGTATTAATGGCACCTGTTTGAACTTGTTATCAGTATAAAAGACACCTCTCCACAACCTCAAACAGTCACACTCCAAACTCCACTATGACCAAGACCAAAGAACTGTCAAAGGACACCAGAAACAAAATTGTAGACCTGCACCAGGCTGGGAAGACTGAATCTGCAATAGGTAAGCAGCTTGGTTTGAAGAAATCAACTGTGGGAGCAATTATTAGGAAATGGAAGACATACAAGACCACTGATAATCTCCCTCGATCTGGGGCTCCATGCAAGATCTCACCCCGTGGGGTCAAAATGATCACAAGAACGGTGAGCAAAAATCACAGAACCACACGGGGGACCTAGTGAATGACCTGCAGAGAGCTGGGACCAAAGTAACAAAGCCTACCATCAGTAACACACTACGCCGCCAGGGACTCAAATCCTGCAGTGCCAGACGTGTCCCCCTGCTTAAGCCAGTACATGTCCAGGCCCGTCTGAAGTTTGCTAGAGAGCATTTGGATGATCCAGAAGGAGATTGGGAGAATGTCATATGGTCAGATGAAACCAAAATATAACTTTTTGGTAAAAACTCAACTCGTCGTGTTTGAAGGACAAAGAATGCTGAGTTGCATCCAAAGAACACCATACCTACTGTGAAGCATGGGGGTGGAAACATCGTGCTTTGGGGCTGTTTTTCTGCAAAGGGACCAGGACGACTGATCCGTGTAAATAAATACCAGCAACAGTGTGTGAAAACCTTGTGAAGACACACCGCCCGGGCAACGAAGGAGTGGCTTCGTAAGAAGCATTTCAAGGTCCTGGAGTGGCCTAGCCAGTCTCCAGATCTCAACCCCATAGAAAATCTTTGGAGGGAGTTGAAAGTCCGTGTGGCCCAGCAACAGCCCCAAAACATCACTGCTCTAGAGGAGATCTGCATGAAGGAATGGGCCAAAATACCAGCAACAGTGTGTGAAAACCTTGTGAAGACTTACAGAAAACGTTTCACCTCTGTCATTGCCAACAAAGGGTATATAACAAAGTATTGAGATAAACTTTTGTTATTGACTAAATACTTATTTTCCACCATAATTTGCAAATAAATTAATAAAAAATCCTATAATGTGATTTTCTGGATTTTTTTTCTCATTTTGTCTGTCATAGTTGAAGTGTACCTATGATGAAATTTACAGGCCTCTCTCATCTTTTTAAGTGGGAGATCTTGCACAATTGGTGGCTGACTAAATACTTTTTTGCCCCACTGTATGCTACCATACAGGTAAGCACGGGCATATTATGGGAAATAGTCATTGAAAGGGTAAGCCGTCAGCAGGGTGGAGGAACGCACAAGCACACACGCACGCATATATTTGGATCATGTTTGACTATAGTGTAGGGGCGCAACTTTCACTGGGGACGGGGACGGGACGGGGGTCATGTCCTCCCCACATTCTGAAATTGCATTTTTGTCCCCCCAGTTTTATCATAGCAATGTGATTAAAAAAAGGTGGCAATGGAGTGGTTTAGGACCATGCAGACTCTTCCGAGCGGCCGGGTAAGTTGTGTGAAGGCAAAGGATCTGGAAGGCTGGCTGGATCAACACTGGAGAGTTGAGCATTGTTCAGTGTGTATGTGTTGTGCCCATTCACCAAGTTTTAAAGGCAAGCAGAGCAGAGACTGGCTCCTCTTTAGTTGACTGATGTAGCTGGCAATGTAACTGCTGTTCAACTTTTATTTTATTACATTTTTTACCCCTTTTCCTCCTCAATTTCGTCATATCCAATTGGTAGTTACGGACTCGGGAGAGGCGAAGGTCGAGAGCCGTGCGCCGTCCGAAACACAACCCAGCTAAGCCGCACTGCTTCTTGACACAATGCCCACTTAACCCGGAAGCCAGCCCCACCAATGTGTCGGAGGGAACACCGTACACCTGGTGACCGTGCCAGCTTACACTGCGCCCAGCCCGCTGCAGGAGTCACTAGTGCACGAGGGAACAAGAACATCCCTGTTCCAAACCCTCCCCTAAACCGGACAACGCTAGGCAAACTGTGCGCCATCCCCGTGGGCCTCCCGGTTGCTTCCGGCTGCGACAGAGCCTGGACTCTAACCAGGATCTCTAGTGGCAAAGCTAGCACTGCGATGCAGTGCCTTAGACCACTGCATCACTCGGGAGGCCCTAACTGCTGCTTAACTTAACAGAAAAAAAACTAAACTAGTGTTTATTCCGTCCTGCTAACTAATGTTCAATCGCTGGAAATAAATGGGACGAGCTGAAAGCATGTATATCCTACCAAAGGGACATTAAAAACTGTAATATCTTATGTTTCACCGAGTCGTGGCTGAACGACGACATTAAGAACATACAGCTGGCGGGTTATACGCTCCATCGGCAGGACAGAACAGCAGCATCTGGTAAGACAAGGGGTGGGGGCCTATGCATATATGTGAACAACAGCTGGTGTACAATATCTAAGGAAGTCTCAAGATTTTGCTCGCCTGAGGTAGAGTATCTCATGATAAGCTGTAGACCACACTATGTACCTAGAGAGTTTTCATCTGTATTTTTCGTAGCTGTCTACATACCACCACAGACCGATGCTGGCACTAAAACCGCGCTCAATGATCTGTATACCACCATAAGCAAACAGGAAAATGCTCATCCAGAGGCGACGCTCTTAGTGGCCGGGGACCTTAATGCAGGTAAACTTATATCAGTTTTACCTAATTTCAATCAGCATGTTAAATGTGCAACAAGTTGAAAACAAATTCTAGACCACCTTTACTCCACACACAGAGACGCGTACAAAGCTCTCACTCGCCCTCCATTTGGCAAATCTGACCCTAATTCTATCCTCCTGATATCTGCTTACAAGCAAAAATTAAAGCAGGAAGCACCATTGACTCATTGTATAAAAAAACTACAGGATTGCTTTGCTAGCACAGACTGGAATTTGTTCCGGGATTCTTCCGATGGCATTGAGAAGTATACCACATCAGTCACTGGCTTCATCAATAAGTACATCGAGGAACGTCGTCCCCACAATGACTGTACGTACATATCCCAACCAGAAGCCATGGATTACAGACAACATTCGCACTGAGCTAAAGGGTAGAGCTGCTGCTTTCAAGGAGCGGGACTCTAACCCGGAAGCTTATAAGAAATCCCGCTATGCCCTCTAATGAACCATCAAACAGGCAAAGCTTCAATACAGGACTAAGATAGAATCGTACTACACCAGCTCCGACGTTCGTCGGATGTGGCAGGGCTTGCAAACTATTACAGACTACAAACTAAACCACAGCCGAGAGCTGCCCAATACGGGCAAAATAACTTCAAAGCTTGCTTCGAGGCAAGTAACACTGAAACATGTATGAGAGCATCAGCTGTTCCGGAAGACTGTGTGACCACGCTCTCCGCAGCCGATGTGAGTAAGACCTTCAAACAGGTCAACATTCACAGGGCCGCATGGCCAGACGGATTACCAGGACGTGTACTCCGATCATGCGCTGACCAACTGGCAAGTGCCTTCACTGACATTTTCAACCTCTCCCTGTCTGAGTCTGTAATACCAACATGTTTCAAGCATAGTCCCTGTGCCCAGGAACACTAAGGTAACCTGCCTAAATGACTACTGATCTGTAGCACTCACGTCTGTAGACATGAAATGCTTTGAAAGGCTGATCATGGCTCACATCAACACCATTATCCCAGAAAACCTAGACCCACTCCAATTTGCATACCACACCAACAGATCCACAGATGATGCGATCTCTATTTCACTCCACACTGCCCTTTCACACCTGGACAAAATTAACACCTATGTGATAATGCTATTCATTGACTACAGCTCAGCGTTCAACACCACAGTGCCTTCAAAGCTCATCATTAAGCTAAGGACCCTGGGACTAAACAACTCCCTGTGCAACTGGATCCTGGACTTCCTGACAGGCAGCCCCCAGGTGGTAAGGGTAGGCAACAACACGGGGGTCCCTCAGGTGTGTGCTTAGTCCCCTCCTGTACTCCCGGTTCACCCACGACTGCGTGGCCAAGCACAACTCCAACACCATCATTACGTTTACTGATGACACAACAGTGGTAGGCCTGATCACCGACAACGATGAGACAGCCTAAAGGGAGGAGGTCAGGGACCTGACTGTGTGGTGCAAGGACAACAACCTCTCCCTCAATGTGATCAAGACAAAGGAGATGATTGTGGACTACAGGAAAAGGAGGACCGAGCACAGCCCCATTCTCATCGACGGGGTAGTAGTAGAGCAGATTGAGAGCTTCAAGTTCCTTGGCGTCCACATCACCAACAAACTAACATCGTCCAAGCACACCAAGACAGTAGTGAAGAGGGCACGTCAAAACCTATTCCCCTTCAGGAGACTGAAAATATGGCATGGGTACTCAGAACCTCAAAAGGTTTTACAGCTGCTCCATCGAAAGCATCCTGATGGGTTGCATAACTGCCTGGTATGGCAACTGCTCGGCCTCCGACCGCAAGGCACTACAGAGGGTAGTGCGTACGGCCCAGTACATCACCGGGGCCAAGCTTCCTGCCATCCAGGACCTCTATACCAGGCGGTGTCAGAGGAAGGCCCAAAGACTCCATAGACACCCTAGTCATAGACTATTCTCTCTGCTACCGCACGGCAAGTGGTACTGGAGCGCCAAGTCTAGGTCCAAGAGGCTCCTAAATAGCTTCTACCCCCAAGCCTTGCTTTTGGGCCTCATCTATGGCTTAATTCTAAGGTACCCCAAAGAACTGAAATATACCTTTGAGGTGTTCCAAAAAGTATTCTTGGAACTTGATGATCTCAGGACCTCCCCACGGGTCCAAGCTCTAAAGATGAAGTTATCTTTCAGTTTTCAGTGATATCTAAAGATATCTATAAAAACTCTCAAAGGGTAAAATATCGCTTTGATGTTAAGGGGCACACAGACCACTAGAGAATTCTTGCCAAAATGTACAACATGTGAGGTCAAAGTGCTAATCCCAAACTATCACCTAAACTTTATAGAGTTGTGAAGATCTGAAATTATTTGTAGTCAGATGCAAGCTATCTGGATGTAACTTTAGGAGGCAAGGTGGAGTTATACCCAGAATGCTTACAGATTAAAAAATAATGAGATCTCCACAAATGCTTAAGGAGTAGGGTTTAAGGGGCAATTTGAGATTGAAGTTTGAAGAAAACCTTTATTCAAAATAAAGGTGTTGAAGTTTGAAGCTGAACACTGTTGTTTCTTTTTGCATATTCCCTTGTTTAGAAATAATCATTTTTAATCAATTATCCCAAGTATATTGAGGTAACTATTTGCATCAGCTTTTTAAGTATAGCTGTGAGTATATATTTGAGTAGTAGGAACCCAATTTAAATGCATTTTACTAACTTGAGTACCATAAGTAACTGAGCAAAAAAACATTTGTAGATTAAACATAGAATATAAATTACGATACTGAGTAAATTCAGCAAATTAAACGTACAATATTAGTTCTGTAACTGATTACATTAAGTATATCAAACTTATAACATTAGTTCTGGGACTTGAAGGACTTAAGCAGGTCAAACTAGAAAAAACTTCTGAACCTGATAAAATTAAGTTGAATGAAATGAATTTTTGAGATCCTGTTAGTTGTTTGCACTTAATATATTTGAGTTTGTAATGCACTAAAATATTGTACTTAAATGATCCTCCTTGTTGGATTTACTTAAAAGGCTGATGCAAATAGTTACTAAAAAATGTTGAATTAAAAGGGGCACAATATTTTTTACAGTGTATCAGCCAACAGCAGACAGATTTGGAGAGACTTGCACTTTCTCTATAACTATTTTTCAAAGCCTACCTTTTAGGAGAGGGAAGATTTTCAGATGGAGAAATATGGGTGATCAATATTTTCAGGACTATTTCTAGGCTATGTAGTAAACTATAATCATAGGCCTATTAAGGAAGAACATGTCCTTGGAAAGATAACTGCCAGTGCTTCTCCGCCCATTTATAGGCTTTAGCCTACTCTATTTTGAGATCCCACTCGCACATGATCTCGCAGGTATGGCTAATGAACTGGAAGCATCAAGAATGATGACAGCGACACTTGCTACGTTTTGCATAGGCCTATATGATATAGCCTACATTTTGTGAGGACGATTTGCAGGCAGAGACAAATAAAAATATGTTTTTAATACAATGAAAGAGGACCGTTTCCAATAAGCTGTGGGACAACAAAAATATTTTCATCCCAAAGTTGTCTGTCTGAAACCCTGCTCCCTCTGTAGCATGAAAAATGCGACCACGCGCAATGATCTCTGTCGGGACCCGCTGGATGCCTGTGGGACCTGCGGGTCCCGACAGAGATCATTGCGCGTGGTTGCATTTGAGGGAATAGAGGGAATGCAGCCCTCTAGTGTAGTCAGTACACAGCACAGTGCTCATGTTTTATCATGATCAGATGGTGACAGGGGTCCCAGCAGGGTCAGACAGCCAGTCTACAGAGCTCAGGTGAATTTTGTAGGAGGCCTTTATTAAAAATATCAGTAAATGATACAAAGTTCCATCTTGATGGGTAGACCAACAGTAGCTACAGGACAGCAGATTAAACTTAAAGCTACAGTCCGGGATCTGGAAATAATGGTCATTTCAATTATTGAACCATTGATTTTATTCTTGGATAATATAATGTATAAATGTACACCAAGGTAATTCTTTGTCATGCCTCATTTTAGGAGGATCAGATGGCGACAGGGGTCTCAGCAGGGTCAGGCAGCCAGGGAAGACCAGGCTGTGATGGAGGTGAGGTGAATTTTTGCAGTTACAACACTTTGTTCCCTCTGTGCAGCAAACACTGGACAAGCCAGATGCTATTTTATGGCAGTCTGACAAACCTCCAAAGTTCATTTCCAAATTGTATCAAGGGTTGATAGACTTTTCCTGATGATACAAAACATGTAAAACAAAAATGTGAGGAAGACCTAGTAGAAGCTATTGATGATGATGAATGGATACAGATGTGTTTGAATGCCCCGTTATGATCATATAATCTCAGACATAAATTACTGCAATTTAAGGCCATCCATAGAACATACTACAGTGGCAAGAAAAAGTATGTGAACCCTTTGGAATACCTGGATTTCTGCATAAATTGGTCACACAATTTGATATGATCTTCGTCTAAGTCACAACAATACACAAACACAGTCTTCTTAATCTAATAACACACAATTATATGTTTTCGTGTCTTTATTGAACACACCCTATACTTTTTCCAACCTACACTGTGAATGTTTAAATGATGCATTCAACATAGACAAGAAAAATACAACAATGTGTGTGTTATTAGTTTAAGCAGACTGTTTGTCTGTTGTGACTTAGATGAAGATCAGATCTAGTTTTAAGAACAATTTATGTAGAAATCCAGATAATTCCAAGGGTTCACATACGTTTTTTTGCCACTGTATATGCCAGTGATCCTGAATTACTCAGAAATGGAATTCCTCTGCTGGAGGTGTAAACACAAAAGAGGACATATTTGCATATGTCATGGTCTTGTGAGGAATGGCTGAATTCTGGCAAAGAGTATGTTCTTTTATCTCAGCAAGTCTACAGATTCCCCCTACTCCCTGTTTTTGTTTGCTTGGAAATGTTGATACTGGAGACTGTTATCTGAAGAAACTGTGTAACCAATCATTTATACCGGCTAAGAAATGCATTGTGTGCTATCCAGCTATATTGTGTGCAAGTAAAAAGAGCTTTACAGTACAATTAGTCCTATGAGATTAATTACAGGGAGGATTTGCTGTTTCTGTGTGTTAATGTATATTTGATGTGTATGTGAGTTTTTAGTTTTTAGTTTCCAAACCTTCCCTTGGGAATTAAAGCAATGTAAGCTGTGTACCGCAAAATAAATTGTGTTGGGAGAGAGTTTAGTCATTGACTAGACTGGTGGGGGTCTTGCGTGCAGGTGGCCCGGGCTGACTGGTCGCTCTGGCTAAAATGGAATATAGAGGATGTCTTAATAAAGACAATCAAAAGTCTTTGTATTTTTTCAAGAGTTGTTCATTTGTTAGGCATTTGGTTAAAGGTGCAACACAATATTTATTATTGAATTACCTTAGATCTAGTTCAGTCTTATTAATCACTTAACCTCTCTGGGGTAGGGGGCAATATTTTGACATCCGGATGAAAAGTGTGCCCAAAGTAAACTGCCTGTTACTCAGGCCCAGAAGCTAGGATATGCATATAATTGGTAGATTTGGATAGAAGACACTCTAAAGTTTCTAAAACTGTTCAAATAATGTCTGAGTATAACAGAACTGATATGTCAGGCGAAACCCAGAGGACAAAGCATCCCAACCCCCCCCAAAAAATCAGCTTACCACTTTTTTCAATGGCTATTACTTTAATTACAAGGTCAAGTCCTCCCAGATTGAATTTCCTAGGGCTTCCACTAGATGTCAACAGTCTTTATTAAGAGTTTCAGGCTGGTTTTTGAAAAAATGACCCATAAATTGTAGTTTTGCAGTAGTGTTTCCAAGCGCGTGGAAGAAAGCGCGTTCTTTGGTATTTTTCTCTGGTAAAGACAATAATGATTCTCCGTCTTAAATGTTATCGTTTATTTGCATATTAGGATACCTAAGGTTTGATTATAAACGTTGTTTGACTTGTTTGTAAAAGTTTATTAGCAACGTTTGGGATTCATTTTGTATGCATTTTGATGGAGGGAAAATGGATGGATTATTGACTGTAGCGCGCCAGCTAAACTTTTTATGGATATAAAGAAGGACATTATTGAACAAAAGGACCATTTGTGATGTAACTGGGACCTTTTGGAATACCAACAGAAGAAGATCGTCAAAGGTAAGGCATTTTTTATATCGCTATTTCTGACTTTTGTGTCGCACCTGCCTGATTGAAATATGATTTTCATGTGCTTGTATGTGGCGCGCTGTCCTTCTTTCGCCATAAAGCCTTTTTGAAATCTGACACGGCTGCTGGATTAACAAGAAGTTAAGCTTTATTTTGATGTCTAACACATATATTTTCAAAAATGTTAAATATTTGAAATTTGTATTTTTGAATTTCGCGCTGCAATTTCACTGGATGTTGGCCAGGTGGGACGCTACCATCCCACTTACCCTAGAAAGGTTAAACACATTTAATAATGATATCTTACCTAGCTTGATGACTGTGGGCATTGTTGCTTACTTTTTGTTCTACATGGAGAAGGCATATTGGATTGTGTAAAAATGCAGGAAATTAGCTTTTTTTAATTATGGGGGAGGACCCCCTGACCCCCCGGCAGGTCATGTCCCCTCAACTTCTAAAACCAAAGTGACACTCCTGCTTTAGTGTATGTAGCATGGGTTCTGGGTGATTGAAGTACTACTTATCTTCAACCAGTGATACAGTCAGAGATCAACGGTGAAGAAGACATCTGGCTGGTAAGTGCAATCAACTCGTTTTACATAGGCCTAACGGTCGATAGAATATGAATATAGGTATTTTATGGTCACCAACCCTTTCATGATTACCCAATTAGATTGTGTGTGGTTTCTGCACAGTTTAGCACAAGGGTGCAACTTTCACTGGGGGTCAGGGGGGGACTTGTCCCACATTCTGAAATTCTGATTATTTTATTTCATTATGCTTGGCTGTGACCCTGCTATAGAGTGTTTGAGCTCTGGTTCTTTGATAGAAAATATTTTGTTTAAACATCCCACACACCAGATTGCAAAATATACATTTTAAATTAAACACGCCAACAACAGACAATGTGGTCAAAAAGTCATATGATGTAATTTGGGGTTCCATTAAGATGCATGCTCCAAAATGTATAAAAGAGAGAGTATAGAGGTAAGGCAATAAATAGGCCATAGAGGCTACATAATTACAATTTAGCATTAACACTGGAGTGACAGATGTGCAGATGATGATGTGCAAGTAGAGATACTGGGATGCAAAAGAGCAAGAGGATAAGTAACAATATGGGGATGAGGTAGTTGGGTGTGATATTTACAGATTGGCTGTGTACAGGTACAGTGATCGGGTAACCTGCTCTGACAGCTGATGCTTAAAGTTAGAGAGGGAGATATATGACTCCAGCTTCAGTGATTTTAGCAATTCGTTCCAGTCATTGGCAGCAGAGAACTGGAAGGAAAGGCAGCCAAAGTAAGTGTTGGCTTTGGGGATGACCAGTGCAATATACCTGCTGGAGCGCTTGCTACAGGTGGGTGTTGCTATAGTGACCAGTGAGCTGAGATAAGGCGTGACTTTACCTAGCAAAGACTTATAGATGACCTGGAGCCAGTGGTTTTGGCGATGAATATGTAGTGAGGGCCAGCCAACGAGAGCATACAGGTTGCAGTGGTGGGTAATATATGGGGCTTTGGTGACAAAACGAATGGCACTGTGATAGACCACATCCAGTTTGCTGAGTAGAGTGTTGGAGGCTATTTTGTACATGACATTGCCAAAGTCAAGGATCGGTAGGATAGTTCGTTTTACGAGGGTATGTTTGGCAGCATGAGTGAAGGAGGCTTTGTTGTGAAATAGAAAGCCGATTCGAGATGTAATTTTAGATTGGAGATGCTTAATGTGAGTCTGAAAGGAGAGTTTACAGTCTAACCAGACACCTAGGTATTTGTAGTTGTTCACATATTCTAAGTCAGAACCATCCAGAGTAGTGATGCTAGTCGGGCGGGAGGGTGCGGGCAGCAATCGGTTGAAGAGCATGCACTTAGTTTTACTAGCATTTAAAAGCAGTTGGAGGCCACAGAAGGAGTGATGTATGGCATTGAAGCTCATTTAGCAGTTTGTTAGCACAGTGTCCAAAGAAGGGCCAGATGTATACAGAATGGTGTCGTCTGCGTAGAGGTGGATCAGAGAATCACCAGCAGCAAGAGCGGCATCATTGATATTGAAATGATTGATTATTGTAGATTTATCGGTGGCGACAGTGTTTCCTATCGTCAGTGCAGTGGGCAACTGGGAGGAGGTGCTCTTATTCTCCATGGACTTTATGGTGTCCCACAACTTTTTGGAATTAGTGCTACAGGATGCAAATTTCAGTTTGAAAAAGCTAGCCTTTGCTTCCCTAACTGACTGAGTATATTGGTTCCTGACTTCCTTGAAAAGTTGCATATCACGGGGGCTATTCGATGCTAATGCAGAATGCCACAGGATGTTTTTGTGCTGGTCAAGGGCAGTCAAGTCTGGGGTGAACCAAGGGCTATATCTGTTCTTTGTTCTACATTTTTTTGAATGGGGCATGCTTATTTTAGATGGTGAGAAAGCACTTTTAAAGAGCAACCAGGCATCCTCTACTGATGGGAGGAGGTCAATATCCTTCCAGGATGCCCGGGCCAGGTCGATTAGAAAGGCCTGCTCGCTGAAGTGTTTTAGTGAGCGTTTGACAATGACTAGGGGTGGTCGTTTGACCGTGGACCCATTACGCACGCAGGCAATGAGGCATAGCTGAGATCCTGGTTGAAGACAGTGAGGTGTATTTAGAGGGCAGGTTGGTCAGGATGATATCTAAGAGGGTGCACATGGTTGCGGATGTAGGGTTGTACCTGGTAGGTTCCTTGATAATTTGTGTGAGATTGAGGGCATCTAGCTTAGATTGTAGGATGGGCCGGGGTGTTAAGCATGTCCCAGTTTAGGTCACCTAACAGTACGAACTCTGAAAATAGATGGGGGACAATCAATTCACATATGATGTCCAGGGCACAGCTAGGGGCTGAAGAGGTCTATAACAAGCGGCAACTGTGAGAGACTTGTTTCTGGAAGGGTGTTTTTTTTAAAAGTAGAAGCTGGGAAAGTGATGAAAGAAATAAAAGCTGAAATAAATACATCTCTCTACTATTATTCTAACATTTCACATTCTTAAAATAAAGTGGTGATACTAACTAACCTAAGACAAGGCATTTTTACTAGGATTAAATGTCAGGAATTGTGAAAAACTGTATTTTAGGCCAGGGATACAGCAGGGTTAGTGCTATCTGGCATCCTTGGGACATCCCTACCCTAAACCCTATTTAATGTTTTACCATTATTCATCATAAACCCTAACCTAAACTATTACATAACCTTAGTAACCCTAACCATTTTCAACTTCGATATGGTGACGTCAGAATTGGACGTCCAAAGGAATCCGAATAGCAACGACCGATACAGCAGGGCTTTTGTGGACAGGGTAGCAGCACTCTCGTGTGGCTGTCAAAGAACATGACCACAGAGAACATGACCCACAGACAGCAAAGAGATGCCAATCACAATGCGTCATACACTTATGCAACATGATTGGTCGTTGGTGTAGGGGTAAACCCATGTTTGATCATGTGACGTTGGTCGTATAAATTCTTAGAACCTCGCGACATTAACGCAGCTCTATTTTTTTCCCGAGGAAAAATGTATCGTCTTCGCCCACAGTCTTTCTCCAGGATCGCTTTTAATTCCTTTCTCTCTACCGTGCCACGGAAAGATTATCAATTTATGATACAGTTTAATAAAAACTGGTCGTGTGTCGGCTGATTTATTTTAGCTCATATTCTCATATTTCTGCACGAAAATGCCAAGATCCAAGAAGAGGAGTTCCAGGGGTGAGTAAATCGTTACATACCGGGTAGATTTTGGCCTACTCTCGTGGTTTTGAGTTTTATGCATTGTAGGAATTGTAGTTATGTGCATTCTTAAAGCGTGTTGAGATCAACGACAAGTAATGTCTGACAGGACTACAAAAGTGGCATCATTGCCTATGTTGACATCAGGCCAAGAGCTTTCAGACATAACTCGCTTTCTCTTAAAACAATTGTAATTAACTTCAACGATCAATATCATATTGTTTGCTGACATTGTATAAGTATTGTGATTATAGAAATTACACCCAATACCGCGATTACATTATTTTTAGATTGACTTTTGAAACGAATTTGTTACCTAGCAACATAACGTCAGTTTGCCAGTGTTAGTCGTGTGTGCTAGTTTTTAGCGAGTTCTCCTGGACTCCCTTCCTGCAAAGGGATGGTTGTTTCAGTACAATAACTTTAGTTGGAAGTACGCCACAACAGTTGCGTGAGGTCGGCAGGCAATCAAGTGAAATAAGGGGCGGCTTCGATTATGCTGAGCCTTTTTTATTAAAAAAAAATATTTTTATTAACAACAAATCAATACATAAATCACATGAGGGAACACAAGCATTCATAGATTACAAACAATAGACAATCGAGCTAGGGGGTACAATATCACATTACAATTACACAAGGACCTTAAGGGACATGCATATACTTACAATTCTAACAGCTTTTTTTGTTAGTAGAGCATTTAACCGTCTTAAAATACAGTTCAATTTCTTTTTGTAGGGTACGAAAATGTGGTTTTCTGTTTGTAAAGTTACATTTGTGTATATGAAATTTGGCCAAAAGAATAATGAAATTAATTACATAAATGTTTCAGCTTATTTCTATTGTATGTAAAGAATCCAAACAGTACATCTCTCCACAATAGTGTAAAATCTTCATAAATGTGTTCAATTATAAACCTACTGATGTCTTGCCACAGTTTTCTTACATGCATACAATGCCAAAAAAAGATGCAAAACTGTTTCTGGGTGGTCATTACAAAAGGAGCAATTTGAGTTTATGTTTTCCTTAAACTTCTTCATATAGTGGTTGGCAGGATAATATTTATGAATAATTTTAAATCGATTATGCTGAGCCGCAGGGCACCGTCCTATGCCCCGTGACGTTAACGTTCAAAAACTGTGAGGGAGGAGCGCCCTTCTCAAGTCAAACAGTTATTTATGCGTGTTGGTCATGCTGTCAACAAGGCAGCATGGTGGATCATCCAGAAATGTACAACATGCTTTTCCATAAAATACGTTTGAAATTAACCAGCTTTCATTGGAAGGCAGATATCAAAAGCATTCACCTTTGCATGCGAGAACACCAAATACTACTCATTACTGCACGCGCCTACCTAACTTTTTGTTTTGTGACGACTTCGCCGTGGACTTTGAACGGGGCACCTGGCTCAAAACGAATGCTATCAACTTTCACCCGGTGTAAAACACGCTTGACCGGGACAGATTCATCCAATCCCCTCAATGTTATATAACACTCGCTGGATTAGCTAGCTAACCAGTTATTCACATTACAACAAGCTAGCTACATAGCTGGCACACGTTATAGGGCCAGCATTGATATAAATCAGGATCATGTTAGTCGACTTTTTTCCCCCCAGAATTGTCTGTTCAGTGCTATGGTCTGAGAAGGAAGCATTGGATTGCCATGTGAACATGGTCACTTTTACACATGTGCAGAGCAGACCGTGTGGCCCTTCCTCTTAGATGGGAACAGACTTAACATAATAAGCTGCACCATCTGGGTTTAGATTGTCACTGCCTGGCCAGCTACACACTTAAGGGGCTTTAGGGAGCCCTTGACTTTGAGGGAGAAAATATCAAGTGCATATCCCATAAAAGTAGCTATATGGCTTTTGTCCTGTCAAATAATTGCATTTAAAGTTCTACATTGTGCTTGCATAGATGTGTACTGGTTAAACCCCCAGAGTAGAATGCACACATTGTACCATGACTATGTATGATACTTTTTTTGGGGGGGGGGGGTTCATGTAATTGTTTTAGGGGGGCCTCATGGAGCTGTGCAACCTTTCAGCGATGAGGATGCCTCCATCGAGACCCTCAGCCACTGCAGCAGCTTCAGTGATGCCATGAGTGTGGCAGACGAAGGTATGTGATCGTGTGCACACGCTTGCCTGTGTCCCATTCATAAAGCAACAACAGGCAAGTAAAAAGCGCTGTAACAATTGACCTGTGATGTTGTGATAAATGTCATACAGCCTTTTTATGTTTCTATCTTAAATGGTTAAAAAAATACGAACTACTAGGGGAATAGCATAGTACAATTCTGTATTTCTCATGGTGTATTGTATTCATCTTCCTATGTGTAGGAGGGGAAGCAGGTGAGGAGACAGCCCAGGAGGATTTACAGTACAAGCTGAATGTTTTCATTGACAGCACTGTGGATAAGAGGCAAGTCTAAACCACTGTGGGGAAACTGATCTACCTGCTATTTCTGTTAGCTATATCTCTTTCAGAAGATGTGGAACCAGATCACATAGGCCTAGAACTGGATCGACAGAACCTGAGATGTTAACTAATGAACACAATGCAACAAGACATCAACCCTTCCATTCATAAGATTGCTGCTGAAAACTGAATTGTGTAGATGTTACATAAGCTACTGCAAACACTAGGCCTACATCTTTTACTGTTCTACCTCATTGACAGTGCCAAGACCAGACAAGGAGCTCTGGATGGGCTGAAGGCTGCCATGGCAACTAGGATCCTGTACGAGTTCATTTCAGACAGGAGGATGACCATCACCGACAGCATTGAGCGCTGTCTCAAGAAAGGTTAGCTACTACAGGCTTTCAGTCTTTCACCAAGTCATGTGTTATATTCCCCGAATACCAATACAGCAACATTGTAGTATTGAGTTTTCAGCAGTTACTATAACCCCCTTAAAGTTACTGATAATGGTAGTTGACTCTAGCCACTCATGTCATATCTTTAATCTGAGCCTAGAATAAAGTCTTTGTCCTCAGGCCTGGAGAGAAGGCAAAGTCATTCCTGTACCCAAGAGTAGTAAAGCAGACCTATCAGCTTGCTACGAGGGCTTAGCAAATTGTTAGATTTAAAAAAAAAAAAAATTTAACTGCCTGTAGCTCAGGACCTGAAGCAAGGATATGCATATTCTTGATACCATTTGAAAGGAAACACTGACGTTTGTGGAAATGTGAAATTGATGTAGGAGAATATAACACATTAGCTCTGGTAACATAAAACAAACAGGTGTTTTTCTTTTTTGCATCTTTGAAATACAAGAGAAAGGCCAGACAGTGATGTAGGATTGTAGGTGTAATTTAGATGTTGTCCACAAGATGGCAGCAATTTGTGCAAAGTTTCAGACAGATCCAGTGAAGAATTAGATCACTACACAATATTTTGTATCAAGTCTTGTATAAATTGGTCAATTTATACATTTGAGTACATAACTATAGAGATCATACAAAAAATGCTATGGTAATAAAAAATTGTGTTTACGAACTCCCAGGAATGAAATACAAGATGGATCATTAGCTTCCCTGCAGAAAAGATACTAACCGTAACACAACTAGATGGCGGGGTGGGTGTGGCGCCAGAGACTGCAGTGGGGTCAAACTGTAGAACCCAGTTCCTACATTTGAATATTAAAAATAGATTTTATCAAACAAAACTACGCTACATTTTATATCTGAGACCCCCAGGATGACAAATGAGAGCAAGATTACTGAATGTAAGTACATTATTTACCTTTAGAGGTGAATGTATCAAACCAAGTTCTGTGATAAGTGTTTTGTTGTTGTGCACTATCCTCAAACAATGGCATGGTATTTTTTCACTAATGGCTACTGTAAATTGGACACAGATTAAATTATTGTTAATTTAACTGCATTCTGCCCATATAAGACATGTCTATGTCCCGGAAAGCTGTCCGTTTCCAATGTCATTCTAGTCACCTAATTGCATATTGAGCAACAACTGACCCGGTTTAGGGACACCGCATGCCAGTCTCTCTTGGCTACGAGTTGAGGAAAGACTGACTTGGTCACTTTTTTTTAAACAATGTGTTTGAAATTCCAAATTATTTGCGTAGTCAACTTAAACTCACACTTACCCCACCAGACATGCCACCAAGGGTCTTTTCAGTCCCCAGGTCCAGAACAAATTCAAGGTAATGTACAGTATTATACAGAGCCATGAGTGCATGGAACTCCCATCTTATATTGCGCAAGTGAACAGCAAACCTGGTTTCAAGAAACAAATACAATGCCTCTCCCCCATGTGACCTACTTGTGTGTATGTACTGACCTACTTGTGTGTATGTGGAACTGATCGATGCGCGCACACTACATGTTAATGTATGTAAAATCTTTTGTCTGTAATGTATTTTTTTGTCAGACCCCAGTAAGACTAGCTGTTGCTAATGGGGATCCTAATAAATCAAATCCCTCTCCCAGGTAAAGGACAGGAGCAGTGTGCAGCAGCCTCCCTGGCCTGTCTGCTGTGTATTCAGCTGGGCTCAGGCGTTGAGAGCGAGGAGGTGTTCAAGACCCTCAAACCCATTTTCAAGAACATTCTGTTGGATGGAGCGGCCAACATCCAAACCAGACAAGCGGTGAGTATCTGCCCGGAACCTATCATTTAAAATAAGTTTGGTTTCCTAGAAGTGGCCTTTATTGTTCTACTGAAAGCCTTTTCTTTCTTTTATAGTGCGCAACAAGTTTGGGCCTGTGCACTCTCGTGGTGGAAGATGACATCCTGGTATGTGGCTGTATTTGATGTTCCAATGTGATATTCTCTATGCTTGCGTGTGTGTGTGTGGAAATGCGTTGTTTTGCTGAAAAATTTGGCATTCTGTTTAGCATTTTCTGTTCATTATTTGGCACAAGCTACAGAAACCAAGACTACTCTCCAAATGTCTGCATAGTCCAATCTCACCCTGGTTAAACATAAATGACTAACCCCTTTCTCTCTGGGTCTCCAGGATGTGTATGCCACCATGGAGAGCTTTGAGAGTTTGTTCATGCGTTCCTATGTGAAGGAGGATGGGAGTTGCCCCTCTCTCAACCCCCAGACCACCCTGCTCCACACCAACGCCCTCCTCTCCTGGGCCCTGCTGCTCACAATCTGCACAGGCAGCCAGGTCAAAGCAGTCACACGCAAGTATGTACTCGCACAAGTACTTAACGTGAACCTCGAAGTCTCTCTGGGACACGACTTTCAGTCCGTTTCAGCCTATAGGTCATTGGATGCATCTGATCAAAACAATATAGTGAATGTGTGCTTGAGATGTTTTTACCTGTCCAGTTGTCTTACCAGCGTAGATAAAGGAAATATAATGGGGATGGGGAGTCTTAAATTGAGACTCTACTTGTTTTTGACTGGAATATGTTTGTCAGGCACCTGCCCAAACTACCCCGGTTGTTGGAGAATGATGATGTCAACATGAGAATAGCAGCGGGAGAGACCATCGCTCTGCTGTTTGAG
Organism: Oncorhynchus clarkii lewisi; assembly: GCF_045791955.1. Taxonomy (NCBI): domain Eukaryota; kingdom Metazoa; phylum Chordata; class Actinopteri; order Salmoniformes; family Salmonidae; genus Oncorhynchus; species Oncorhynchus clarkii. Next base: position 20,716,674 of record NC_092167.1, on the reverse strand, counting down.
CTGGCTAGGGATATGGACCCTGTAAGTGCTCACCTGTTCTTTGGTCTGTGGCTCAGTTCCATTTTAAATTCAGGAGAATCATTTATTTCATTTAGAAAGTGCTGTTCAAATCTTGCATTGGATTTTCAATCCCCGTATACTAGGGATGGGGGGGTTGAAATGTCACTATTCTAATAGCATCATGAGTTTGTCGGATATCCGGACATTCTAAATAATCTACAGTACTAAGTTTGGACCCACCTTCTCATTTAAGTTTTTTATTATTTTTATTTTTTATTATTTTTTATTATCTTCAGCATTGTAGCATAATAGTGAAGACATATGGAATCATGTAGTAACAAGTGTTAAACAAATCATAATGTATTTTAGATTCTTTAAAGTAGACACCCGTTGCCTTGTTGATAGCTTTGCACACTCTTGGCATTCTCTCAACCAGCTTCACCTGGAATGCTTTTCCAACAGTCTTGAAGGAGATCCTACATGTGCTGAGCACTTGTTTGCTGCTTTTCCTTCAGTCTGCAGTCCAACTCATCCCAAATTATCGCAATTGGGTTGGGGACCTGGCCTCTACAATCACCGGACATCTGATGCAGCACTCATCACTCTCCTCCTTGGTCAAATGGCCCTTACATATCCTGGTGGTGTGTTGGGTCATTGTCCCGTTGAAAAACAAATGATTGTCCCACTAACTGCCAACCAGATGGGATGGCGTATTACTGCAGAATGCTGTGGAAGCCGTGCTGGTTTAGTGTGCCTTGACTTCTAAATGAATCACCGACAGTGTCAACAGCAAAGCACCCCCACACATCACACCTCCAAGTTTCACGGTGGGAACCATACATGCAGAGATCATCCGTTCACCTACTCTGCATCTCACAAAGGCATGGTGGTTAGAACCACAAATCTAAAATTTGGACTCATCAGCCCAAAGGACAGATTTCCACCAGTCTAATGTTCATGTTTCTTGGCCCAAGGAAGTCTCTTTTTCTTATTGGTGTCCTTTAGTAGTGGTTTCTCTGTAGCAATTTGACCACAAAGGCCTGATTCACGCAGTATCCTCTGAACAGTTGCAATGCAACAGTCTGTAATTTCTGAGGCTAGTAACTCTAATGAACTTATCCTCTGAAGCAGAGTTAACTCTGGGTCTTCCTTTCCTGTGGCGGACCTCATGAGAGCCAGTTTGATAACGATTGATGGTTTTTGCGACCTGCACTTGATGAAACTTAGTTTTTCTGAAATGTTTCGTATTGACTTGACCTTCATGTTTGGATGGACTGTCGTTTCTCTTTGCTTATTTGACCGTTCTTGCCATAATATGGACTTGGTCTTTTACCAAATAGGGCGGTCTTCTGTATACCACCACTACTTTGTCACAACACAACTGATTGGCTCAAACGCATTTAGAAGGAAAGAAATTCCACAAATTAACTTTTAACAAGGCACACCTGTTAATTCAAATGCATTCCAAGTGACAACCTCATGACACTGGTTGAGAGAATGTCAAGTGTGCAAAGCGTTCAAGGCAAAGGGTGGTTACTTTGAAGAATCTAAAATATATTTTGATTTAACACTCGTTTTGGTTACTACATGATTCTATGTAGTAACCACAAGGGCACACACACACGGTAGTCTACTGAAGAAACACCATTCCTCCAGCGCCTGTAGCCGACTTATAAACAACACAGACCATTAACTCTCATCACTCGCTTTTAGAACATGTCCATCAATAAAAGTAAAGGGCTCTCTGTGCATCTGTTTGTAGCATGTCATTTTATCTTTGTTTGAAGAAAATGTCTTCTTTTTATCTAAAATGTAAAAGAAAATGGGAGAGGCTGCAGCTGCGGAGGTGCCGGTTAGGTTGGAGCGAGCAGATGTCGGCAGAGATGGGGACGCTACAGCCAAGACTAGCTAACTTGTAGCAGTCGCAATGTTATTTATTCCATTTCGCCTTGCCTGGAGTAGCCTTGAAAAGCTAGCTAGTTGAGGCAACATTTTGCGGTTTCTCCCCAACACCCATTCAGATGAAATGGCCTTCCTGTTAGTAGCCTACTCCTTCTCATTTCAGTCACTTTTATAATTATTTTAAATCATATGCTAAACATTTAGCTGCTTTGAATGGCTAACATAAACGATAAGCTATTACGTGAAGGCTCCAGTTGTGCTTGTTTTATTGGGGCATTTCATAAAAATAAATTAATTTTACCTAGGCAAGTCAGTTAAGAACAAATTCTTATTTTCAGAACGACAGATTTGTACCATGTGAGCTCGGGATTTGAACTTGCAAACTTCCGGTTACTAGTCCAACGCTCTAACCACTAGGCTACCCTGCCACCCCAATATCCACATTGAAAAATATGTTTGGATAAAATGTATAATTTGTAGTGTTATGGTATAACCTTGTATGTAACAATGTCACATGGATATTTTAATTTAGACAAAGCCTTTTCAATTAAAATATACCTACCTATAAATAGTTTTTGCTCAAATTAATACTCACAAGTATTTGAATACTGTCTGTTTTGTTTCGCTGTGCACATCCCCACCCTGTACTGAATTTAAAATTGAATTTGACTGAAATGCAGTGCCAGCAAAGCGTGTTAATCTGTATACACTTCTTTAGTGATGACTGACCTGTGCTCTGATGTGATGTTCTCAGGCGTTTGAGTATGATGACTGGGAGCCCCTGTGTGACAAGCTGAACTCTCTGGCCACCGACTGCAACAAACACCGTGCCAAGACTGACAAGAGGAAGCAGAGGTCTGTGTTCAGGGATGTGCTCAAGGCTGTGGAGGTGAGTGGGCATATTATGCAATAGTAGGTCACTGTCTGGGGAATAGAGCTTGAATTTCATGTGATGACTCATTGCTGATTCATGGCGTGAGTTGTGTGCCTGTGTTGATATAATCTACCCATCTAGTTATCAGTAACGTTTACCCATTTTGTTGTCTTGTGAGAAACCAGAACAGTGTACAGAGTGTGTGTGTGTGTTTTAGGAGAGGGACTTTCAGACTGAGACAATTCGTTTCAGCACTGAGCGTATGACCATCGACAGCTGGGTGAGGAAGAGGACATACGATGCCTTCAGGGAGTTTGTGGGCTCTGGTATGAATTACCACCTACAGGCCAATGAGTTTATTCGTGGTGTGTTTGAACTGGGACCACCCGTGCTGGTTGACACGGCCACACTGAAGTCCATGAAAATCTCCCGCTTCGAAAGGGTAATTATCCTTACTAGACTGCATGCTTTTCTTTCTTTGATGGCTAATTTAACGCGACTAATGTTTTTAAAAATGTCACAAGTGTATTTTCTTTCAATGAACCAGTCTCGAGACCCCAGCCAAAAATCATCTTTTCATTGATCAAAATTTGTCCAGCCCTTATATTTAGCCTCCCAATGAAATGTTTTTATTTTCAGGACAACCAGGTCTACAAGTACATTAAAAAAAAACAATTTGACATAAACAGTAGCTCCCAACCAGTCTGTAAAGACCTAGCCCCTTCGGGATCCGCCCTTGTCTCGCAAACACAGCTCTAGCTCACCCCACCCCTCCGTTAACTACACAGACCAACGGATCTAGGAGAACTAGATGAATCCAAAGGTACAACCCAGCAGTCAGTAGCCGAAACGCACAATATCGAAAATGGTCTAGGAGTCCAAATGGACTCATTGCGTTTAATTATTTATCCCATTTTACATTTGAAATGTGTTATTGGCATGACATTTGCAAGGATATACTTCCAGTGCAAAAAAAAAAAAGAACCGGTCTCTTATTGTGTTCACGTTGCGGTCTTTTCCAGCATCTCTACAACGCAGCTGCATTCAAGGCTCGGACAAAGGCCAGGAACAAGTTCAGAGACAAGAGGGTTGACGTCGGGGAGTTTTAATGGGTCGGACCTGCTCTTTTTTTTATTAACAATCTTGAATATCACTGTTACTATCCTTAATTTATCCGATGGTCAAGTGGTTGGTATTTGTAAATATGAGTAATCATGTCTGTCTCAAGTGATGCCTTAATTCCCCATATAAACTTGCCTGTGCACCAATTTTAGCCAGAGTGTCTGTAGGGAATAAAGTGTCATGTGAGATGTAGACTTTGTTGCTCTGTTTTTGTTTGTGGTCCATTTAACATTGATGTATTATTTGAAAATGCACTAATTGGTTAACATTTCCTATGGACCCCCTGAATCCTGACGTATTTTGTTATACACTGTATACCAAACATTAGCAACCCCTTGCTAATATTGAGTCACCCCCTTGCCCTCAGAAGAGCCTCAATTTGTCGGGGCATGGACTACAAGGTGTCGGGTGTTCCACAGGGATGCTGGTTCATGTTGACTCCAATGCTTACCACAGTTGTCAAGTTGGTTGGTGGACCATTCCTGATACACATGGGGGGGGAAACGGTGTGTAAAACCCAGCAGTGTTGCATTTCTTGACACAAACCGGCGTGCCTGGCACCACCTGCCATACCGTGTTCAAAGGCATTTAAATATGTCTTGCCTGTTCGTCCTCTGAATGGCACACATACACAATCCGCATCTCAAGGCTTACAAATCATTATTTAACCCCTCTCCTTCATCTACACTGATTTGAAGTAGATTTTACAAGTGCCATCAATAAGGTATCATCGCTTTCACCTGGTCAGTCTGTCATGTAAAGATTGTGTTAATGTTTTGTACACTCACTGTATTTTAGTAGGTCTATTGGGGAAGTGAGATACCAAAAAAAATACTTATGGACCAGTCTCAATGTGCATTTCTTGCTCTTCAGTACTTATCTCCAGGTCAATCATTGTTTATGGCCAGCCTTCAGACCAGTCAGAGGATAAGTAGCATATTGAGCGGAAGTATGTCATTATGTAATCTCTCAGATGCGCACAAAGTGAATTTCTGGTTAATTTAACCTAGTCTCAGCTTTTCCTGGAAGCTGATTTCACATTTGAGGAAGAGGAACTGCTTTACAGTTGCTTTGGAAATGTGTAGTTGTCAATGTGTCCATCTAAACCTGTTTTTTCAGAGAATGTTGCAGTTTGTGCATATGGCTGTAAAATGGGTCCTCCAGAGAGATGTGCTTGTGCAAGCTGAGTGAGGAAAGGACAGGGGAAGAAGATATTAGCATTACAGTACTTGATGTTCTTTCCCACAAGTATGCCTGTTTTATTTTCGTAGAACACTTAACGCTACACTGCAGCACAGCAGAGATGCATGATTCGGTAACTGGTCAAACAACCAAGAACGTCCCTGCTCTGGAGTTTGGGCCCCAAATACCTGCTATCGAATAAAAAATACGAGTTATGGAGTCCTTAATTAAAACCATAAAGTGATCACCCGCCTCTGTTTTGGTAAAAAAAAAGATGAGGAATGGGCCACAATATTTGGTTCGGCCATCGTTAGGGTAAGTAGATCGCTGCTGTAGCGCATCTACAGGCGGACTACCAAAATAGTGTTACGGAGAAATGTAACCACACTCAAATTCAGAGTTATGGATGCAAGGACTGACTGACCATGCATGATATCAAACGTATAGTTTTAACCATTTTTCGAGGCTATAAAGTGTTTGTTTACAAACGGAGTAAAACAAGCTTATTTTGGGTTCAACGACAGTTGAACTAAGGTCATGAGGTGTTACGTGTATATATTAATTTATAAGTCCAAAAATTGATGTAGCAACTAAGGATTCTAGCTTTAAGGGATAGATCAACCAAATTGCATAATGACATATTTGCACCAATGCAAGTCAATGGAAGCATTTTGTGCTTCGTGTCCAAATCAACCTAAAGTATAAAAATCTACTCTGTGACTCAAGTTATTTATATATGATTTGAATGGGAAATGTGAACATGCTAACATAGGTACCATATAGTAGTTACTCTACCTTACTAAAAGTATGTGGACACCCAATTGGTCAAACATCTCATTCCAAAATCATGGGCATTAATATGGAGTTGGTCCCCCTTTTGCTACTAAAAAAGCCTTCACTCTTCTGGGAAGGCTTTCTACTAGATGTTGGAACATTGCTGCAGGGACTTGCTTCCATCCAGCCTCAGGAGCCTTACGGAGGTTGGGCACTGATGTTGGGTGATTAGGCCTGGCTTACAGTCGGTGTTCCAATTCATCCCATGGGTATTCGATGGGATTGAGGCCAGTCAACTTCTTCCACACCGATCTTCGCAAACCATTTCTGTATGGACCTTGCTTTGTGCATGGGGGCATAGTCATGCTGAAACAGGAAAGGGCTTCCCCAAACCACAAAGTTGGAAGCGCATAATTGTATAGAATGTCATTGTTTCCCATCACTGGAACTAAGGAGCCTAAACCATGAAAATCAGCCCCAGACCATTATTCCTCATCCACCAAACTTTACAGTTGGCACTATGCATTCAGGCAGGTAGCGTTCTCCTGGCATCCGCCTAACCCAGATTCGTCCGTCGGACCTCCAGATGGTGAAGCGTGATTCATCACTCCAGAGAACACGTTTCCACTGCTCCAGAGTCCAAAGGCGGCGAGCTTTACACCACTCCAGCCGATGCTTGGCATTGCGCATGGTGATCTTAGGCTTGTGTGCGGCTGCTCAGCCATGGAAACCCATTTCATGAAGCTCCCGACTAACAGTTGTTGTGCTGACTGACGTTGCTTCCAGAGACAGACGATTTTTACCCGTTTCAGCCCTCGGCGGTCCAGTTCTGTGAGCTTGTGTGGCCTTCCACTTTGCGGCTGAGCTGTTGTTGGTCCTAGATGTTTCTACTTCACATTAACAGCACTTACCGTTGATCGGGGTAGCTCTAGCAGGGCAGAAATTTGACAAACTGACTTGAACGTGGCACCATCCTATGACGGTGCCACGTTGAAAGTCAATGAGCTCTTCACTAAGGCCATTCTACTGCCAATGTTTGTCTATGAAGATTGCATGGCTGTGTGCTCAATTTTATACGCCTGTCAGCTACAGGTGTGGCTGAAATAGCCAAATCCACTAATTTGATGAGGTGTCCACATGCTTTTATATACACTGCTCAAAAAAATAAAGGGAACACTAAAATAACACATCCTAGATCTGAATGAATGAAATATTCTTATTAAATACTTTTTTCTTTACATAGTTGAATGTGCTGACAACAAAATCACACAAATGATCAATGGAAATCAAATTTATCAACCCATGGAGGTCTGGATTTGGAGTCACACTCAATATTAAAGTGGAAAACCACACTACAGGCTGATCCAACTTTGATGTAATGTCCTTAAAACAAGACAAAATGAGGCTCAGTAGTGTGTGTGGCCTCCACGTGCCTGTATGACCTCCCTACAGCGCCCGGGCATGCTCCTGATGAGGTGGCGGATGGTCTCCTGAGGGATCTACTCCCAGACCTGGACTAAAGCATCCGCCAACTCCTGGACAGTCTGTGGTGCAACGTGGCGTTGGTGGGTGGAGCGAGACATGATGTCCCAGATGTGCTCAATTGGATTCAGGTCTGGGGAACGGGCGGGCCAGTCCATAGCATCAATGCTTTCCTCTTGCAGGAACTGCTGACACTCCAGCCACATGAGGTTTAGCATTGTCTTGCATTAGGAGGAACCCAGGGACAACCGCACCAGCATATGGTCTCACAAGGGGACTGAGGATCTCATCTCGGTACCTAATGGCAGTCAGGCTACCTCTGGCGAGCACATGGAGGCCTGTACGGCCCCCCAAAGAAATGCCACCCCACACCATGACTGACCCACCGCCAAACCGGTCATGCTGGAGGATGTTGCAGGCAGCAGAACGTTCTCCACGGCGTCTCCAGACTCTGTCACGTCTGTCACGTGCTCAGTGTGAACCTGCTCTCATCTGTGAAGAGCACAGGGGGCCAGTGGCGAATTTGCCAATCTTGGTGTTCTCTGGCAAATGCCAAACGTCCTGCACAGTGTTGGGCTGTAAGCACAACCCCCACCTGTGGACGTCGGGCCCTCATACCACCCTCATGGAGTCTGTTTCTGACCGTTTGAGCAGACACATGCACATTTGTGGCCTGCTGGAGGTCATTTTGCAGGGCTCTGGCAGTGCCCCTCCTTGCACAAAGGCGGAGGTAGCGGTTGTTGCTGGGTTGTTGCCTTCCTACGGCCTCCTCCACGTCTCCTGATGTACTGGCCTGTCTCCTGGTAGCGCCTCCATGCTTTGGACACTACGCTGACAGACACAGCAAACGTTCTTGCCACAGCTCGCATTGATGTTCCATCCTAGGTGAGCTGCACTACCTGAGCCACTTGTGTGGGTTGTAGACTCCGTCTCATACTACCACTAGAGTGAAAGCACCGCCAGCATTCAAAAGTGACCAAAACATCAGCCAGGAAGCATAGGAACTGAGAAGTGGTCTTTGGTCACCACCTGCAGAACCACTCCTTTATTGGGGGTGTCTTGCTAATTGCCTATAATTTCCACCTGTTGTCTATTCCATTTGCACAACAGCATGTGAAATCTATTGTCAATCAGTGTTGCTTCCTAAGTGGACAGTTTGATTTCACAGAAGTGTGATTGACTTGGAGTTACATTGTGTTGTTTAAGTGTTTCCCTTTATTTTTTTGAGCAGTGTATATAGTGTACTGTCATACCTATGTCATACTGTCATACCTTGTCCATAGACTGCTTATAGGGTAAGGAAATCAATGTTTTGAATAAACTATCCCTTTAGTCTACCAAAGCTTTGAACTTTAGGCTATGAGAACGGTATCGCTTAACACCAAGTCAGGAACAAATAGACAGATGCATCTTTCATGCCTTGGGTTTCTACTTACATTGGGAACGGGAGGGTCTTTATCTAAAGTTCTGGTGGGTAGTAGTGGGCCTATTTGGAAACCTGATCCTCTGCTCTGTCTCTCTCGGGCCAAATTGAGTCGGGATAAATGGATCGTCATGCAAAGGAGGACACACACACACAAACACACACACACACACACACACACACACAATGTTGTGATAATAACACTGTATCCGCCTGGGTTATTGAGGTAACAACCACACAAGTTTATTGTGATCCAGCTTGGAAATCCTTTATCTTTCGGGCTTCATTTTTCTCCTACAGACTGGTAAGTACAGTGATCGAAAAACAATGACTTACTGCCAGAAAACTTTTGAGCAAGGCAGGCAATAGATAACTCACTCCACAGTCTATTATCATGCTATATAATGTATGTATAATAATGATACTCAGGGGAATTGGATAAATCACATACGGTTCTTGGACCAGACTACTGTACATGTCACTTTATAAGGCACTTTGAACCAGAGACCGATAGACCTATCAGTGTTAATCGGGGTGAAGGCTGCGTGCTAATGGACATGGACTGACCCTTTAATGTGTGATGTCAGACCCTTCCTGGCTATGGCAAATGGCATTCTCTAAATCCCCCTGAGCTGTCATTTATCAGGGACCCATTGGAAAAGGCAAGGGCAAAGCTGTCTGTCTGTCAGACGAATTGGGAGCGACGGAGGGATATAGGGGATGGCAGTGCCAGACTATAACACCGGATGGACCTGCTGTGGGTCATGTCCCACATGCCTCCCCAGGGGGTCCATGCCCAGCCCTGGACTCATTTCTCAGGGGCCACTGGGTTACCCATTACTAAAGCCAGGCTATTTGACTGACTTCATCAACAGACTATTAGACTCTTAATTTGGACTATTTTTGGATTCAACTCATTTTGAAGTCCATTTGTTTTGAAAGTATCTAGTTTATTGAAGGGGCTTGGTCTCCCGAGTGGCGCAGCGGTCTAAGGCACTGCATCTCAGTGCTTGAGGTGTCACTACAGACACCCTGGTTCGATTCTAGGCTGTATCACAACCGTCTGTAATTGGGAGTCCCATAGGGCGGCGCACAATTGGCCCAGCATTGTCCGGGTTTGGCCGATGTAGGTCGTCATTGTAAATAAGAATTTGTTCTTAACTAACTTGCCTAGTTAAATAAAGGTTAAATTCAGGCATGGAATTGGCGCTCTCTGGTTAAGTTTGTGATAACACTCCATTGACAGAGTCTTTCCTGTCTTCAAGTTGTTCCTAACATCAGAGACAATGACAGAGATATCTCTATACCTGGAATGCTTCGACAAGGAGAGGAAACTGTACACGGCAAAATCACTGAACGACCTCCACAAGATGAACGTGTGTGCCGACCCCAAGGACCTGCTGAAACTCACAGGTTGGTGTCTGTTTATTAGTGACTTGTCTTATTCATTCCCACATCATATGCATGCAGACTAGGTCAGTCAGTCCACATACACTATTCTCTCGAGGCTGTGTGGATTCTTACAATATATGAGCTCTTTATCTGTCTGCGGGTTATTCAGTCCGAGATACGAAGAAGAAGCTTAGGAATGTTCCTCGGCTGGTACAAATTCCGTCAGACTATTGAATGCATTCTCTGTCCTCACTTTTGTCTAGACTCAATGGCTGGCCTTGTTTTACTGAATGACTTAGCACTTTTTCTTCACTAAACCTCTCTAGGATTACCAATATGAGCTTTCCATGGTGAAGGAGAATATCGTCTAGACCTTTTGTGAGCTTGAAGGTCTGAACAGCATGGAATAGCTGATAGTGATGAGTAGTTATCCTTCAGTCTCCAATCATGTTAGAGTTATAATGAACTTTAAACTGTCTCCATTGCATGTTAATAGCATGCAATGCACTGGCATTGCATATGTGCGTAGGTATTATACAGTATGTTTGATGTGTTTAGTGCAAACTATTAGTGAAAGTGGGGAGGTGCAAAGCTGTGAGCGAGTCATTACCACGGCTGGTTAGTCCCCCCAGGGTGTTAGAGGCATCCAGCCTATTGAAGCCTACGAACAGGTGCGACAACGTCGGCGCACGCACGCCACACACACTTCCACATGGATGCTAACCACTTTCATGCACAGTATTTTTATATCTCCTCAGCAGCTACCCCCCCCCCCCCCCCCCATCATCCCTCCACCCCTGTATACAGTTGGCCCCAGAGCCAGCCAGCCAGCTCTGCTGCCTATCACAATAAATAAAAAACTGACGCAGAACGCCTCACTGACAAAATGGCAGCTCCCACTGATGGATGTGAACACACTGGAAGATGCATGCATTGCTTTCACAATGTCCAGGTGACTGCTAGCATCTACAGTATATCTAATCTGAACCTCTCCATGGTGGCGTATGTTGAGTGCCTTTAAATCAGATGCAGCAAACTAGTCTCCAGAGGTACTGTAAGAGTGAGAAAAAAAACAGACTTGAGCTGAGTGCTGGCTGGCTGCAGTGGTGGCACGGTTGTCCATGTCCCTAGGGAGACTGGGAGAGCGGCCACCTGTTAGTGTGTCACCTCCGCTGGGGTATAATTAGCCAGCTCTGGCCTTGAGGCTCTCTGCCTTAGTGACAAGGCACAAAGGAAGTGTGGGGCTGTGGTTGTGTCAGAGAAACATTCACTGAGAGGTGCAGGTACACATATAGGCTCACAGTGAGGTGTTTTTACTGGCCTTGTTTCAATACGGTGGATATCAATCTTCTTTTACAGAAGGAAATATGATGGAAGGAGGAAATTATGCATTGAGATTGAGCATGCACCAATACGGTGAAGGAATGAAGGAAGAGATGATCATTTCCTGAATATTCTGCCCGCTCTATCTTTCCTCATCAACAAGAATCCAGATAGATAAATACAGATACATACATATATATATATATATATGCAAAATGTACTGTATATGTTGTAGGCACTCAGATAATCATGTATACACATGCATGTTGTATGTACTCAGATATTCATATATGCACATGCATGTTGTATGTACTCTGATTATTAATGTGTGCATATCGATAATCCCCCATGGTGAGACATGTATTTATTTTTGATCAAAGACAGAGATCTGACAGAATCCAGGAAATAAAATGTCCCTCGCATGGTTTGCCTGGAATCAGTTACAACAGATTGCGTTATAAATTCTCCAGTCATGATGGTCCAGTATATGACTTGTATCTATAATGTCATGGTTTATTTTCTTTGGTAGCGTGATTGGTCTTTAAGTGTTCCGGGTAGATATAGTAGTAGGCTGTCCTCTCTTCTGGTTGGTTTCAGAACAGCCAATGAGCTCTCAGACCGCACCCACTCCTGGAGAAAGAAGAGGGAAGAATGCCAACAGCACTGACCTGTGTGGTGATGCCATTGGTATGGTTTGTTTACAAAGCAAGTTAGGATAACTAACATGGTACGTTAGAATAATTAACCTGGCAGGTTAGGTGAATTAACGTAGCAGGTTAGGAGAATGAGGTTATGCTCATGGAAAGGGTTAGGGTTAGGTTTAGCTTCATTGCTACAGTTGTCAACCACTGTTGTCCCCGACATGACCACTAGATGGAGCTGTAGGCCAACTCCATCTAGCCACAACGGTAGAACGTGAACAAACCATCTGTTACGACAAATCATCAGTATCATAACACTGGCCTGCAGCAGGTAAGGGTGGCAAAGTATACACATCTATTCAGGGGTGTCATGCACCCATTATTGTAGAGGGGGCGCGAAGTATGTGAGGATGGAGGGGGGTTTGCCGAATTTAGCATTTTCCAAACACCTGAAACAGCTTTTTCTTGCAATCTAGAGCCATAATCATTATGCCTAATTATATGTTTAAAAAAAGATGTCTACGACACCTCTGAATCCATTCCTACTAATTTACCAGGGATCAATCAAAGTACTATCAATAGACATAGATAAGGCTCCTTGGCATGCAAAATATGTTCTAGAAGAGCCAGAGGCAGTGTCTCCATCTACCTCTACAAACAAAACATGACGCTCGACGATAAGGTTAAAGTATTTATTCATCTCCCAGGCTGCCTGGGTGGTGTGATGAAGCTGGTGAATGGACACAGTACTGTTGGCATCGAAGAGGAGCGCATTAAGACACGACACACCAGTGAGGAAGAGGAGTTCACTAAAACATCACACACTCACCCTCGACCCAGACTGTTCCTCATCCTCTTCATCCTCCTGACTTTGGCTCTGCTGCTAATCCTGTTGCTGTCTGCCTACGCTGTCTATCTCATGGGTAACCTAGCAATATCCTACATGCATTATTTCAAATGCTAGAGGCCTACATCACTCAAGAAACCCAATCCTACCTGCTTTATGCTAGGCATATATTGTACACAACATATTTATACCCCTATTCATTCATTCATTTAAGCAATCATTCAATCATCTCTATCTTTCTATGTTGTGTCCTCAGTTGTGACAACATCTTGGATGGGTGAGTTAGCAGGCGGTAGTGAGGTGGAGAGGACTTACCTGGGGGAGATGAGACTGTGGAAGACTCTCCTTCAACAGTACCTGGACCTCAGCCAGAGCCGCTGCTCATAGTGAGGTACCCCTTCCTTTCAGTCTTCCTCTCTCAACACTCACAGGAGAGCGTGGCTCACAATCCACTTTACACAAGCAGAACGCATGTTGAAACGGCATGCTTGCCAAAGAGAGAGAGGGTCGTCACTCATCGTCAGCCTCATAAGCAGTTCTTAGAAAGGATTTAGACATAAGCCTTTTGTCTTGGTGCTGTCTGCTGCGCTTGATGCAGGGCCTACTTGAACGGAGCACTTATCTCAAAAGAGCCCGTATGGGTTAATGGCACAATTTATTTCCTGATGATATGGCTCTGTGACTGTCCCTCTCCTCTCCCATATCATCCAGGTTCTGTTATGGGAGGAGAGAATGACACAGTGGATTATTTAGAGCATGTTTCAATCAAATAAATGATTATGAAGGGGTGAAGGGATACTGTACTGTACTGCGATATAATCTAAATTTATAATAGGAGGTATTTGATTGCGTTGTATATTACATTATTTTAAACAGGTTAGAATTGTGTATTTATGTCTTCATCTTTATAATTAAAAAAAAACATTTACACGTGTGTCTGAGTAATGTCAAGCAGACTGTAGTTTTTATTTTTCACCAGCAGGTGGCAGTTATTTACCACTAAACTGAATGGAATGGCAGGTCTTTATGCACTATGCTTTACAAATAGAGCGCCTTGGGAATAGCACATTGGTGCTTCTGTCACTTCTGAAACTACTCTACTGTGTTCTTGTGTCTGTAATGTATAGCAAAATATATTGAATTCTGAATTCAATATACTTTGCTATAGGAGGGAGCACCCCACTATCCACATCGACCGGACCGCAGTGGGGAAGGTGGAAAGCTTCAAGTTCCTCGGGGTACACATCACTGATAAACTGAAATGTTCCACCCACACAAACAGTGTGGTGAAGAAGGCGCAACAGCAACAGCAATTATTTCTGTCTTGGCACCTAAAGCCATCACAAACTTTTACAGATGTACAATTGAGAGCATCCTGTTGGGCTATATCACCGCCCGGTACGGCAAATGCACCGTCCACAACTGCAGGGCTCTCCGGAGGGTGGTGCGGTCTGCCCAACGCATCACCAGGGGCAAACTACCTGCCCTCCAGGACACCTAAGGCACCCAATGTCACAGGAAGGCCAAAAAGATCATCAAGCACAACAACCACCCATGCCACTGCCTGTTCACCCCGCTATCATCCAGAAGGCGAGGTCAGTACAGGTGCATCAAAGCTGGGACCGCGAGGCTGAAAAACAGCTTCTATCTCAAAGCCATCAGACTGTTAAATAGCCAACACTAGCACATTAGAGGCTGCTGCCCTATATACATAATCTTGAAATCAATGGGCACTTTAATAATTGGAACACTAGTCACTTTAATAATGTTTACATATTTTGCATTACTCATCTCATATGTCTATACTGCATTCTATTCTACTGTATTTTAGTGTATGCCGCTCCAGCATTGCTCGTCCAAATATTTATATATTATGAATTCCTTTACTTTAAATGTGTGTGAATTGTTGTGAATTGTTAGATATTACTGCACTGTTGGAGCTAGAAACACAAGCATTTTGCTACACCCGCTACAACCGACCAATAAAATTAGATTTAGCATCATTTGCATTTCAGTAAACATTCAACAGACGCAGATCTACTTCACTGAATTTACGAAAACAATGTTTGTTTGCCATGAGAAAATATATGCATTTGTGTTTTAAATCAGATGATATAATCACTTAACAGACCGATGAAATAGTTTGTTGAATGAATCCGCAAGGTAAAACAGAAACCCGTCAGTCTATGTCACTCTGACGGACACCATAAGGGTGTCCATACATAATGTTTTCTGAACCTTAATCAAGTGGTGCGCATTTTTCATCTTGGGCACAGATGCATTGTAGCTACAACTCTATGTGTGACTTATATGTACACACAGCGAAGCATGTACACGTACGCACACACACTACACTAATTCCACTACCCTCCCCTCTCCCCACTACCCCCCTCTCCCTCCATCCCCCTCTCTCCCATGATGGAGGCCAGTGACACACATACAGGCCCCCGTTGAGGCTGACAACTGTTTGTGTGTATCTGCCAGATACAGGAGGCCAGGGTGCATTGGAAGACACCTGTGAGTGAGCAGCACGAGCCAGCTAGCGCTCTGGCAGTGGAGCCAACGCCTCAGCGGGAACCCGACTTGATCTCCTCTAGAAACATTGCCTAGGAGCCCAAAACACAGCCACCCTGACAGAAACGGAGAGATACACAGCCAATAGTGGAGTTTACTTATATCATGTGCTGAACACCCTTTCATTCCCTTAATATGCTGGTGAGTGAGAATATACTGTACCCGTTCGTAGCCTTTTTACACTGGTTAATAAATTATTATACTTCCTCTTGCCCTGGGTTTCCTTATAGAATGGAGATCTCAGTATCTCAATAGGACTAACCTTGATACATATATGATAAAGGATGTTTATAAATCCATATGGAAAAGAATAATCAAAATAAGAATATATTCTGGACGATTATATGTCATTGGTTGTATTTGTATACGTTAACGTAAATGCCTTTATGTGGCAAACACAATTGAATAGTGTGTAAGCACTTTGTGACATTTGCTGACGTAAAAAAAGTCTTTATCAGGAATCAAGGTAAAACCCAGATGCAGACTGTCGAAGTAACACTGTTTATTGTAACAACGGGGGCAGGCAAAGACAGGTCAAGTCAGGCCGGGGTTGAAAATCCAGGGTAGGGCAAAGGTACAGGATGGCAGGCTCAGGGTCAGGCAGAGAGGTCAGGCGGGCGGGTACAGGGTCAGAACAGGCAAAGGTACAGGATGGCAGGCTCAGGGTCAGGCAGAGAGGTCAGGTGGGCGGGTACAGGGTCAGAACAGGCAAAGGTCAAAACCGGGAGGACGAGAAAAAGAGAAGCTGGGAAACGACAGGAGCTGACAGGAAAACCGCTGGTAAGCTTGAACGGTCAAGACAAATTGGCAACAATCAGACAGAGAACACAGGTATAAATACACAGGGGATAATAGGGAAGATGGGCGACACCTGGGCACAAGGACAGGTGAAACAGATCAGGGCGTGACAGGCTTTATAAATACATTTGGTTTGATTGAAATACATGACTGGTGATTTCCCCACCTTAGAAGGCTTGGTTTACACGTCTCTTGAATGGTTTGTAATGCAACACATGCAACACAAACAGTAAGTCAGCTATTACAAGAATCTTCTATAAATCTTGTATGTGTCTTCGCTGCAGGTAGAACATAAGAGTCTTGTTCAATTCTTCTTTATGTTTTCCATGTGGGACTATCAGTTTATACTGGAGCTTGTAAAGGCTCATTGTATATTCTGGTCCCAACTATACAGACCGTAGTGCCATGTCTACTTATAGCTGGACCTTCATTATAAATTCATGAGGTCATCCATTTATCTGTCAATCATGGGATGAAAGTGGTCACCCCTGAATCATGCATTTTATAGCTCAAATGAAAGTGTGTGTGTGCGCGCGCCTGTGCCTGTGTGTGTTTTGTCTAACCTGAGTGCATTAAACAGCTGGCTCTCATACAATACCTGAATACAGAGGAGTGGGGCATGTACTGGCTGTCGTATGATTAACACGGGCACACACTCCTCCCACACACAGAAGCTTGCCTTTGCCGAGGAGGTTGTTGCCAAGCGGCTCAGAGGGAGAGCGCAAGCTGATTGGCTCCTTCCCATGACGGGAGCGTCCCCCACCAGTCAGACGGTCTTCTCGCTCTTCTAAAACAGGAACCTTTTAACTCGTTTTCCCATCTCCCCCACCAACCACCGGTTCTCTCATTACACTCCCCATCAACCCACCCTCTTTTAATTAGGTTTGTTTCAAAGGAGCTGTTTTTATATCAGCTCTACAGTACAGTAGCCAAGGTGAGGGAAACTCATTTTCATCTGACAGATCTATCATCAGGATCGTAATCACACAAATGATGAGTGTATCATTATGCCAAGATCACAAAACGGTGTGGATGGAAGTATTGTGCTTTCTGTGAAAGGAGGGATTTTTATAACATTCTGTGATCTTTAACCTGATAAAAGGATGTAAAGGGCAGCTGTGTGAGGCAGAAAATAGATAACTGTGTATTAACATGAGAGGATCGTAGAACACAGCCGAATCTATGTAGATGTAGAGTCGACAGTACTTCACAGAGCTTCCTTGTCTGTGGCTTCTGGTTGCTGATAACACTGAAGACTGAGATCTATTGGCTGGTGTGTGTGTGTGTGTATGTGAGCGTGCATGCATGTGAGTGTGTGGCCGGTCTGCGTGAGTGTGAGTGCGTGAGTTTGTGCACGTCCGTGTGTACGTATCCATGTGTGTGTGTGCGCTTGTGCACGTGTGTCTCAGCAAGAGTGTGAGAGTGTGCCAGTGAATTCAACAAGGTCATCAAGTGCCAGGCTGGCTATCCTTGCGGGTAGCAGCAATGACTTCCTCTAAAGGAATACTCCCATACAGTATGTCAGCCGTCTGAACACCCCTCTACAATAGATAAGGTTATCTTTACTACTCCACATACACACTTTAAAGGAAAGGCCTATTGCTAAGGCGCAATTACAGTCAGTTAGCCATCCGCCATATATCCTTCAACTCATTTTACTATGCATTCAGGGTTCAAATGTATTCCATCATATTTTTTTACAAGGGCAGTAAATACATTGGCATTATTTATGGCGGCCATTTCCTTTTCCATCAGTACTGTCACCGCTTTCCAGTTTACTGTAGCATTTTGTTCTCACTAACAAGAAATACTTTTGAAATACAACAGTCGTTTACCATCAGTAGCTGCATTGATACCCTATCCCTGGTCTGCCTCTGTGCTGCTGAAGGATGTCCCTGGTCTGCCTCTGTGCTGCTGAAGGATGTCCCTGGTCTGCCTCTGTGCTGCTGAAGGATGTCCCTGGTCTGCCTCTGTGCTGCTGAAGGATGTCCCTGTTCTGCCTCTGTGCTGCTGAAGGATGTCCCTGGTCTGCCTCTGTGCTGCTGAAGGATGTCCCTGGTCTGCCTCTGTGCTGCTGAAGGATGTCCCTGGTCTGCCTCTGTGCTGCTGAAGGATGTCCCTGGTCTGCCTCTGTGCTGCTGAAGGATGTCCCTGGTCTGCCTCTGTGCTGCTGAAGGATGTTCTGGTCTCCCTCTGTGCTGCTGAAGGATGTTCTGGTCTGCCTCTGTGCTGCTGAAGGATGTTCTGGTCTCCCTCTGTGCTGCTGAATGATGTCCCTAGTCTGCCTCTGTGCTGCTGAAGGATGTTCTGGTCTGCCTCTGTGCTGCTGAAGGATGTTCTGGTCTGCCTCTGTGCTGCTGAAGGATGTTCTGGTCTGCCTCTGTGCTGCTGAAGGATGTTCTGGTCTGCCTCTGTGCTGCTGAAGGATGTTCTGGCCTGCCTCTGTGTTGCTGAAGGATGTTCTGGCCTGCCTCTGTGCTGCTGAAGGATGTTCTGGTCTGCCTCTGTGTTGCTGAAGGATGTTCTGGCCTGCCTCTGTGTTGCTGAAGGATGTTCTGGCCTGCCTCTGTGCTGCTGAAGGATGTTCTGGCCTGCCTCTGTGCTGCTGAAGGATGTTCTGATCTGCCTCTGTGCTGCTGAAGGATATTCTGGTCTGCCTCTGTGCTGCTGAAGGATATTCTGGTCTGCCTCTGTGCTGCTGAAGGATATTCTGGTCTGCCTCTGTGTTGCTGAAGGATGTTCTGGCCTGCCTCTGTGTTGCTGAAGGATGTTCTGGCCTGCCACTGTGCTGCTGAAGGATGTTCTGGTCTGACTTTGAGTCTCTCTGTGAAGCACAATCACAGACTGCTGCTCAGCTCCAGGCTCTGCCCACACGTAACCTTTTAAACCGTGATATTCAGATGATGTGACTGGCATTTGAATTCTCTGCTTTCCCCAGTCATCGCACACGAAAGAGAAAGCCAATGACTAGCTAGACCAGGAAAAAAGGCACTGGATTCATCAGAAAAAATACGATGTATCACAGCTGATAGACATGTAACAAATGAAAATCTCATCGATAATCCAGAGGGAGAAATGAGAAGAGTCATCAAAATGGTAATCACATTCCAGACAAACACTCCGGTTTCATGCATTCAATATCCCCCAGCTGATGCATTATGTCATCCCCTCACCTGTGGGAATGTGTGTATGTCTAATGTTATGTCTGTCCGTCTTCGGAGAATGGCCCTTCAGATGCAGTCTCTCTCACCTCCCTACAGACTCAGCCAGCAACAGAACGGACTTGACAATACAATGTCACTTTGACTTGCGCATGTCTTCCCAAACACAACTGAAGAGAGGGACATTGTTGGGTTGAAATTCAGTTTACTACATTGCACATCCAATTGATTTGCATTCCCCTGTGTAACACACAAACCACAGACCAGATCTAGTATTTCACGTGCAAATCAGCAAGGATAATCACATCATGAATATGTGGTTGATAAGTCTAATCTTTTTTTGCGCCGCCAAAATACCCAGGAGAAGTGATCTTCACTGCTCTGTGGAGAAAATTAATACAATGATATAACATTAACTAATTAAATATCACAGAAACAATTCTAATTAGCCTTACTTCTCATCAGTGGCTTACTCATTCAGCTGTACAAATCATTTCCTCTCTCAACCAGTCAAGCAGTCGCTGTAACAACCAGGGGGAGGAAAAAATGATGTATAATATCTTCCAAAATAACACTCTCAAGTTGCATCCACCCGGCCGACAGAGAACACCTGTCTATGACAAAAAATCACAAACACCCTCTCTCACACTCACTTATGAAAGCAAGTGCTTGACTGCTTTCAATTCAAATGATAGATTTCCATTTTGACAGCATGTCAAAGGGATGAATACAAGTCGTTGAATATTCAGAGTCAAATCGGGTGTCACTGAAAACCCATGGAGTGGGATCGCTATCCTTTTATCTATTAACCTTTGGTCTGCTGGCCGTGGACAGCTCTCCTCCTCGCCTGGTTATTGATGTCTTCTAATTAGTCTTTTGCTTCAGTTAGATCCCCTACCTTGTAATTCATCGGCTGAGCTCTTTTGCCCTTTAGAAATGGCTAAATAATTTCTTCTCATTTGGTGATTTACAGTTATTGCACGGTGATGCACTCGCGAGGTAATTTGATGCTGAAAATGAGCACGGACAGGATGAGAGTTCACATCGGTAACTCACTCTTCCTCCTCCTTCCCTAACTCACCATATTGGTGTCCCTCCCTGACAACAGATTAGTAATGGGGAGTTCTATGAAGGGAGACTTGTTTGGATCTCAAGGTTGTTGTCCCTTAATGTGCGATTAGATTTCTAAAGAGATGCATGCTGGGTTACAGATGGAGACAGAAGACAACCCCAACCTGATGAGTCCCCATCAGACTTTAGATACAGTGCGTCATCCCACCACGGCCACAACTCACCTTGGACCAGTGGTGATGCCAAGGGGACCATTATACCTGATTCACGTCACAGGCCCGAACAAACTGCACACTGTGGTTTCTCTGATATTTCCTTTTCACACTGTCCTTTCACACTGTAAAATGGTACAGAATCAGCTTGATCCCCTCTGTCGAAGACACTTGGACCTTCTTTTTTAATATTTTCAGTGGTATTGTTAACAAACACGCCCCCATAAAGAAAAAAAACTGGTTCAGCCCCCTGGTTCGACCGTGATCTTGCAGAGTTATTCCACCTCAAGAATTGCATTTGGCGAAAGGCTTGGCACACGCATACTCAGGCTGACTGGCTATCGTTCAGGCAAATGAGAAATAAGTCCACTCAGGCTATCCGGAAGGCCAAAGTTAGTTACTTTAAGGAGCAGTTCTCTCTCTGTGAGTCTAACCCCAAGAAGTTCTGGAAAACGGTTAAAGACCTGGAGAATAAACCCTCCTCCTCACAGCTACCCATGTCCCTTAATGTTGATGCTGTGGTTGTTACTGACAAGAAGCACATGGCTGAGCTCTTTAATCACCACTTCGTTAAGTCAGGATTCCTATTTGACTCAGCCATGCCTCTTTGCCCGTTCAACATTTCCTCATCTCCCGCCCCTTCTAATGTGACTATCCCCGGTGCTCTTTTTCCCTTGCCCGCAGGAAGTCACTGAGTCCGAGGTGCTAAAGGAGCTCCTTAAACTTGACCCCCAAAAAACAATCTGGGTCAGATGGTTTAGACCCTTTCTTCTTTAAGGTTGCTGCCCCTATCATCGCCAAGCCTGTCTCTCCTTTCTGGGGTGGTTCCCATTGCTTGGTTCATCCTTTATTTAAAGGGGGAGATCAAGCTGATTCTAACTGTTATAGGCCTATTTTTCCCTGTTTATCAAAAGTGTTGGAACAACTTGTCAATAATCAACTGACTGACTTTCTTGATGTCTATAGTATTCTCTCGGTTATGCAATCTGGTTTCCGCTCAGGTTATGGATGTGTCACTGCAACCTTAAAGGTCCTCAATGATGTCACCACTGCCCTTGATTCTAAGCAATATTGTGCTGCTATTTTTATTGACTTGGCCAAAGCTTTTGATACGGTAAACCATTCCATTCTTGTTGGCCGGCTAAAGAGTATTGGTGTCTCTGAGGGGTCTTTGGCCTGGTTTGCCAACTACCTTTCTCAAAGAGTGCAGTGTATAAAGTCAAAGAATCTGCTGTCTCAGCCACTGCCTGTCACCAAGGAAGAACCCCATGGCTCAATCCTAGACCCCATGCTCTTCTCAATTTACATCACCAACATAGCTCAGGCAGTAGGAAGCTGTCTCATCCATTTATACTCAGCTGGCCCCTCCCCGGATTGTGTGATACAATGGTCTACAACAAAGCTTTCTTAGTGTCCAACAAGCTTTCTCTACCCATAACCTTGTTCTGATCACCTCCAAAACAAAGGTCATGTGGTTTGGTAAGAAGAATGCCCCTCTTCCCACAGGTGTTATTACTGCCTCTGAGGGTTTAGAGCTTGAGGTAGTCACCTCATACGATTGCTTGGGAGTATGGCTAGATGGTGCACTGTCCTTCTCTCCGCACAAATCAAAGCTGCAGGCTAAAGTTAAATCTAGACTTGGTTTCCTCTATCATAATCACTCCTCTTTCACCCTGCTGCCAAACTAACCCTGATTCAGATGACCATCCTACCCATGCTAGATTACGGAGACATAATTTATAGACCGGCAGGTAAGGGTGCTCTCGAGCGGCTAGATGTCCTTTACCATTCAGCCATCAGATTTGCCACCAATGCTCCTTATAGGACACATCAATGCACTTTATACTCTGTAAGCTGGTCATCTCTGTATACCCGTCAAAAGGCCCACTGGTTGATGCTTATTTATAAAACCCTCTTAGGCCTCACTCCCCCCTATCTGAGATATCTACAGCAGCCTTCATCCTCCACATACAACACCCGTTCTGCCAGTCACCTTCTGTTAAAGGTCCCCAAAGGACACACATCCCTGGGTCGCTCCTCTTTTCAGTTCGCTGCAGCTAGCAACTGGAACGAGCTGCAACAAACACTCAAACTGGACAGTTTTATCGGAATCTCTTCATTCAAAGACTCTTACTGACAGTTGTGGCTGCTTTGTGTGATGTCTCTACCGTCTTGCCCTTTGTGCTGTTGTCTGTGCCCAATAATGTTCGTACCATGTTTTGTGCTGCTACCATGTTGTGTGGCTACCATGTTGTTATGTTGTGTTGCTACCATGCTGTGTTGTCGTGTGTTGCTGCCTTGCTATGTGATTGTCTTAGGTCTCTTTATGTAGTGTTGTGTTGTCTCTCTTGTTGTGATGTGCATTTTGTCCTATACAGTGTGGCAAAAAAGTATTTAGTCAGCCACCAATTGTGCAAGTTCTCCCACTTAAGAGAGGCCTGTAATTGTCATCATAGGTACACTTCAACTATGACAGACAAAATGAGAAAAAAAATCCAGAAAATCACATTGTAGGATTTTTAATGAATTTATTTGCAAATTATGGTGGAAAATAAGTATTTGGTCACCTACAAACAAGCCAGATTTCTGGCTCTCACAGACCTGTAACTTCTTCTTTAAGAGGCTCCTCTGTCCTCCACTTGTTACCTGTATTAATGGCACCTGTTTGAACTTGTTATCAGTATAAAAGACACCTCTCCACAACCTCAAACCGTCACACTCCAAACTTCACTATGGCCAAGACCAAAGAGCTGTCAAAGGACACCAGAAACAAAATTGTAGACCTGCACCAGGCTGGGAAGACTGAATCTACAATAGGTAAGCAGCTTGGTTTGAAGAAATCAACTGTGGGAGCAATTATTAGGAAATGGAAGACATACAAGACCACTGATAATCTCCCTCGATCTGGGCTCCCTTGAACTAAGATCTCACCCCGTGGGGTCAAAATGATCACAAGAACGGTGAGCAAAAATCCCAGAACCACACGGGAGGACCTAGTGAATGACCTGCAGAGAGCTGGGATCAAAGTAACAAAGCCTACCATCAGTAACACACTACGCCGCCAGGGACTCAAATCCTGCAGTGTCCCCCTGCTTAAGCCAGTACATGTCCAGGCCCGTCTGAAGTTTGCTAGAGAGCATTTGGATGATCCAGAAGAAGATTGGGAGAATGTCATATGGTCAGATGAAACCAAAATATAACTTTTTGGTAAAAACTCAACTCGTCGTGTTTGGAGGACAAAGAATTATTATAAACTTATCCCTGACATGACTTAAACATGCAGCTTTTTTTTACCTTAGCTTTATACCACAACCAATAGCCGCATTCACAACCAATCCCATCACCGCAGTCACTGACACCACCACCACCACCATCACCACCACTACCACAGACCCCGGGTCCTGTAATAACACCATATCTTGGTGCCCAACAGCACAGCCAGACACACACAAGCACCATCCACACATCTCGACCCCCTGACCCTGTCCTTGGTTGATAGAGAGGGAAAGTGTGTGTGTGGTGG
The DNA here is from genome assembly GCF_045791955.1 of Oncorhynchus clarkii lewisi. Lineage (NCBI taxonomy): Eukaryota > Metazoa > Chordata > Actinopteri > Salmoniformes > Salmonidae > Oncorhynchus > Oncorhynchus clarkii. The sequence continues at coordinate 20,692,373 of NC_092167.1, read as the reverse complement.
TGGTGGTGGGGAAGGGGGGGGGGGACAGAGAGAGGAGGATGAAAGCAAAGTATAGAACGGGATAGTGGATGGAGAGCAGAGCACCATCTGCTATAGTATTTCTGATTACTTAACTGGTGAATTAGGCACAATCAGCCTTGATCCACTTTAATCGTGTTAACTCCTGATAGGCCCTGCGGGATCTGTGGGATGGACGTTCCCTTCCAGCATCTGCTGTGGGGCTGTGACTCTTGATTAACCAAAGTCACTACATGGAAGGAAGGTCTCTACTTTGGTTGCTGTCTACAGGTATATGCTTGAAGGGTTAGGAGGATGACCCAATGGGCACAGACGTCAATTCAATGTCTATTCCACGTTGAGTCAACGTAATTTCATTGAAATGACGTGGAAACAACTTTGATTCAACCAGTGGGGAGTGAGGAAGGGAAGGTGACAACTGTGACTTTTCTGAGAAGTATCTAATCTAATTGATGTTTTGTATACATCGACATAGTATTTGTATAAGGATCTATTTACAGTATAGCATCCATTAACAAAAGACACTGTGTCTCATCTCGTCTTGGCTCAAGAAATCTGCCTATAAACCAGACCCAGCTCGTGTGTGTATTGGACAGAGCACCACCAGGGCTATTTTCTCCATCAATATCCGCTCATCTAATAAATGCACCAGATTGCGAAATAAAATTGAGTTTCATCTCCAGCCTGCGGCGGGCCATATTGAAACCTATTGATTGCCTCTTATTGTGTTTCTCACTCCAGGCCAGGGCACAGCCCCCCTGTTTGTTGTGCGACGATGTGATAGGCTGTCTCCCAGCCCCCCCCCCCACGGTACAGAGAACAGACACAGAGTGCACAACTCAGCACGACCGCCGAACACACTGCCACTTAACCTTGAAACCCTATTCAGAGTCCCTCTATGAATAATTCTCCTGAGAGAGGGAGGGAGAGAAAGGAAGGAAGGGAGCGATAAAGGGGGAGAGAAAGAAGGAGGGGATAAAGGGAAGGAGAGGGAGAGAGTGTGGGAGAGAGGCAGCGAGAAGGAGAACTAGAGAGAGGGAGTGAGAGAGACAAAGGGAGAGAGAACGGGATGTAGAGAAGGACAGCGAGAGGAGGTAGAGAATGGGTAAGAATGGAACCACACAGATTATGGCGAGAGGTAGAGGAGAAGGCGTTGAGAGGAGTAGGGAGAAGGGGAGGAGGAGAAAGACAAAGGTCACCAGGCAAAAACGATAAAGTAATCTATGTTAGTTTCTTTGCTGCTGTACCGAAGGCTGGCGTTCATCCAAAAGACGAGCTATTTGTACCAGTGGTAGTCAGCGATTATCAGGTCATTATGTGTAAACATTCTCCATAAATAACTAATTGTAGGCCTATGCAGACCCAGCAGGTTCATCTGAAGGCTGAAAACAAACAAGTGATTGATTTTTTTTTTGTTAACAAGACGTAAAGTAACAGCAAAATGCTACAGAAAAGTGCTGCGCCCACGTTATGATGGCCTCAGCTCCGGTTCAGATATGGTAAACCGGGCCTATAGCTGTAATCATTAAAGGGGTTAGTGGTGGTGGAGGTGGCGTCGGGCCAGTAGTGGCTAAGGCTAGCTGGAGACGACACCCTGCAGAGCCATTTGTGAAAGCCAATAAAGTTCCTGAAGGTCAGGGACACTGCTAGTCCTGGAGGGCCACTGTCCTCCCCTCCTCTGCCTAGACTCCGCTCTTTTCCACCTCCTCCTCCTCTTCTCTCAGCTCAGTCCGAATCACTGATGCAACAAATAAGAAATCCGCTCCCTGTGGCACAGACCAGCTCCGAAGATCGAGAGAGTGGCAAGAGGCCCCTTCACTCAGAGAAACTCGTAAGAGATGGAGAGTGTGACTACGGGACTCAGATTTTATTTCCAGTTTTACCGGTGCACTCACAAGGGCTACAAGGTGAGAGCCACAACAATATTGACAAACAAGGGGTTTGTTTTAAAGCAGGAAAAGTGCAGACGGTAGCGACGGTGCGGCCAAACGTTTTGCTGCTTCCTCCCCATTCCATTTTTTGGGGACAGACCAACTTAACTTCTCACACTGCGAGGGGTTTGTTTCGTAACACCGTCTTGCCTTTTCAAGTGAAAGCAATTTAGTTCTCGAAATTAGTCATGTCTGGGCTCTTTGGCGCCTCTCTTCTACAGAGTGGATGGTTTTCAGATCAAGACAGGGTGGCCTGTTAGGGCAGCTGATCCCCTCCCTTACGGTCTCAACTCTCAAGATCCTCCACATGTGCCTTTGCATATCTCTGGCTGATTGGCTGTGATTTCTCTCTCCTCGGGTGGAGGACTTAGTCCGACAATGTCGAGAATGTCAACGCAGGTCAATTAGTCTGTTGTCATCTGGCTGAGGGGGTCCAATTATCTACCAGCCAATCAGCGGTATTGTATATGTGGTCCATATGCAAATAGACTGGGCTGATTTTGGGTCCTTAATTGGCTTAAAGTCACCAGAATGTTGTTTGGCAGGCTACAGTATGCTATAGCTTCATTGACTGCTTTCGGTATGGCTTTCTCAAAGAGGTGGAATGTGGAACTGTGACCCAAGCCCGATGTTGATTTGCCTCTTGTATTGAACCAAACACACCTGTTCTGAGGGATCAGTGTGGGTATACATATTTGGCTTGGCCGCCTGCTTTGTTGATTAGAATGAGAAAGGTCACAAGCTAAATTTGCCTGAGCGCTTAATTCATCACATCAGAGCGACAATAAATTCAGCTGCTTTTAACGGTGGAGAAATGCAGCAATGCAGTCTATCCAGAGGAGTTCTCCATCATCCTGTCTTAAAGCTCTATTAGAGGGAGTGCACAGTGTTTCTCAACATATAAATCAATTCACTAATATCACTGAAACATGGTTGCTGACCACTCACTACAGGGCCTAGGCCGGGCTGCTGGGGGGGGGGGGGGGGTATTTAAACATGGTTGAAACGCTTACACACACACAGGTGTACATACATGCATTCACACACACACACACACACACACACACACACACACACACACACACACACACACACACACACACACACAACATAAATCCTACTGAAATATAAAAAGGAAAAGCAATTCCAGGTGCAGTGCAAATATTATTACGGTTATTGATGGTAATGAATGGTGTGGCATGGATGGTGTTGGACACAGTAATAGCTCACACTGGTTGGACCTTTTGCTGGGTCATAAGTTTTAAACCCCCAGACTCACATATCGTCCATAGCCTATACTCTCATATTGAAAGTCAAACTCAGTATTCTGTACAGTGGCTGAGGATGTGTGGCTGAAGCATACACTAGGGGCCTCTAAATCCATGTTTAACTGATAATAAGGCTGGTGACAAGGACAGCTTACTGACTATGGTCTCCCTCTGGTCGCACTGGAATAAGATAAGGAGGTTTTACCTACCATTGTGTGACTATAGGAAATGGGTGCACTGGGGATAGTTGTCTGTAGCCTACATAATATATTCGCTAAGACAAAACAGGATCTCACCGATGAAGTCAACTTTCTTTGACAATCTTCATTCGAATGGCAATTCGGTAAATGAACATTCACATTGGTGCATTGAACATAAACACAACTGTTAACATGAAATCTAACAGATTATGAGGTCACACTTTATTTGGATAGCCCAGATAGAGCTTCTACGGATGGACTACAGATGGTCATACTATCTGTTGATAAGCAACTGCTTGCTAAGGTTACGGTTAGGGTTAGGGGTAGGGTTAGGCAAAGGGTTAAGTTTAGAGCCTGGATAAAGTTAGGGCTATGTTTATTGTTGGTAGATAGTCTGTAGAGCATCTACAGATGGACTAACCAAATAAGTGTTACCGATTCTGATTATTATAAGGGGTTCAATACAAATCATTCTATATATAGGAATGAAAGCAAACTGTTTTGACACTGTTAATGTCACACCCTGATCTGTTTCACCTGTCTTTGTACTTGTCTCCACCCCCCTCCAGGTGTCGCCAATCTTCCCCATCATCCTGTGTATTTATACCTGTGTTCTCTGTTTGTCTGTTGCCAGTTCGTTTTGTTTCGTGAAACCTACCGGCGGTTTTCCCCTTGCGCCTGGCTTTTCTAGTTCCTGTTTTCTAGATTCACGGTTTTGACCATTCTGCCTGGCCTGACCCTGAGCCTGCCTGCAGTTATGTATCTTGCCACACCACACTAGATTACTGACCCCTGTCTGCCCTGAACCTGAGCCTGCCTGCAGTTATGTATCTTGCCACACCACACTAGATTACTGACCCCTGTCTGCCCTGAACCTGAGCCTGCCTGCAGTTATGTATCTTGCCTTGACCTCGACCCTTGACCTGTCGTTTTGCCTGCCCCTGTACTAGTAATACATTTTGTTACTTCGACAGTCTGCATCTGGGTCTTACCTGAAACATGATAGTTGACCTTAAAGAAGTCCTTTTGTCCAGAATGTGGCCTTAATGTATTTAATTAGCAGCTTTCCATTGCTCCTCCATCAGCCTGAGAGAGAGTTATTTTAATCAGAGCACTGACAGCTTAAGGTAGTCAGCCACTTAATTCTCTGTAATGCTGCACACAGCACACATATCAGTAATGCTAATGTGACAGGGACCACACATATAATGCTGAGTGGGATGCTGGGACACACACACACAAATGCACACACTAGTGAAGATGCAGGCACACACACACATGCACACATTGGTGAAGATGCAGGCACACACACCCACATGCACACACTGGTGAAGATGCAGGCACACACACACATATGCACACACACACTCCCGCAATTGATAAAACACGAACACACTGCAGTCATATGCGGTCATTCAAGGTTAACTCTTGGTTGTGCTGTTAACTAATGAGACTCATTCCATGTTGAGGAGATATGTCTTGACAGTTGACTCTATTGGATTTCAATAGAGGGCTACAGCGCCTCAAATGTACATGTTGGTCTATGGCGGGCTGTGTTGATATTGTTACGTGCAACCCAAAAAGTTATTCTTAGAGATGATAAGGGACAGATTGAACTTTACTGGGAAGGGGGGGGGCTGGTCCAACTCAAGGCGTCATAAAAAAATGCACCCCCCTCCCCAAAGTAAAAAATATTTTCACATGATCCTCCCCTTGTACTGTAAAATAAATTGAACACCCCCCCCCCCCCCCCCCCCTCAGAATGAACTCATGTCTACGACAACAAATAACAATAAGTGTAGCGACCCACATTATAAATGTGGATGTCGACTTTGCCTCTTCAGCATGCTTTAGTTGCACAGTCGATGCCACACAGGGCTACGGGCCATAGAGTTGAGGGTTCACCGACCACCACACACACAAGCTCACTCTCCCTACCTGTTTCATTACACTATGATCAGATCTGGCCGCAGACAATTATCAGTTAGATGGAAAATCCGATTTTCAAAATTGTTATACCATATTAAAATATACACAACAAATTTTCCACCAACAGGTTTCTGTGCCAATGCACCACGCAACCAATAAACAAAGCATACTGACTTCAGTACTTCAATATCATGGTTTGCGTATACAATTAAATTAGATACAGACACATTACAGAGATAGAGACAAAATTCTACCTCCAGATGAGTATAAGGGGGAGTTTAAGTACGATTCTTACAAGCTTGTTCGGCTCGTAGCTTATTTAGATGTTTGGGGCTGCTGGTGAACCATGGTGTGCCTCCATCAAACATTAGAGTTGGCACTATGCATTGGGGCAGGCAGCGTTCTCCTGGCATCCGCCAAACCCAGATTTGTTTGTTGTACTCCCAGATGGTGAAGCGTGATTCATCACTCCCGAGAACGTGATTCCACTGCTCCAGAGTCCAATGGCGGCGAGCTTTACACCACTCCAGCCGACGCCGGTGTTGCATCCGGAGGCAGTTTGCAACTAGGTAGCGAGTGTTGCAACTGAGGTCAGATTATGTTTGCGCGTTACGTGCTTCAGCAATCGGCAGTCCCATTCTGCGAGCTTTTGTGGTCTACCCCTTCGTGGCTGAGCCGTGAGCCATGAGCTCCTAGATGTTTCCACTTCACAATAACAGCACTTACAGTTGACTGGAGTAACTCTAGCAAGGCAGAAATTTGATGAACTGACTGGAAAACTGCTGGAAAGGTGGCATCCTATGACGGTGCCTCGTTGAAAGTCATTGAGCTCTTCAGTAAGGCCATTCTACTGCCAATGTTTGTCTATGGAGATTGCATGGCTGTGTGCTCAATTTTATACACCTGTCAGCAACGGGTGTGGCTGAAATAGCCAAATTCACTCATTTGAAGGGGTGTCCACATACTTTTGTATATATAGTGTATGAAGCCTATATAAAAAAGGAAGGGAAGATTAGGCCTAGCCCTAGAGAGATAGAGATATGCTACGATAATTTCTTTATGTCAGATGGCTACTGGTATACAAAAAGATGTACAGAAGGAGGGTAATTCGTATATTTGTTTTAAACATAAGCATTATAATGTTAGATTGTAAGAGTGACTATGGTAGGCCTGAAACAGCCTTCCTCATCTAAAGTTCAACTGTCGGAGTCGGTTGGAGCACACTGCCTTCATATCAAAGGCCTGCAGTAACTAAAGCTTAATAATAGCCACACCTTCAAACTTTTCTAAACTTTATTAGGGTAACATCAAAAGTAAATCAAGCCATTGTTTATAGGAAAAATACTAGCAGAAGAGCAAATGTAAACCAGGGAAAAAACGCACTACCCTTCCCCAGAAAATCACAGAACCCTCCCCAAAGGAAAACAAAAAATTTTACAACCCTCCCCTATTTTGGACCACCCCTCCCCACGGTAAATTTTGATCTGTCCCTAAACAAATAAGAACTGTTTGAATATTCAATCCAGGGAAATGGCTTGTGCTTCTCCTCAGTACTAAATCCTCTCTGTTAGTTTGTTGCCAATCGATAGAAAGCTTTTCACAGTGGTGAGAGCTCAGAATACAAAAGACCCTTTGGTAATATAGTGGGTCCCTGATGTCACAACTTCAATCTGTCAGTGTGTGGTAAACATATTTGACAAGCCAATAAAGAAAATGTACCAACAGGCAATCTCTGCATGTGGTTCACAAGGACCTGCCTTTGGTTTTGTCGTAATTCTCAAAAAAGCTCTAAAGACGGTCCATTTACACCTGACACTGGATTTAATGTGGTCCTGGTAAATGAATGTGTTGGAAAACATTGTACCCATTTCAATGTAGTGTAAATATACATGTGATAGATGTGTTTGCCCCTTGCCTCTTATCTACTGCTCTGCCTTTCAACCTCCTCTAGAGATGATGGAGTAAAGTACGTTTGATTATGTCATTTAGGGGTTGCCTATCTCTAATCCTGCCAAATCAAAAGCTCCTCTCATAACTGACTGCTTTGAAGTGTTTGTCCCATTTCCCAAAGACATAAATAAGTGTTCTTAATAAAAGAGACACCCCATCCCTCTTTGAATATATTCAATCAGTCAATGGAATTATATTAAAAACAAATAACTACATTTTAAGTGAGAAGTAGGCATTGGTCTGAAGCAGAAAAAGCAAGGAAATTCACGACCACCACAATGCGTTCTTCACCCATGCTCTACCAAGGTTTTCAAGCACACAGCTTTGACCTACTACATTAGCTATATATGTCTGTTGTACTTCCAACAATGTGTAGGCAGGTTGCTTAGGAGTCAAACATTCTCAAACAGCCTAGCTTAAAGTACCTTAAGATAGTTAGTTTGTACCCATTAACTAAAGACATGAAAATGTGCTTTAAAGTTTACTGAAGAAAGGGGATACCTAGTCAGTTGTACAACTGAATGTATTCAACTGAAATGTGTCTTCCGCATTTAACCCAACCACCCTCTGAATCAGAGGTGTGGGGGTCTGCCTTAATCGATGTCTTTGGCACCCAAAGGCCTAGTACTACATAACCTATAAACAATAGTGAGTTATTACAAAATATGAAATTTACAATAAAACGTATTTATTGAATATTATACAGTGCATTCGGAAAGTACTCAAACCCCTTCACTTTAACCCACATTTTGTTACTTTACAGCCTATATTGTTTTTTTCCTTCATCAATCTACACACAATAACCCATAATGTCGACGCATAAAAAATACAAAACTGAAATATCACATTTACATGTATTCAGACCCTTTACTCTGTACTTACGGCCTCGGGTCTTCTTGGGTATGACGCTACAAGCTCAGCACACCTGTATTTGGGGAGTTTCTCCCATTTTTCTCTGCAGATCCTCTCAAGCTCTGTCAGGTTGGGTGGGAGCGTCGCAGCACAGCTATTTTCAGATCTCTGCAGAGATGTTCGGGTTCAAATCTGGGCTCTGGCTGGGCCACTCGAGGACATTCAGAGACTTGTCCCGAAGCCACTCCTGCATTGTCTTGGCTGTGTGCTTAGGGTTGTTGTCCTGTTGGAAGGTGAACCTCCAGTCTGAGGCCCTGGAGCAGGTTTTCATCAAGGAACTCTCTGTACTTTGCTCCTTTCATCTTTCCCTCGATCCTGGCTAGTCTCCCAGTCCCTGCCTCTGAAAAACATCCCCACAGCATGATGCAGCCACCAACATGCTCCACTGTAGGGATGGTGTCAGGTTTCCTCCAGACGTGATGCTTGGCATTCAGGCGAAAGAGTTCAATCTTGGTTTCATCAGAGCAGAAAATCTTGTTTCTCATGGTCTGACAGTCTTTCGGTGCCTTTTGTCAAACTCCAAGTAGGCCGTCATGTGCCTTTTACTGAGAAGTGGCTTCCATCTGGCTATTCTACCATAAAGGCCTGATTGGTGGAGTGCTGCAGAGACGGTTGTCCTTCTGGAAGGGTTTCCCATCTTCACAGAGGAACTCTGGAGCTCTGTCAGAATGACCATTGAGTTCTTGGTCACCTCCCTGACTAAGGCCCTTCTCCCCCGATTGGTCAGTTTGGCCGGGCGGCCAGCACTATAAAGTCTTTGTGGTTCCCAACTTCTTCCATTTAAGAATGATGGAGGCCAATGTGTTCTCGGGGACCTTCAATGCTGCAGACATTTTTTGGTACCCTTCCCAGATCTGTGCCTCGACAGATGGCTTGGTTTTTGGTCTGACATGCACTGTCAACTGTGGGACCTTATATAGACAGGTGTGTTCCTTTCCAAATCATGTCAAATCAATTGAATTTACCACAGGTGGACTCCAATGAAGTTGTAGAAACATCTCAAGAATGATCCATGGAAAAATTATGCACCTGAGCTCAATTTAGTCTCATAGCAAAGGGTCTGAATACTCATATAAATAAGGTATTTCTGATTTTATTTTTAATAAATTTGCAAAAATGTCTAAAAACCAGTTTTCACTTTGTCATTATGGCTATTGTGTCTAAATTGATGAGGGGGAACACATTTTCTAGTAGGCTTAAATAGAAAATATGGCAAATAGGAGTGGCAATAACATCAGCTATTAGCTTCAGTAATTTTCCCTCCAAGTTGTCAGACCAGAGTGTCTTGTCATTGTTGATAGACAAGAATAATGTTTTCACCTCTTCCACACTCAGTTTACGTTTACGGAATTCAAAATTACAATGCTTGGCTTTCATAATTTGGTCAGTAGTGTCAACGTTTTTTGGTAGCATGTCATGCCTAAGTTTACTAATAATGTCAATGAGTTGGCAATATCAGTCGGTTTTGTGATGAATGATTCAATGAATGACTGAGCTGAGTTTGCCTTTTTTCCCAAAATTTAATTTAAGGTGCTTTTAAATTATTATTATTATTTATTTTTTTTACCCCGTTTTCTCCCCAATTTCGTGGTATCCAATAGTTACTATCTTGTCTCATCGCTACAACTCCCATACGGGCTCGGGAGAGACGAAGGTCAAAAGCCATGCGTCCTCCGAAACACAACCCAACCAACCCGCACTGCTTCTTAATACAGCGCGCATCCAACCCGGAAGCCAGCCACACCAATGTGTCGGAGGACGCACTGCGCACCCAGCGACCTGGTTAGCGTGCACTGTGCCCGGCCCGCCACAGGAGTCACTAGTGTGTGATGAGACAAGGATATCCCTACCGGCCAAACCCTCCCTTACCCGGACGACCCTAGGCCAATTGTGCGTCGCCCCACGGACCTCCCGGTTACGGCCGGCTGCGACAGAGCCTGGGCGCGAACCCAGAGTCTCTGGTGACACAGCTAGCACTGCGATGTCATTTATCTTTGTTTGATAGTGTAGTGTCTTCTTTTTATTCAGTTTAGTCACATGATTTCTCAATTTTGTCACGCACTGATCTGTTTAACCTGTCCTTGTGCTTGTCTCCACCCCCCTCCAGGTGTCGCCCATCTTCCCCATTATCCTCTGTGTGTTTATACCTGTGTTTTCGGTCTGTCTGTTGCTAGTTGGTCTTGTTTGTTCAAGTCAACCAGCGGTTTTCTCAGCTCCTGCCCTCCCCCAGTCTCTTTTTTTCCTCGCCTTCCTGGTTTTGACCCTTGCCTGTCCAGACTCTGAGCCCACCTGCCTACCACTCTGCCTGCCCGCCATCCTGTACCGTTGCCGCTACTCTGGATTATCGACCCCTGCCTGCCTTGACCGGTCATTTGCCTGCCCCATGTTGCTGTAATAAACATTGTTACTTTAACACAGTCTGTACTTGGGTCTTACCTTGGTTCTTGATAAATTTGCAATACTTTTGCCAATTGGTTGTCCCGCCAGACTTATTTGCCATTCCTTTTGCGTCATCCCTCTCAACCATACAATTGTTCAATACTTCATCAATCCACGAGAGTTTAATAGTTTTCAGTCATTTTCTTACTGGGTGCATGCTTATTAGTAACTGGAATAAGCAATTTCATCAATGTGTCAAGTTCAGCATCTGTTTGCTCCTCATTACACAGCCTAATTGGGCATCTTAATGAAAGCCAGTGGATATTTAAATCACCCAGAAAATCTACCTCTCTGTTGATATCACATTATTAAGCATTTCGCACGTTATCCAGATACTGACTGTTAGCACTTGGTGGTATATAGCAGCTTCCCACAAGAATGGGCTTTAGATGAGGCAGATGAATCAGTAGCCATATTACTTCAACGGTATTTAACATGAGATCCTCTCTAAGCTTTACATGAATGTGTTAGCAGCATGGCGTTTTCTTTTGACCTCGTGCAAAAAAAGCAATGATCATTATGTTGTTTTACCTGGATGCTTCATGTGCAAATTGCATCCCTGCTACTTTTCACTTGTGGATAGAGACGTCAGGTTTTTGGAAACGCATTGAAAAGTAACTTGACTCTGTGTTGATCAAAAAGTGTAAATGTGTATTATAATGACAAGAAGAAAATGTCATTGACAGAAGAGGGAGTGAACGGAATTACTGCATAAGGTAAGGGCTAGAATTTGCTCTTGATCTTTTAACAGCAACCGGTATGTCTGGTGTGTGCATGTATTATAATTAGCCATGCATGTATTATAATTAGCCATGTGGCAGTTTCCCCAAAGTTACCAAAGTTTGTGTATCTAACTGGCTATAATAGCAGCCAAGGATGTTCGCTAACTTATTTGTTCGTGCTCTGATTACGGCGCAGTCCAGGTCAGCAGTTTTCACGGATGACTGTCTTCAGCCATATGAAAACCTTACATAGCGAAATATATCTAGCTAGTTTTTTATTTTGCTTCTCATCCAACTGGTGTTAGCTATCTACCTAAAGCTGCTGGCTTTCTACTAGCTAGCTGCTACTGTTGCGCAGCAACCAAATTGCTCGACTGGTTTTAGAACTCTGAAACTGGTCTGAAAAGGTAGCAGCACATCCTTGGTTTTTATTGGTCAGAAATGTACACGTGAGAGCCATTCATTGTGAATTCAATCAAAACTGTTGAGCCTACAAACGTATCCAGTCCAAATGTGTCTAAATCTAATGGTCACTTTATCGACGCTGTAGCCTCGTTTTAATCCGATGTCTAAAATTTGAGCTAGGTTTGGGATTTTTTTTTAAAAATCTGACGACCCTAATGCTAACGGCCCTAACGATGGACAATCATGACGAGAGGCGAGTCAATCAAGTTGATTTGCGAATTCTCATCGACATTGCTGTCATATTGGCTTAGATATGATGGTAGGGAGATTTTACATTGAGTTTCAACCAATGCATATTATAGCGACTATAATGATGCCTGGAGCTCAAGGATATTTTTTTGTAGTATTATATAAATTATATTTGAAGGTCCCCCAGGCCCAGCCGCATCCATCCTTTCATGAATGCATGTAATATGGTAGTCATTACATGTGCGCATTCAGTCAATGAATTGAATAAACAGGTTATCATTTTAGCGATGGATGCCGCTTCTCCAGCCAATGTAATTAGAATATGGGTGATCTAGTGTCAGCCATTAAAATAGCTCGACCTGAACTGGCTGCTTAGCAACAGGGGCTGGTCATGTGAAGCAGCCAGGGTTGTGTTCATTAGGCACCAAACGGGAGAACACGTACTGAAACAGGGAGCAGGGAGGGACTACCTGGACTTGTCCAACAGGAACCACTTGTTTTCATTTTTAAATGGATTGCCACAGTGTGCCCTAATGACCACAACGCTGGTCTAGAACGAAGGGTGATGTGTGAGAAGTCATCCTGCTTCACATCAACCTATTCACAGTCCAGTTTACACTCAATAAATGACATCAAATCAAATCAAATTTTATTTGTCACATGCGCCGAATACAACACCTTACAGTGAAATGCTTACTTACTTAATCAACAATGCAGTTTTAAGAAAATACATTAAACAAATAAAATTTTAAAAAAAGAGATAAGAAAAACAAATAATTAAAGAGCAGCAGTAAATAACAATAGCGGGGCTATATACAGGGAGTAGCGGTACAAAGTCAATGTGTGGGGGGCACCGGTGTCGAGGTAATTGAGATAATTATGGATTATGCATAGATAATAACAGAGAGTAGTAGCATCAGTAGTAGCATCAGTCTGGGTATCCATTTGATGAGCTGTTCAGGAGTCTTAAGGCTTGGGGGTAGAAGCTGTTTAGAAGCCTCTTGGACCTAGACTTGGCCCTCCGGTACTGCTTGCCGTGTGGTAGCAGAGAGAACAGTCTATGACTAGGGTGGCTGGAGTCTTTGACAATTTTTAGGGCCTTCCTCTGACACCACCTGGTATAGAGTTCCTGGATGGCAGGAAGCTTGGCCCCGGTGATGTACTGGGCCATACGCAGTACCCTCTGTAGTGCCTTGCGGTCGGAGGCTGAGCAGTTGCCATACCAGGCAGTGATGCAACCCGTCAGGATGCTCTCAATGGTGCAGCTGTAAAATCTTTTGAAGATCTGAGGACCAATGCCGAATCTTTTCAGTCTCCAGAGGGGGAATAGGTTTTGTCGTGCCCTCTTCACGACTGTCTTGGTCGGCTTGGACCATGTTAATTTGTTGATGATGTGGACGCCAAGGAACTTGAAGCTGTCAACCTGCTCCACTTCAGCCCCCTCGATGAGAATGGGGGCGTGCTCGGTCTTCTTTTTCCTGTAGTCCACAATCATCTCCTTTGTCTTGATCACATTTAGGGAGAGGTTGTACTAAATGGTCAGGTCTATGACCTCCTGCCTATAGGCTGTCTCGTCGTTGTTGGTGATCAAGCCTACCACTGTTGTGTCATCAGCAAACTTAACGATGGTGTTGGAGTTGTGCCTGGCCGTGCAGTCATGAGTGAACAGGGAGTACAGGAGGGGACTGAGCACGCACCTCTGAGGGGCCCCTGTGTTGAGGATCAGTGTGGCGGATGTGTTGTTACCTACCCTTACCACCTGGGGGTGGCCCGCAGGAAGTACAGATTCCAGTTGCAGAGGGAGATGTTTAGTCCCAGGGTCCTTAGCTTAGTGATGAGTTTTGAGGGCACTATGGTGTTGAACGCTGAGGTGCAGGTTACGAGAATACCCTCTTTATCCTGAATGAATGGAAGTGGGCCTCGTTAACACAATGTTTTCACACCCAAGACTGTTTCCCTGTTTTATAGTCCATTCACACGTCCCATGAAACATATTCTTCATCCAAATGGAACAGCTGGAGCAATAACGGCAATAACAAGTCTCCTGCCCCTATGCATCATCAGTGTGTTTGTGCCTCAATACAAAATACAGTCTCGGTCTCAGTCGCTTTTTTCATTCCCTGGCTTCTTTCCCTCTCTCCCTCTTTCTCTCTCAGCAGTCTGTCTCTTTAACTCTCTCTCTCCCTTTATCTCTCTCTCTCTCTCAGCAGTCACAGCAAGGACACAAATTAGATGAGCCCTGGTATGTCTCCACACCGCATGCCACGGAGGATGACAGATATTCTCATGGGAAATGTGGGTATGTCTGTTCCGTACTTGTGTCTCTTACTTTTGCTGTTTGTCACATATTTGCGGCAGGCAGGCGGGCGGGCGGGCGGGCGGGCGGGCGGGCGGGCGGGCGGGCAGGCAGGCAGGCAGGCAGGCAGGCAGGCACTTCTACTTTAGGCTATTCCATTCCGTTGCCCAATTGCCAAACAGTGAGGGAGTCCTGCCTCTCTACAGCAGGGCAGGGACCATGCAGGCTTTTATATCCTCCACCCATCCAGGCGAGGATGCTGCTGAGGACATGTGGGTATATGTGTGTGCACGTGCATTTTTGGTCTATTCTATCTCACTCTCACAGAAACAGATAGAGAAGGGGAGAGAGAAAGCAAGAGAGAGAGAGCGAGAATGAAAAAGAGAGAGAAACTCCTCCCTCTTCCCAACCCTGCACCAGGGTCCAGACTGAGTTTTAGATTTTCACAGCTGGGGGCAACTGACTCGCCCGTCTCCCCTCCTCCCTCCATCCTTCCATTCAGACCTGGCCCACATCACAAGCCAGCTGTGAGGCTACAATCAAACAAATTCCTGCAGGGAGGGCCTCTTGGGGAACACTGACATCAGTGCCCAGAGCCAATATGCTCCAATAATGAAGCATGGGTAAATCTGGGAAATAAATCAGTTTTCTGCATCATTTAAGTCTGGGTCTGCCTGGTATCTTCACGCATACCATTCAAACTAGATATACATCAAAATATAAATCAAACTTGTTGCGAATGGTATTCCACATTCCAGAGAAGGAAGGAGAAGCAAATTTCAATATTTTGCCTCAACTACAGTATGGTATAATTCTGGAGATTCCCCTGGGCAGGACACATCTCAAGTGTACTGTATGTGGGCTACCAACATACATGCGTGGAAGTATACAGGCATGCACTCCGTCATGCATGTAATATCATGAAATATTTTGTCTCAGCAGAAATGTCGTACCGTAGTATAATGAAGTGGTCAAATCTCTAGTGCACAGCACAGTGTAGGCTACCTACACACATGAATGCAAGCAAGCATACATACAGTGGGGCAAAAAAGTATTTAGTCAGCCACCAATTGTGCAAGTTCTCCCACTTAAAAAGATGAGAGAGGCCTGTAATTTTCATCATAGGTACACTTCAACTATGACAGACAAAATAATAAAAAAAAATCCAGAAAATCACATTGTAGGATTTTTAATGAATTTATTTGCAAATTATGGTGGAAAATAAGTATTTGGTCACCTACAAACAAGCAAGATTTCTGGCTCTCACATACCTGTAACTTCTTCTTTAAGAGGCTCCTCTGTCCTCCACTCGTTACCTGTATTAATGGCACCTGTTTGAACTTGTTATCAGTATAAAAGACACCTCTCCACGACCTCAAACAGTCACACTCCAAACTCCACTATGGCCAAGACCAAAGAGCTGTCAAAGGACACCAGGAACAAAATTGTAGACCTGCACCAGGCTGGGAAGACTGAATCTGCAATAGGCAAGCAGCTTGGTTTGAAGAAATCAACTGTGGGAGCAATTATTAGGAAATGGAAGACATACAAGACCACTGATAATCTCCCTCGATCTGGGGCTCCACGCAAGATCTCACCCCGTGGGGTCAAAATGATCACAAGAACGGTGAGCAAAAATCCCAGAACCACACGGGAGGACCTAGTGAATGACCTGCAGAGAGCTGGGACCAAAGTAACAAAGCCTACCATCAGTAACACACTACGCTGCCAGGGACTCAAATCCTGCAGTGCCAGACGTGTCCCCCTGCTTAAGCCAGTATACAGTGCCTTGCGAAAGTATTCGGCCCCCTTGAACTTTGCGACCTTTTGCCACATTTCAGGCTTCAAACATAAAGATATAAAACTGTATTTTTTTGTGAAGAATCAACAACAAGTGGGACACAATCATGAAGTGGAACGACATTTATTGGATATTTCAAACTTTTTTAACAAATCAAAAACTGAAAAATTGGGCGTGCAAAATTATTCAGCCCCCTTAAGTTAATACTTTGTAGCGCCACCTCGAGCAAAACAGCTCGGGCTCAGTGAGGTTGGATGGAGAGCATTTGTGAACAGCAGTTTTCAGTTCTTTCCACAGATTCTCGATTGGATTCAGGTCTGGACTTTGACTTGGCCATTCTAACACCTGGATATGTTTATTTTTGAACCATTCCATTGAAGATTTTGCTTTATGTTTTGGATCATTGTCTTGTTGGAAGACAAATCTCCGTCCCAGTCTCAGGTCTTTTGCAGACTCCATCAGGTTTTCTTCCAGAATGGTCCTGTATTTGGCTCCATCCATCTTCCCATCAATTTTAACCATCTTCCCTGTCCCTGCTGAAGAAAAGCAGGCCCAAACCATGATGCTGCCACCACCATGTTTGACAGTGGGGATAGTGTGTTCAGGGTGATGAGCTGTGTTGCTTTTACGCCAAACATAACATTTTGCATTGTTGCCAAAAAGTTCAATTTTGGTTTCATCTGACCAGAGCACCTTCTTCCACATGTTTGGTGTGTCTCCCAGGTGGCTTGTGGCAAACTTTAAACGACACTTTAAGAAATGGCTTTCTTCTTGCCACTCTTCCATAAAGGCCAGATTTGTGCAATATACGACTGATTGTTGTCCTATGGACAGAGTCTCCCACCTCAGCTGTAGATCTCTGCAGTTCATCCAGAGTGATCATGGGCCTCTTGGCTGCATCTCTGATCAGTCTTCTCCTTGTATGAGCTGAAAGTTTAGAGGGACGGCCAGGTCTTGGTAGATTTGCAGTGGTCTGATGCTCCTTCCATTTCAATATTATCGCTTGCACAGTGCTCCTTGGGATGTTTAAAGCTTGGGAAATCTTTTTGTATCCAAATCCGGCTTTAAACTTCTTCACAACAGTAACTCGGACCTGCCTGGTGTGTTCCTTGTTCTTCATGATGCTTTCTGCGCTTTAAACGGACCTCTGAGACTATCACAGTGCAGGTGCATTTATACGGAGACTTGATTACACACAGGTGGATTGTATTTATCATCATTAGTCATTTAGGTCAACATTGGGTCATTCAGAGATCCTCACTGAACTTCTGGAGAGAGTTTTCTGCACTGAAAGTAAAGGGGCTGAATAATTTAGCACGCCCAATTTTTCAGTTTTTGATTTGTTAAAAAAGTTTGAAATATCCAATAAATGTCGTTCCACTTTATGATTATGTCCCACTTGTTGTTGATTCTTCACAAAAAAATACAGTTTTATATCTTTATGTTTGAAGCCTGAAATGTGGCAAAAGGTCGCAAAGTTCAAGGGGGCCGAATACTTTCGCAAGGCACTGTATGTCCAGGCCCGTCTGAAGTTTGCTAGAGAGCATTTAGATGATCCAGAAGAAGATTGGGAGAATGTCATATGGTCAGATGAAACCAAAATATAACTTTTTGGTAAAAACTGTTTGGAGGACAAAGAATGCTGAGTTTCATCCAAAGAACACCATACCTACTGTGAAGCATGGGGGTGGAAACATCATGCTTTGGGGCTGTTTTTCTGCAAAGGGACCAGGATGACTGATCCGTGTAAAGGAAAGAATGAATGGGGCCATGTATCATGAGATTTTGAGTGAAAACCTCCTTCCATCAGCAAGGGCATTGAAGATTAAACGTGGCTGGGTCTTTCAGCATGACTATGATCCCAAACACACCGCCCGGGCAACGAAGGAGTGGTTTCGTATGAAGCATTTCAAGGTCCTGGAGTGGCCTAGCCAGTCTCCAGATCTCAACCCCATAGAACATCTTTGGAGGGAGTTGTTGCCCAGCAACAGCCCCAAAACATCACTGCTCTAGAGGAGATCAGCATGGAGGAATGGGCCAAAATACCAGCAACAGTGTGTGAAAACCTTGTGAAGACTTACAGAAAACGTTTGACCTCTGTCATTGCCAACAAAGGGTATATAACAAAGTATGAGATAAGTATTTGGTCAATAACAAAAGTTTATTTTCCACCATAATTTGCAAATCAATTCATTAAATTCATTAGTTGAAGTGTACCTATGATGAAAATTACAGGCCTCTCTCATCTTTTTAAGTGGGAGAACTTGCACAATTAGTGGCTGACTAAATACTTTTTTGCCCCACTGTACATACATACATACGTACATACATACATACATACATGCAGGCACACCATATCTTGAGACAACACATGGCTATGACACATAACATCAGCCCATGTAGCTAAGTAACACTGCAAGGTACAGCATTCTGCACTACCGTGATGCGTTTGCCATTTGTTATTCCCCGTCCACTGCACGGTTGCCATCCATGCTTTGCTTTATGGTGCAGTAAACAGGTATGTCTCCAGCCAGCTACAGTCTGACTGCATGTGTGTTATGGCGGGAAGGTGGAGGACACCCCCTCGTTTCCATAACCTACTTTCCACCACGCAACCAGACGGAGAGCGCTTCAGTCATGGCAGCCACTTCATTAAGGGGAGAGTGGATTTGATGGCAGGGACATAGGGAGAGGTGGCTGGCAAGCTGGCTGGCTTTGCTTGTTTGAGGAACTCCTGTATCAACTCTCTGTGTATTTTTCCATTCGGTCCAGATCTGGCCCAGCCCTTGCCCTATCTCGGCCCGGTGTAAAACCCATCTGAACCCGACTGTGACAGCTGAGCTAATTTCCGTCCTCAAATCCCACAAGGCTGACAGGCCCGTTAGCTCCCAGATTTACACTTTGAATCCTATCATCCGTTTCAACATCATTTTGCTCATACTAGGTGTTTTTGGCCAGCTATACAGCAATATCCAGCATCCAACACCATCCTCAGTTAAAATAATCCCATATGCTGTGAGCTAAGGGATAGGTTCGGTTGTTACAAAGGACTGTTTGCAATCAATGGTGTACATGCACGCACATATTATCATTATACATTGTTTCATGAGGGTGCTTCTGCAAAGGAAACCCCCTCCCTGTAGCCACACACAATTTTCTGGGGGGGTTTTGCAAAAATGACCTCTGAACAACAGGAAATATTACAGACTGTGACATTATTGAAGAATCCCATGTCCCAAGAGGCTCTCAGATGTAATAATAATAACAATAATAAAATATTTGAAGCGCTTTTCAAGACACCCAATTTACTTAATCAGCAATAATCATCAAGATAAAAAAAAAGTTATATAATCCCACATTAAAATCAACAAGAATATAAAAGTACACTACACACGATGACAGACTAACCAGGGGAGTAACGATAGAACGTATTCTCAGCTAATCGGTAGAAATCACATTTTTCTGGAACACATGAATGGCCGTTGAATCCGGCAGGGTGCATCATTCAAGCCACAGTCACCTGGGAAAGAGGGTAACACAGAGAAAGCTAATTATTGTATTGATGTTTTTTTATGTAGCTAAAAAAAAAGGAACAAATTCTATTTCAGATGTATTTTTACATCTATTAAAATGTTTGATGCATAAAGTGAGGGAAGGTGGACTGGCGACTGCATCGTACCTCCATAGTTCATCTCCATGCAATGCTCACGGCCATTCATGTTGTCGTTCACTGCACCATAGTTGTGGTTATCGGGTTGCCCCTGGCCACAGTTCTGGTAGCTAAACCTGGACCCGTCGATCCAAAACCAAAGACCCTCCTAAAGAGCACACAGGCAGATGTGTAACCAGCAGACACTAAACACCACTGTTCTTTAAAGGAAAGTGCAATCTCCTTGCCATTGTTTTGGCAAGCAGCTGATGGATGGGACTGGAGAAATATAGCCACTCTGAAATTCATAGACAGACCTAACCATACATGATATATAGAAATGAGTAAACCATGTTTTGAAGCTACGTAGTGTTTGTTTACAATTGTACCGAACAAAAATATAAATGCAACATGGAAGAATTTCAAAGATTTTACTGAGTTACAGTTCATATAAGGAAATCAGTCAATTGAAATGGATTCATTAGACCCTAATTTATGGATTTCACATGACTGGGAATACAGATATGCGTCTGTTGATCACAGATACCTTAGAAAAAAGGTTGGTGCGTGGATCAGAAAACCAGTCAGTATCTGGTGTGACCACCATTTGCACCATCATGCAGCGCGACATCTCCTTCGCATAGTTGTTGTCCCACTCCTCTTCAATGGCTGTGCGAAGCTGCTGGATCTCAGTGGGAACTGGAACAAGCTGTCGTACACGTCGATCCAGAGCATCCCAAACATGCTCAATGGGTGACATGTCTGGTGAGTATGCAGGCCATGGAAGAACTGGGACATTGGACAATTGTGAAAGAGATATTTTAAAGGGAATCATACAGAAGGTAGTATTTTGTTTTATTTAACCTATATTTTGACAGGTAAGTCATACTGAGACTTGATATGTGCTATTCATTTTCTTCATCTTTTATATTCAGAAACTTCATATATATATACAGTGCCTTGCGAAAGTATTCGGCCCCCTTGAACTTTGCGACCTTTTGCCACATTTCAGGCTTCAAACATAAAGATATAAAACTGTATTTTTTTGTGAAGAATCAACAACAAGTGGGACACAATCATGAAGTGGAACGACATTTATTGGATATTTCAAACTTTTTTAACAAATCAAAAACGGAAAAATTGGGCGTGCAAAATTATTCAGCCCCCTTAAGTTAATACTTTTTAGCGCCACCTTTTGCTGCGATTACAGCTGTAAGTCGCTTGGGGTATGTCTCTATCAGTTTTGCACATCGAGAGACTGAAATTTTTTCCCATTCCTCCTTGCAAAACAGCTCGAGCTCAGTGAGGTTGGATGGAGAGCATTTGTGAACCGCAGTTTTCAGTTCTTTCCACAGATTCTCGATTGGATTCAGGTCTGGACTTTGACTTGGCCATTCTAACACCTGGATATGTTTATTTTTGAACCATTCCATTGTAGATTTTGCTTTATGTTTTGGATCATTGTCTTGTTGGAAGACAAATCTCCATCCCAGTCTCAGGTCTTTTGCAGACTCCATCAGGTTTTCTTCCAGAATGGTCCTGTATTTGGCTCCATCCATCTTCCCATCAATTTTAACCATCTTCCCTGTCCCTGCTGAAGAAAAGCAGGCCCAAACCATGATGCTGCCACCACCATGTTTGACAGTGGGGATGTTGTGTTCAGGGTGATGAGCTGTGTTGCTTTTACGCCAAACATAACGTTTTGCATTGTTGCCAAAAAGTTCAATTTTGGTTCCATCTGACCAGAGCACCTTCTTCCACATGTTTGGTGTGTCTCCCAGGTGGCTTGTGGCAAACTTTAAACAACACTTTTTATGGATATCTTTAAGAAATGGCTTTCTTTTTGCCACTCTTCCATAAAGGCCAGATTTGTGCAATATACGACTGATTGTTGTCCTATGGACAGAGTCTCCCACCTCAGCTGTAGATCTCTGCAGTTCATCCAGAGTGATCATGGGCCTCTTGGCTGCATCTCTGATCAGTCTTCTCCTTGTATGAGCTGAAAGTTTAGAGGGACGGCCAGGTCTTGGTAGATTTTCAGTGGTCTGATACTCCTTCCATTTCAATATTATCGCTTGCACAGTGCTCCTTGGGATGTTTAAAGCTTGGGAAATCTTTTTGTATCCAAATCCGGCTTTAAACTTCTTCACAACAGTATCTCGGACCTGCCTGGTGTGTTCCTTGTTCTTCATGATGCTCTCTGCGCTTTTAACGGACCTCTGAGACTATCACAGTGCAGGTGCATTTATACGGAGACTTGATTACACACAGGTGGATTGTATTTATCATCATTAGTCATTTAGGTCAACATTGGATCATTCAGAGATCCTCACTGAACTTCTGGAGAGAGTTTGCTGCACTGAAAGTAAAGGGGCTGAATAATTTTGCACGCCCAATTTTTCAGTTTTTGATTTGTTAAAAAAGTTTGAAATATCCAATAAATGTCGTTCCACTTCATGATTTTGTCCCACTTGTTGTTGATTCTTTACAAAAAAATACAGTTTTATATCTTTATGTTTGAAGCCTGAAATGTGGCAAAAGGTCGCAAAGTTCAAGGGGGCCGAATACTTTCGCAAGGCACTGCATATGGCTGTCTCCAATCGTTACTTTGAACTGCGGGACCAGAACATTTCCTTTCTTAGAGCTCTGGAAGTTGTTCTACATAAAAGGGTGCAACAAAAACTAAAAGCAAATTTACCCAACTCTGTGGAGACCGAAGTGGCATCCAGAGTTATCCAAGCCTGTTTGCTCATTTGTGAGTCTAAATTTAATTATCATTTTATATATATATATATCACAACCTGGCCGTGATTGGGAGTCCCATAGGGCGGCACACAATTGGACCAGCGTCGTCCGGGTTAGGGTTTGGCTGGGGTAGGCAGTCATTGTAAATAAGAATTTTTTAACTCACTTGCCTAGTTAAATAAAGGATCAATAAAAAAATAACTGTCCCAACCAGGAGGGCATGATGAACTCCTGGTTTGTAGTCCCTGCTTCTCCTTCACTCCCATCTCCTCAGACTCTGTAGGAGGGATAGATAACATGAAATGATTAGGTCCATCCACACAATCCGAGTGGTCAAAAGTGCATTCCAGCAGTGTTATTGAACACAGCAACATGGCTATCTGTGCGTTATCAGTCCATTAACATTAGCAAAACAATGTAATATTATTGTTTTCTGCAGGTTTCAGAAAGTCTGTTGATATGAGGATGGCATTTCACAGATTGGCAGGTGGCGTATCAGGGTCTCCATAATGTGTTTCTCTGCGTCATTCAGATCCCCTACAACAAAGAGAGCCAAAGACAGAAGATTAATACTCATCTGCTCTTTAAAAAGTGTGGAATTATATCATCAAACTGCATCTGCGTGTGAACAGGTAATCAAACCACTGATAAGAATACCTCTGCTACCGACACATCAATAAACACCTCTTATCTAACTAAAAAGAGTAAAAAAATAACAAAATAACAAAAAGAACGAAGGTATATCTCTTACTTGCATCACCCAGGGAAAAGGCAGCGCTGAGAAGCAAAAAAGGGTCAACTTTGCCATGGTAATAGTCTCCTGAGAAAAAGCCTTGAGACAAATTCAGCGTCATACATTTTAGAACATAGTTGGAGAAAGGGGAGCACCTGGCCACAAGGGAGCAACTATCATTTTCTATCAATAGTTAACTAATATAATGAGGCATATACACCTGGCCACAAGGTAGAGACTATTGTTTTTTTTTATCAATAGTTAAATAATATTGTAAAATCTACTCCTGCTTCCCCTCTCCAGAGTTCGATGTCACCGGTTTACTAACCACCGGTCCTGGCAACCATCATTAGGCGCACCTGGCATCAATCAGTATGTGCACCTGCTCCTCATGACGAGGCACACCTGGACACCATTTCCTCACTTATTACCTCCTCTATATCTGGCACTCACTTAGGGTTATTCCCCAGGCAGTATTGCTGTAGTTTCATGTTCGTACGCATCTCTTGTTTCTTGTATTGGTCCAGGTTTAGTTTATTATTAAACTCACCACCTGCACTTGCTTCCCGACTCCCAGCGTCTACGTTACAGAATACTGCCTCAACAAATGGAAGCAGCAGGAAATCCAGACATCTCCCAGACGGTCGACGAACAGGGACACCTACTTCGTCAACACCACGACCAGCTGGCACAACTGGGGACGGCTATGGAAGAGGTTCTTCGCAATCTTCTACATCTCAAACATGCCCGAGAGGCGTTGCCTTCCACTAGCAGAGGATACTCTTCCACCAGTCGACCCAGCGAGCCAGCACATCAGTCCATTCAGCTGTCCGCCCAGGTCAGCTACGCACGTTTGTCCCATAAATATGACGGAACCCCTTCTAAATGCCATGGCTTCCTACTCCAGTGCTCCCTCTATTTTGCACACCAGATGGGAGTCCCCACCACTGAAACTGGGTGGGTGTTGGAGTGGGCTACGGCCGTCTGGGAGAGAGGCGTGGAGGAGCTAGATTCAAATGAAGGGTTTTTGGCTCTGTTCAGAGGTATCTTCGATCAGAGGGGGATCCCTATTCCAACTACGGTAGGATGACCAGACCGCTGCAGAGTATGTGCTCACCTTCCGGACTGTAGCAGTATCCAGCTGATGGAATGAGCTCCGTAGCTATTCAGAAGAGGGCTGAGGACAACCTCTCCTTGGAATCACTCATCGCGATGGCCATCCATCTGGATAACCTAATCGGTACCCTCACTGCTCTCTCTCCCTCAGTGACCACTGTATGAGAGCCTGAACCCATGGAGGTAGGGATCACACGCCTCCCCGCTGCTGAACGACGTAAACGGAAACAGCTGGGGCTGTGTCCCTATTGTGGTCAAGGTGGGCACCAGCTTCAGTGTCCGGTAGGTCCCAACTCGGGATCCACGAGAGCAGAGGGACGGTCACGTGATCTTCCACCTCCTGGGGCAGGTGTGAGTGTCCCATCTTCATCATTTTCAGCCAAACCCTTTTTAGTGTCTCTCACACTAGCTGGCTGTCCCTCATGTACTGTTTCTACAGCGCTAGTGGATTGCGGTGCCGCTGGGAACTTTATTGACCAGACCCTTGCCTTCTCTCTGAACATCACCTCATACCCACCCCCCTTTCCGGTTCAAGCCCTGAACCATTACACACATCACCTCACCGTGGAGTCCACTCATCAGGAAAACACTCCTTTCTTCCTCCCAATTATAGTGCTCTAGCTCACAAGATCATCCTCGGCCTCCCATGGCTCCAACGCCATAACCCCACCATCTCATGGTCGAAGATTAATATCACGGACTAGGCGCCCGAATGTCGGAGGACCTGCCTTCCCTCTCGAGTCAGTCAATGTGGTCTGGGACGATGATGCAGACATTCACCAGGCTCTGGAGAGGGAGCCCGCACCCACTAACTGTCCTTCTGAGCGCGTCTACGTTCCCACAGGGATAAGGGATAGGCTGTTGACCTGGGTGCACACATCCCTCACCACTGGCCACTCAGGTATCACTTGCACTATTCACTCCATCTCTTATAAATACTGGTGGCCCACCTTGGCGCAGAACGTGGCGTGCTATATCAACTCATGCTCCGTATGTGCCCAAACAAAATCGCTCCAGCAGGGAAACTCCTTCCCCTTCCTGTGCCTCAGTGTCCCTGGTCTCATCTGTCCATTGGCTTTGTTACCGATCTCCCCTCTGATGGTTTCACCACCATTCTGGTGGTTGTGGACAGATTTTCTAAGTCATGCCGGTTTATTCCTCTTCCTTCTGCTTTCCAGGTCGCTGAGGCACTGTTCCAGCAGGTCTTCCTGCACTATTGCATTTGGGAGGACATCGTCTCCGACCGTGGCCCCCAATTCACGTTACGGGTATGGAAGACTTTCAAGGAGAAATCAAATGTTATTTGTCACATACACATGGTTAGCAGATGTTAATGCGAGTGTAGCGAAATGCTTGTGCTTCTAGTTCCAACCATGCAGTAATATCTAACAAGTAATCTAACCTAACAATTTCACAACAACTTCCTTATACACACACAAGTGTAAAGGAATTAATAAGAATATGTACATAAAAATATATGAATGAGTCATGGCTGAACGGCGTAGGCAAGATGCAGTAGATGATATAGAGTACAGTATATACATGAGATGAGTAATGTAGGGTATGTAAACATTATATAAAGTGTCATTGTTTAAAGTGGCTAGTGATACATTTATTACATAAAATGTTTCCATTATTAAAGTGGCTAGAGATTTGAGTCAGTATGTTGGCAGCAGCTACTCAATGTTAGTGATAGCTGTTTAACAGTCTGATGGCCTTGAGATAGAAGCTGTTTTTCAGTCTCTTTGTTCCAGCTTTGATGCACCTGTACTGACCTCGCCTTCTGGATGATAGCGGGGTGAACAGGCAGTGGCTCGGGTGGTTGTTGTCCTTGATCTTTTTGGCCTTTCTGTGACATCGGGTGGTGTAGGTGTCCTGGAGGGCAGGTAATTTGCCCCCGGTGATGCGTTGTGCAGACCTCACTACCCTCTGGAGAGCCTTACGGTTATGGGCGGAGCAGTTGCCGTACCAGGCGGTGATACAGCCCGACAGGATGCTTGCGCATCTGTAATAGTTTGTGTTTTTGGTTACCAGCTGAAGTTCTTCAGCCTCCTCAGGTTGAAGAGGCGCTGCTGCGCCTTCTTCACCACGTTGTCTGTGTGGTGGACCATTTCAGTTTGTCCGTGATGTGTACGCCGAGGAACTTAACTTTCCACCCTCTCCACTACTGTCCCGTCGATGTGGATAGGGGCTACTCCCTCTGCTGTTTCCTGAAGTCCACGATCATCTCTTTTGTTTTGCTGACATTGAGTGTGAGGTTATTTTCCTGACACCACACTCGGAGGGCCCTCACCTCCTCCCTGTAGGCCCTCTCGTCGTTGTTGGTAATCAAGCCTACCACTGTAGTGTCGTCTGCAAACTTGATGATTGAGTTGGAGGCGTGCATGGCCACGCAGTCATGGGTGAACAGGGAGTACAGGAGAGGGCTGAGAACGCACCCTTGTGGGGCCCGAGTGTTGAGGATCAGCGGGGTGGAGATGTTGTTACCTACCCTCACCACCTGGGGGCGGCCCGTCAGGAAGTCCAGGACCCAGTTGCACAGGGTGGGGTCGAGACCCAGGGTCTCGAGCTTAATGACGAGTTTGGAGGGTACTATGTTGTTAAATGCTGAGCTGTAGTCGATGAACAGCATTCTTACATGGGTATTCCTCTTGTCCCGATGGGTTAGGGCAGTGTGATTGTGATTGTGCCGTCTGTGGACCTATTGGGGCGCTAAGCAAATTGGAGTGGGTCTAGGGTGTCAGGTAGGGTGGAGGTGACATGGATCTTGACTAGTCTCTCAAAGCACTTCATAATGACAGAAGTGAGTGCTACATGGCGGTAGTCTTTTAGCTCAGTTACCTTAGCTTTCTTGGGAACAGGAACAATGGTGGCCCTCTTGAAGCATGTGGGAACAGCAGAATGGGATAAGGATTGATTGAATATGTCCTTAAACACACCAGCCAGCTGGTCTGTGCATGCTCTGAGGACGCGGCTGGGGATGCTGTTTGGGCCTGCAGCCTTGCAAGGGTTAACACCTTTAAATGTTTTACTCACGTTGGCTGCAGTGAAGGAGAGCCTGCAGGTTTTGGTAGCGGGCCATGTCAGTGGCACTGTATTGTCCTCAAAGCGAGCAAAGAAGTTGTTTAGTCTGTCTGAGAGCAAGACATTGTTGTCCGCGACGGGGCTGGTTTTTCTTTTGTAGTCCGTGATTGACTGTAGACCCTGCCACATACCTCGTGTCTGAGCCATTGAATTGCAACTCTACTTTGTCTCTATACTGATGCTTAGCTTGTTTGATTGCCTTGCTGAGGGAATAGCTACACTGTTTGTATTCAGTCATGTTTCCGGTCACCTTGCTCTGATTAAAAGCAGTGGTTCGGGCTTTCAGTTTTGCGCGAATGATGCCATCAATCCACGGTTGGGGAATGTTTTAATAGATGCTGTGGGTACAACATCACCGATGCACTTGCTAATAAAGTATTCAGGCCCCTTGACTTTTTCCACATTTTATTACGTTACAACCATATTCTAAAATTGATTTAATAGATTTTTCCCCCCTCATCGATCTATACACAATACCCCATAATTACAAAGCATTATTCTCTGTAGATCCCCTGCACAGCTATTTTTCAGGCCTCACCACAGATGTTAGATCAGGTTCAAGTCTGGGCTCTGGATGGGCCCCTCAAGGACATTCAGAGACTTGGCCCGAAACCACTCCTGCGTTGTCTTGGCTGTGTGCTTAGGGTCGTTGTTCTGTTGGAAGGTGAACCTTTGCCTCCAGTCTGAGGTCCTGAGTGCTCTGGAGCAGGTTTTCCTCAAAGATCTCTCTGTACTTTGCTCCGTTCATATTACCCTCGATCCTGATTAGTCTCCCAGTCCCTGCCGCTGAAAAACATCCCCACAGCATGATGCTACCACCATCATACTTCACCGTAGGGATGATGCCAGGTTTCCTCCTGATGTCACGCTTGGCATTCAGACCAGAAAATCTTGTTTTTCATGGTCAGAGCCCTTTAGGTGCCTTTTGGCAAACTCCAAGCGGGCTGTCATGTGGCATCAGTCTGGCCTGATTGGTGGAGTGCTGCAGAGATGATGGTCCTTCTGGAAGGTTCTCCCATCTCCACAGAGGAACTGGAGCTCTGTCAGAGTGACAGTCGGGTTGTTGGTCACCTTCCGACCAAGGCCCTTTTCTCCCAATTGCTCAGTTTGGCCGGGTGGCCAACTCTAGGAAGAGTCTTGGTGGTTCCAAACTTCAAATGAAGAATGATGGAGGCCACTGTGTTATTGGGGATCTTCAAAGCTTCAGACATTTTGGTACCCTTCCCCAGATCTGTGACACGATACAATCCTGTGACACGATACAATTTACCACAGGTGGACTCCAATCAAGTTGTAAAAACATTTCAAGGATGATCAATGGAAACCTGCGGCTATGGAATCCTGACCTGTTCATTGGACGTACTACCTGTCCCAGACCTGCTGTTTTCAACTCTCTAGAGACAGCAGGAGTGGTAGAGATACTCTGAATGATCGGCTATGAAAAGCCAACTGACATTTACTCCTGAGGTGCTGACTTGCTGCACCCTCGACAACTACTGTGATTATTATTATTTGACCATGCTGGTCATTTATGAACATTTGAACATCTTGGCCGTGTTCTGTTATAATCTCCACACGGCACAGCCAGAAGAGGACTGGCCACCCCTCATAGCCTGGTTCCTCTCTAGGTTTCTTCCTAGGTTTTGGCCTTTCTAAGGAGTTTTTCCTAGCCAACGTGCTTCTACACCTGCATTGCTTGCTGTTTGGGGTTTTAGGCTGGGTTTCTGTACAGCACTTTGAGATATCAGTTGATGTACGAAGGGCTATATAAATACATTTGATTTGATTTGAAACAGGATGCACTTGAGCTCAATTTCGAGTCTCATAGCAGTGTCATACTTACGTAAAGAAGATATTTCAGTTTTTTATTTTTATAAACTTGAAACATTCTAAAAAACCTGTTTTGGTATTGTGTGTAAATTGACGAGAAATCAATAATACCGTTGAAGTCGGAAGTTTACATACGAGTTTTAATGACTCCAGCCTAAGTGTTTTTCAACCACTCCACAAATTTCTTGTTAACAAACTATAATTTTGATGTCATGGCTTTAGAAGCTTCTGATAGGCTAAATGACATAATTTGAGTCAATTGGAGGTGTACCTGTGGATGTATTTCAAGGCCTACCTTTAACCTCAGTGCCTCTTTGCTTGACATCATGGGAAAATCAAAAGAAATCAGCCAAGACCTCAGAATTTTTTTTTAGACCTCCACAAGTGTGGTTCACCCTTGGGAGAAATTTCCAAACACCTGAAGGTACCACATTCATCTGTACAAACAATAGTATGCAAGTATAAACACCATGGCACCAAGCAGCCGTCATACCGCTCAGGAAGGAGACACATTCTGTCTCCTAGAGATGAACGTGCTTTGGTGCGAAAAGTGCAAATCAATCCCAGAACAACAGCAAAGGACCTTGTGAAGATACTGGAGGAAACAGGTACAAAAGTATCTATATCCACAGTAAAACAAGTCATATATCGACATAAGCTGAAAGGCCGCTCAGCAAGGAAGAAGTCACTGCTCAAAAACCACCATAAAAAAGCCAGACTGTGGTGTGCAACTGCACATGGGGACAAAGATCATACATTTTGGAGAAATGTCCTCTGGTCTGATGAAACAAAAATAGAACTGTTTGGCCATAATGCCCTTCGTTATGTTTGGAAAAAAAATGGGGAGGCTTGCAAGCCGAATAACACCATCCCAACCGTGACACACGGGGGTGGCAGCATCATGTTGTGGGGGTTCTTTGATGCAGAAGGGACTGGTGCATTTCACAAAATAGATGGCATCATGAGGGAGGAAAATTATGTGGATATATTAAAGCAACATCTCAAGACATCAGTCAGGAAGTTAAAGCTTGGTCACAAATGGGTCTTCCAAATGGACATTGACCCCAAGCATACTTACAAAGTTGTGGCAAAATGGGCTTAAGGACAACAAATTCAAAGTATTGGAGTGGCCATCACAAAGCCCTGACCTCCAATCCTATAGAAAGTATGAAAATGTATCACTACACACAGCGATGTAGACATAGTTCCGGATTTTAATGTAGTTTTGACATTTTTGGCCTTTGACGCTAAAATTCCCTTTCTGGTTTTCAGAAAAGTCTCACTCTTACTTCTCTCCTAAAATATCTCTGGGCACGGCTATACTTTGATTTAGAGATTGAAATCAATGATGTCCTCCCTTCCCATAGAAGTGTGCTGTTGTTAAATGAATGCTATTGGTATGAAGGAGACAGACAGACAGATCGATGGAAGGACAGATAAAGACCTTTTTTACTTCAAAAGACCTAAAAGGTATCTAGTTTGTTTAATTTCCTTGCTGGATGAAGGAAGGACAAGTGAGCTGGATGGAAGGTTTTGTATTTGGCAGCCGCCTTTAAAATAAAATAATAATGTGGAGAGGAAAGCGTTCAGTGGTTAAGTGGCCACTAAACGCTTCCTCACCTCTTGTGATTAGAGATAATGCCTCTGACATTTCAATGTCACAGCAATATCAACTATCTTTTTTGGGTGGGAAAGTTGGAGCGGTCCTGCATCGAATGAATCAATAATCTCATCCCATTACTCCAGCAGCTGGTCAGGCCCATTTACAGCCAGAGAGAAGAGAAGAGAGAAATTCTGTATTCATACATCTACAGTAGATTTCCCTCGCAATGAGCAGATGCTGAATGACTGTGAGCAGCACACTTAAAAAGGCCTGAAGGACACACAGGAGAATAGACCATACCTCTGAATAGGAAAGAGTGGAATGAGCTCCTAGTCAAACAGTACTGGCATGATGGTTCATATTGCAACAATACAAAGGCTTGGAAACAATGAATGAGACTAGGAATAATGATGTGTGCTTGCCTTATTGTGGAGACATAGTTAAACACAGTGAATCATTTCATACCGGTGTGTTGTCTAGCAGTGAAATAAGATTTCTAGAAGACTTTCTACCCATGGCCTCCTACTGTGGGCTGTGTCAATGTTTCGGTTCTTTCAAGCACACTTCTTTCAAGTGACTTAATTCCCGGTTACAAAAGCCCGATAAACAGCTAAGTAATTGTCAAATACAGTCTGGATAACACTCACGCACATCATTTTTCCTATACTAGGGAAACATTTTCTGACGGGCCCAAATTGCCCACTCAGTACAGATGAGGCACAGCTGCTGATTGAAGCATGCTGGGTAGTCCTACTGTCAGTGTGTGAGTGAGTGGCAGGCTCTGACTCAGCACATTGATGTGGGCTGCAGAGAGAGTGAAGAGCAAGCAAGCGAAAGCGAGACCATTGATGTGGGCTGCAGAGAGAGAGAGACTGGCTCTTTTATTACCGAATCCAGTTTGGGAGATTAATCCAGCCTTGAATCTAATATTCCAATAAATGATTCCTCCTGTATACATGAATCACTGACTTTACCCAATAACAGCACTCTTTCAGCCCTGTCCAATAGAAAGACAAGACAGAGACCGTGTGTGTGTGCGTGCGAGCAAGCATGTGTCTGTGTGAGGATGCAGGCCTGTATGAAAGCAGCAAAGCTGACACTGGAGTTCTCTCTATTCATCCCAAAACTTATCAACATTGTTTCATCCCTTCCTCTCTCTAGTCTAATAGTATCTTCCAGGCACCATGCCACGGTTCACTGACCTGCTCTATGAAACCAATAAAACGCATCAAGTGTGACCATCGAAAACAGCTCTACCTTGGAGACATTGTAAGGGAACATTTTATGTTCTGAAGACATAGCCTTGAATTGTACACGGTATGCATCTTCTCTCACTCCCTCTTGGTTCGTGCAGGTGACTGTGACCTCCTCTACAGACCTATGGGCAGAATGCCCAGAATATGATCTGGAATTTAAGATAGTTTCTAGAGAATCTGAGCAACGAGCGATAACAGCCAGTCACCTGCAAGAACCAACCCTATGAACCATGCCTATGTAGGTTTTTTGGGTAGCGGTATATAAGAGGGCCGAAGGGACCACCCTGACGGAGCTTGTGGGCAGACTTGTACTTTGTACGCGTGTTAAAGAGTGATTCATTTAATATTGACTTAAGATGTCCCTGGTGTTGAATTTCCACCAAACATGTGGAGGAAAGGGCGACTAAGCTGAAGCGAAAGCTTTGTGTCCAGCTAGACTCCCCAGTGAGAGAGAGAGAGAGAGAACTGACAGCTTTTTACAGCAGCGCAGGACAATTATTCCTACAACATCTGTCCGGACTTCTACGTTCCCAAACCCAATATTTGCTGCCAACAATAACATATCTACACCAAGGCCCTGTATTTGCTCAATGTCTGTAAACCATGTCATTTTAATGTCTGGAATTGGAACGGATGGCTAGGGACACCTCTGGGTCATCTCCTCTCTCTTATGCCCCATTTTTTGATTCATCTTTCCCACTCTTGCTTTTTATTTTTCCTCTCTCCCTCTACACATCCTATCAAACCACAACTAAGAGACAAGCAATGATGTAGAGCCGACTGGGCCCAATTTAACCCATTGAACATGCTTTCCAAACTAAACCGACATACTTTTTTCATCACTGAGGTAAACTTCCCATTTCAATGCCCAGGTAAATACCAGAATGTTGCGCAGCTGCACAGGCTTTTTTTTTTTTTTACAAAAGGCAATTACTTTCAATAGATATGTGGTCAACGTTTTACATATTCACTTTATTATTCAAGCATAATCTGAGATAAGGCATCACATCGGTTCTTATCAGGACATCAAAGACATAGCGAGACAAAAAGCTCGGCTTTCATTTATATGTAGAATAATACAATTGGACCTTTTTAGCATAAACATCACAGTGTATCATAAAAGGCAGCATCGCAGCGAAAGAGCGAGAGAGAGCACCAAATGAAGCAGAAAGGTTGGCCAATATGGGTCACCATGGCCATCGCAACCAATGAGGGCACAGTGATTCAATGATAGGCTACATGTGGTGAGTCATTGTTTTAACGGTGGATTTGACTCCAAAACAACTGCAGCAAAGTGGCGCCAGGCAGGGAGCTGTGTACTGTATATCCCTGCAGCTATATGGATCCTGTCAGGCTGACCAATTGTCAACACTCCCTCCTCCTACTCACACTGATGCAGCACATTTATAAAATGAATGTTTAAAAAAAAAACGAATCAATGAATTAACCACATTTGTGGTGATCCATCTAATGGAACAGAATGGGGTGCTAAAATAAGGCTTTCGTCTCATCATTTTAAATAGTCAGTCCACAGAAACCAACACCAAACGCAAGGCAAGACACAACTCTTGAAAATTGTCCCAAAATCTTTGGCTAGACATTTTAATGGTAAAATCTGTATACTATCAGTTTCAAAAGGGGAAATAAACATGACAAACAATTTACAAAAATCTTCCCAGAAAAAAAACACGTATGAAATAATTATATTACACTTTCAAAATAAAGCACAATGTCCCGTTCAATTCACAAAGTAACACAAGGCACATAGGGTGGATGTCAGTAAACCATAGATACACAGAATATTGTGGAGATTGTCTACTTGTACCATTTAGATAAGGCCCACACTAGCATGGTTGAAGTCTATGGCAATAAGACTGATTGCGGTGATTGTCTATAGCTTTACCATAGAAAGCAGGCCTATTGTGGTGACTGTACTTTACCACATATTCTATTGGTGATTGTCTACACATAACTTACCATAGATCATAGGTCAACACATTTACATTTTAGCCACTTAGCAGACGCTCTTATCCAGACCAACTTACATGAGCAATTAGGGTTAAGTGCCTTGCTCAAGGCCACATCGACAAGATTGTTCACCTAGTCGGCTCGGGGATTTGAACCAACGACCTTTCGGTTATTGGCCCGACCCTCTTAACCGCTAGGCTACCTGCTGAAACTCCATTGTGATCTCCTTGCCTGGCTACCCATCCACATTGCTCCGTCCAACTGATGTTTTTTCTCCACGATGAGTCTGGATTTGCCTCCCCCCCTGACGATTTCTAGAACGCGAACACAATCTGACCAATCTGATTGGCCCCAGAAACCGATGGGTTGGGCCAGAGCCGGACTACCCGATGACGTTATCAACTTTGATTCTCTGATTTGGATCGTCTATAACAAATCTAACCAATCACTGATGAATTTGTTTTGAAGTCAACTTCTGGGATGACAGCTTCAGACTGAAAGTAGGTAGCGATTGATAGAGCAGAGGAATTCAATTCAGGGTGAGTGGTCAGGCAAGTGATCTCCCAGGCAGACAGACAGCTCAGTCAGTCTATGAGTGGACCAGTTTGATGCCCTGTCCCGTGTCTAGTATATTGGGAGGGAACCAGCCCAGTTTGAATCGCCTGAAGCACCTCAGACACACTCCACACAGCCAGAGGAGGTTGAGCCCACAGCACCAGTTGGATAGGTGCACCAGAGGATAGGTAGCCTGGGGGAAGTGGGTCTTCCAGTGCTCGGCCACGTCGCTCCCTGTGGGAAGATGGAGCGTGTAGTCGCTCCAGTGTTTCGACACGCCGTAGGCCGCCGCCACCGCCCTGTCCTTCTCCGACCACTGGGTGGTGCTGTCCGGGTTGCAGTTGAACTCCACCCACTCCGAGGTGAAGTCCCCAAGGCGGGGGGCGACCCCGCCTTCGATGTCGCCAGCGGGGGCGAGCTCGGCCCCTTGCACGGCTAAGTAGACTCCCTCCGTCCTGCGGACCTCCTTTACCCAGGGCATGGAGTTCTCTGTGTCCAGGACCAGGATGAGACGGGAGGTGAAGCCGCTGTTCTTCTCCTTCCACCACTCCAGCAGCTGCTCCAGACGCAGAGAGTCTCCTCCTGGTAGAGAGAGAAATAAAACATTGTAATAAACACAACCCTAGTCTTAGACTGGGACAAACAAGGAACAACCATTTGCGAACAGCTGATATGTTCTATATCAGAACATGCACAATGCAAACAAAAAGAACATGTGAATAGTCAAGTTATCGGTCCAATCCTCTCTATCGTTATTCTGTGTACCGTCTACAACTACACACCTGTATGGCCTATCCCTAGTCTAAGGCACCTAAATCTTGAGTTATAGGGACTGCTCTCTGTTTGGGCACCCTTCCTCTGTGGCAGAAACGTGAGCGGAGTACGAGCGTGTATATGTGCACGTGAGTAGCCTGTGTGATTGAGTGTGAGTGCCAGAGACACCCCCCGCTCTTCCCAGTCCGTTCTGTAAAGCTCCAACGCCAGCCAGGGCCTGGGTTGTTTTCCACTCGGCCTCCACTGCTCAAACACTGTGACACGGGGTATGACACGCAGTATCCTTCATGAGGATTAATACGGCAGTGGGCTCCATGGCAGGAAGATTAAGAGGTGCCCGTAGATGGTGCCAAGATATTTCTTTACAGTTTGGGAGCTGCTCAGAAAGGGACTGGTTAGGAGGAGTGATACTGTGTGGTCGCGACACACTGATGCTTAAAGTACAATTTAGGAGCAGTGGTGTGGTGTACTGTGGCCGCGTTGATGTTTTGACACATATTACTAGAAGACTTAGTTGGTCCGTAGTCGGATCTGTATCTTTAGGAAAACAATACATACAAGTTTTTTTTATTGACCCCGCATGTTAGGAGTTTAGTAGCTAGTTTGATAACAAAGGTTTTTATTGACCCCGCATGTTAGGAGTTTAGTAGCTAGTTTGATAACAAAGGTTTTTATTGACCCCGCATGTTAGGAGTTTAGTAGCTAGTTTGATAACAAAGGTTTTTATTGACCCCGCATGTTAGGAGTTTAGTAGCTAGTTTGATAACAAAGGTTTTTATTGACCCCGCATGTTAGGAGTTTAGTAGCTAGTTTGATAACAAAGGTTTTTATTGACCCCGCATGTTAGGAGTTTAGTAGCTAGTTTGATAACAAAGGTTTTTATTGACCCCGCATGTTAGGAGTTTAGTAGCTAGTTTGATAACAAAGGTTTTTATTGACCCCGCATGTTAGGAGTTTAGTAGCTAGTTTGATAACAAAGGTTTTTATTGACCCCGCATGTTAGGAGTTTAGTAGCTAGTTTGATAACAAAGGTTTTTATTGACCCCGCATGTTAGGAGTTTAGTAGCTAGTTTGATAACAAAGGTTTTTATTGACCCCGCATGTTAGGAGTTTAGTAGCTAGTTTGATAACAAAGGTTTTTATTGACCCCGCATGTTAGGAGTTTAGTAGCTAGTTTGATAACAAAGGTTTTTATTGACCCCCGCATGTTAGGAGTTTAGTAGCTAGTTTGATAACAAAGGTTTTTATTGACCCCGCATGTTAGGAGTTTAGTAGCTAGTTTGATAACAAAGGTTACTTTGTTACTGTAATCATAGCTTAGAATGTACAGTATGATACAAATATATTCCTTCCTTAGTCCATGAAATAATAATTGGTTAATGGGTTAATAATACTACTAATTAACTACACTTATTACAGCTGACTTGCCCGATGAGCCACGACGACTGTCTGCATGTATTTGATTAAGGTAGGTGGTTAAGGTAGGTGGTGAGCAAGTAATGGACATTAAAGACAAAAGGTAAAAGTTGTCTGGGTTCATGTTGAAAAGGAAAAGTTACGAGTGGGAGTACATTAATGGTCAAGTCATGTTTAATTGTCACTGAGCTTGCCTTGCACCATGCAGTGATAAAGCGTGGGCGTGTGTCGGCAGCCACTGAAGACAAACTTCAGTTATCACACTGGGAAAATGTTGGACTCTTCATTTCTACTAAGTCGCCATGGATTAATGAAAAGTACAGGCACACACTGTATCTGGCAGACTACTAAATATTGTGTACTTGTTCTAACTACTGCTGTTGTTCTAGACATTTCTCAAAAACTAACATTTAAATGTTTGTCAAAACAAAAATATACTATTCTACACTCATCATCATGTTCTATTCAAACATATAACCTTAATTTGATCCTGTATTTGTTTTTTTTTCATGTTTGATCTAGTCTGGAAATAAGTAGGTGTAAAATAAACACTGATAGACGATGAGAGACAGATATAGGCAAGAAGCTTGTCTGCTGGTAGCCAGCCAGCCAGCCAGCCTCTGTGAGCTATGGTGACCCTCACCTGCCAGTGCCCAGGCCCCGGTGCGCTGCGTATGCCCGCTGTAGAACACCACGTATGTATCATGGCGGGGCCCGTCGGCCGTGCGAAGCTCCAGGAAGGCCTTGAGTTTGGCCTGCAGGGCCTCCAAAGTCACCCCGCTGGTGGAGTAGTCACAGCCAAACGTTTTGATCATGTGGTGGGAGAAGAGGTGCTGCACGCTGTTCAACATGCCCGTGGAGCGCACATTCAGCTCCTGCACCTGGTCCGGAGGTAGGAGGGTGGGCTGGCCGTCTGGGCTGTGGAGGGAAAGGAGAGGATGAGAGGATAGGTGGAGGAAAGGAGAGGATGAGAGGATAGGTGGAGGGAAAGGAGAGGATGAGAGGATAGGTGGAGGGAAAGGAGAGGATGAGAGGATAGATGGAGGGAAAGGAGAGGATGAGAGGATAGGTGGAGGGAAAGGAGAGGATGAGAGGATAGGTGGAGGAAAGGAGAGAACGAGAATGAATATGAGGAGAGAATGGCAAGTGGAGACGGAGAGCGGAATTGAAAAGAGGAAGATGAGGAGAATGTAGAGAATGAAAAGGAATATAGGTGAAAGAGAGGTGAAGGCACTGGCAGTACAGTAGAGATGGAATATGAGATAATATGAATTTGTGTCTGTGTGTGCATGTGCATGTCTGTGTGTGTGAGTAAGGCTAAGATGAGCGAGAATAACGATGGAGATGAGTCCTGACCCAACAACAAGATTCGGAGGGTAAGACAGAGCCACCTGTTTGATCCGGCACACCTCTTTCTCTCCATCCCACAGCACCAGGCATGAGGGCAGGAGTCAAGGCTGCCCCAGTCTCCGTCACTCAACATAGCCCCACTCACTATGTATCTCTGTCCCTGTGCCTGACATTACTCACGACTTTCTCCATTCAATCATAGAGACATCTACATAACTCAAAGCATCTCATCTTAAAGCAGAGTTATTATGATCTTGAGAGAGACTTTGGGCTGGATAGATTGGAGAGAGTTCTGTTTAAACAATGAGTAGATTTTGACTGAGTAGTTGTATTGAGATGACTGGGGACAGTGGATAACGTGGCTGACGTGACAGATTTGTTTCACTTACCTGGCCTTATCTACACAAAGATGGGAACATATTAGTCTCCCGCTATCTCCTTCCCTCTGTCCTCCCTCTCTAAAAGCCTGTCTCTCTCCCCTGCACCCTCTCTCACTTTGTCCCTGTCTGACTTTCTCTCCTTTGTTCTCTGTCCCTCATCGTTCCCTTCTTCTCCTCCTCATCTTCCCAAGGGGCCACTCACCATTGTAAAAACATGATCTGAACCCATCAAACAGTAGATAATACACTGCTATATTCTCAACATTCTCTCTGGTCTCCCGCTGGGGCCTACATCCACAGCCCTGGCATACAGAGCAGATGTATGGGCCTGCATCCGAATCACCACCACAGAGCTAGCTACTGCTAAGTGCTAACTGCCCTAGCACAGAGATCAATCAAATCAATCACATTTATTTATAAAGCCCTTTTTACATCATAGAGGCAGAGTCTGAAATGGCACCCTATTCCCTACATAGGGCTTTAGTCAAAAGTAGTGCACTATGGGTCCTAGTCAAAGGGATAGGGTGCCATTTTGGACAGAGAGTGGCCCTGCCTGGTCATAAACACATGTTCCATCCACAGCCACTTAGTATGCCAGGGAGAGAGCAGCCTAAGGGGGGAAACATTAGGGCCATGTTTATTGGGATATTTTTCCACTTGGTTTGTCCAGTGAGGGAATTGAAATGATGGTCTGTCCCTCTGGATGCTGTAAAGATAAGATTGAATTATTATTGTTTTTTTTACTTGGGTGCAGGGAAGTAATGATTGTGGAGAAGAATAAAGTGAATGTGTGTCTGTGCGTGTGAGGTCTGTGTACGAGTGTCAGAGTTTCCATTAGGAAAATGTGGCGTCTTGACTTTTGATCGGCAGTACTTTAATTTAACAGACATTTGAGAAATGTACCGGACCCATATGCATTGGGCACATAACCTGATTAGGGCGTCCACCCATTGACAAAAATCACATTTTGATTATTTGTCGTCACAGAACATGCAACTCGAGGACACAACAGCGTGCATCCTTCTTACCGAATTCCAATGCGCACTTTTAAGATCTAAGAATAAAAGCCACATTCACTTTTCATCAGCCAACAAGACGAGTAACGAACAGCAAAATCACTAGCCTGCGTCAATGCAATATCCCCCATAGTCGAAAAGTTGACCTATTCTTCTGGTCAGCTTGTCGTTCAATGCGAGAAAGAAATAGCCTATTCCAAACAGACCCTGGGACAGTTATGGGATGATAGATCCCAAATTCATATAACTAGTAGGCCTCGGCTACATAAAAAAAATGTAACAAATTTAAAAGCAATGAGTCTGATGCAACAGATCAGAACGTTTAGCTTAAAATGTTGATAAACTGTTATTTCTTCACAGTATAAGCTTAGCAAAGCACACAAGGCAGTAAGCTACACAGATATGTTTGTTCCGTAATGCAATTAGCGGAAAAATACAGTTGTCAAATGCAAACTGCACATGCAAGTGGTTTCATGTGACAGAGATACAAATATCTGTTATAAATATAGAAAGAGGGGAGATCTAAAGATTCAAGAACTAGCATGGGTTGCTAATATGACTAGAGCTGTGTTCGAATACCCATACTAACATTCTGTATACTACACACTTCATGAGTATATACTACATACTATTAGTTCATTTTGGTATACTGTAAATGAACGGTATCGTTTCAGTTAAGCGTACTAGCGCTTTGCCCGTCTACCAGAAGTTGATGCTGTTGCTATGCAACCTCTTGCTAGTTTGTTAGCATAACAAACAACCAGCTAGACATCTTACGATTTCGGGTGTGTTTGCAAATTCTATCTGGAGTGAAAGAGTGTGCTCTGGGCTTTCGTAAATTCAGAGTGTTGTCAGATTGTCCTTTCATAAATTCAGAGAGTTTCACTCTCGGAACGTTCAGAGCGCACACTGGACACTCTGGCCGAGGAGTAGGGTTGATCCGAGTGTTCACTGGCAGTCAAGCACCCAAGCTAACTGACTGATGATGTTGGCTAGCTACTTCCAACCACAAATGAGAGAACACCTCACTCTAACCATTTTACTTGCCCTAGCAGAGCTGGTTAGGCTGTTTTCATGTTATCCAGAGCGTTGGTGACTGTAACAATTGTTATCCAGAGCGTTGGTGACTGGAAACAATTTAATGACGCTTTTTTTTTGGCCAACGTTTACTGCCACTGGCCATATTCAACGGGTGTTGAGTGTTCTTAAATTCATCAGTTATTCTGCGCTCTGGCACACTCAGACGAGAGTGTTCTGAAATCGGAGTAGATAGCCTGAATTAACCATGTCCATTGAAACACACTGACTATACCACTTAGTTAAGAATGATGTGAATAGTTAGATAGAAAATAGTTAGTAAGATATCAGATAGTTAAAATACAGCCTGGCAAGTTCGATGTATTAGTAGCCAACTAGCTAACATACTGCTGTAATGCTATGCTCTTTATAAGGATAGCGTAGTTAACAAATTGTCAGCCAACGTAACTTACTTGAAAATACATTACTTTATTACATTGCTCAACATTTTCTTAACATTTGTCATAATGTTAAGAAAAGCAATGAAGCAATGAATTTGTATCCACTCTCGTCGGACTTTGGCTGCATTTTTCCCGACATTTTCTTCAAATGTGAAAACGTTGTGAAGCCACACCCATTTTCTGAAGAATTGCATCATGGTCCCTAAAAGCACGGAAATAGTGTAGACTGCTCGTATACTTTGTATTTTGGCGAATTTAGTACGACATCTGTGAACTTTTGGCATACTAACTATATCCATACTTTATACTCACATCAAAAATAGTAAGGTTAATATCGAACACAGCTTAGGATTGTGCATTTGGTTACTGGACAATGAAAGAAAGTTGATTTGAAAACCAATAGAACATGAGAGATATAGGCTACATGCCTCATAATATGAAGTAAAAGGTTTCAAAACAGATAAATATATGTTTTCAAAATGCATACTGCTCCAGCTCATTGCAAAGTGGTGTGTGACATGCTGAAGCCTGCCTATACCGTTGCCTATATGCACTTGAATGGCGAATGGGAAGCGTCCTTCAATTACGAATGGGAAGCCTGCTTCAATTTTAATCGTGGCCATCAAAACAGTTTAATACGCAATTGCATTTAGAATTGGTACGCAATGATTGGGCTTATAAAAGCAAGTTTCACTCCAGCAGCAACAAATGAGCTGTTTGAGAAGCTGTAGCAGCAGTTCTCGCGCTGTGTGTAGAGGTTGACCGACTATGATTTTTCAACAATACCGATTATTGGAGGACCAAAAAAATGGATTAATCTGACAATTTTTATATATTTGTAATAATGACAATTACAGCAATACTGAATGAACAATGAACACTTTAATGTTTAACTTAATATACTACATAAATAACATCTACTTAGTCTCAAATAAATAATGAAACATGCTCAATTTGGTATAAATAATGCAAAAACACAGTGTTGGAGAAGAAAGTAAAAGTGCAATATGTGCCATGTAAAAGAGCTAACGTTTAAGTTCCTTGCTCATGTGACCGATGAGAAATGGCTAGCTAGTTAGCGGTGGTGCGCGCTAATAGTGTTTCGATCGGTGACGTCACTCACTCTGAGACCTTGAAGTAGTGGTTCCCCTTGCTCTGCAAGGGCCGCGGCTTTTGTGGCGCGATGGGTAACGATGCTTTGTGAGTGACTGTGGTTGATGTGTGCAGAGGAGCCCAGGTTGGAGTGAGGAGAGGGACGGAAGCCATACTGTTACACTCAGAACATGAGAACACATGAAAGCTGGTGGTTCAATACTCCCAGTTCTTCAATATTCCCAGTTAAGACGTTTTAGGTTGTAGTCATTATAGGAATTATGACGCGTCGACTATTTCTCTCTATACCATTTGTATTTCATATACCTTTGACTATTGGATGTTCTAATAGGCACTTTAGTATTGCCAGCCTAATCTCAGGAGTTGATAGGCTTGAAGTCATAAACAGCTCTGTGACTCAAGCATTGCTATGAGCTGCTGGCAAACGCAGTAAAGTTTGAATGAATGCTTACGAGCCTGCTGACGCTTACCACCGCTCAGTCAGACTGCTCTATCAAATATCAAATCATAGACTTAATTATAATATAATAAGCACAGAAATACGAGCCTTTGGTCATTTAAATGGTCAAATCTGGAAATGATCATTTCGAAAACAAAATGTTTATTCTTTCAGTGAAATACAGAAAGGTTCTGTATTTTATCGAACGGGTGGCAACCCTAAGTCTAAATATTGCTGTTACATTGCACAACCTTCAATGTTATGTCATAATTATGTAAAATTCTGGCAAATTAGTTTGCAACGAGCCAGGCGGCCCAAACTGTGTGCAATGAACGCAAGAGAAGTGACACAATTTCCCTAGTTAAATTCATGTTAGCAGGCAATATTATTTTAACTAAATATGCAGATTTAAAAAAATATACTTCTGTGCATTGATTTTAAGAAAGGCATTGATGTTCATGGTCAGGTATATTCGTACAACGATTGTGCTTTTCGCGAATGCGCTTTTGTTAAATCATCCCTCGTTTGGTGAAGAAGGCTGTGATTCGATGACAAAATTAACAGGCACCGCATTGATTATATGCAAAGCAGGACAAGCTAGTTAACCTAGTGATATCCTCAACCATGTGTAGTTAACTAGTGATTATGTGAAGATTGATTGCTTTTTATAAGATAAGTTTAATGCTAGCTAGCAACTTACCTTAGCTCCTTGCTGCACTCGCGTAACAGGTGGTCAGCCTGCCACGCAGTTTCCTCGTGGAATGCAATGTAATCGGCCATAATCAGCATCCAAAAATACAGATTACCAATTGTTATGAAAACTTGAAATCGACCCCAATTAGTCGGCCATGCCAATTAATCGGTCGACCTCTAGCTGTTTGACAAATTTTCCGCTCATATGCTCTGTATCGGTATGCTGTGCGCGTGTGATAAACATAACAACTAACGAAGATACACACGCGACAATTTAATTCCACAAAATTTTGCACATGAACTTATAGACCGATAAGCATGTATTTGCAAATGTATTTGTTTTTGCCAAAAGCTGGCTATTACCGGCTAACAGAGACCCTGGTGTGTGTGTGAGTTCAGTGTACATGTGTCTACGTAGTCTTTATTGGTGCGTGTGTACGGACCTGCTGTAGCTGGTAGGGACGACGAGAGCGTAGCCCACACATGTGCCCCCCAGGCAGCTGCCCAGCTCATGGAAGAGCCCGTGGGCCAGAGACTCCAGAGGGAGGACCACCAGGAACACACTCATGAACACACC
Source organism: Oncorhynchus clarkii lewisi (assembly GCF_045791955.1). Taxonomy (NCBI): domain Eukaryota; kingdom Metazoa; phylum Chordata; class Actinopteri; order Salmoniformes; family Salmonidae; genus Oncorhynchus; species Oncorhynchus clarkii. The sequence goes on along the minus strand of NC_092167.1, from coordinate 20,648,478 downwards.
ATTTGAGGGCTGCAACACAAGAGAGCATTTCATGTGATTTTTTAAAAATGTTTTGAAACAAGAGAATTTAGCTATTTAGATACAGACATAAAACAATTCCATCACAAGGCTTCAGCTCAAAACACCCTTCAAAGACACTCAAGTGAAGCTGTGGGAATGAGTTCAAAACACCCTTCAAAGACACTCAAGTGAAGCTGTGGGAATGAGTGAGAATTAAGCTTTTTCAAAGATAGTCTAAGTGAATTCCAAGGCCACATCTATAGGCCTACCCAATGGACTCTGTTATACAAATTCACCAAGCTGTTCAAATTCAGTAAATAAACATAAATTACACAGAAACAATAGGCATCTAAATTATTTTATGCCGTTGCCATGACGATTTCCATGTAGCCTTGTGTTTCCTCAACTACACTTGTGTTACATTCACATTTGCAATTAAAATCCTTATTAACTCTTTCCTCAATCTGACTTGTCCAATTAGCGAGGCACCAGCAAGGTTACCACATCACTTCAGAGCTCCCTGCTTCATTATTAGCTCGTCAGTTTTGGATGGAGGCAGCAGACCTCTTGTTAAATTCAGCTCCGACTGCCCAAGGCCTCACAGCTGGTCCATTATCACCTCCTCAGTCCTGATTTGACATAGCAACACTGAAGCTCTTATGCCATCCCAGCCTTCAAGCCCTTTTATTGTAGAGCAGGCCTATATTAAAGAAAAATAATTCAAGGCTATAGCTAGGCCTACATGTTTGGTAACACGGACACTGAATTGTATATTTTACTATGTTGAGTGTGTGGGTGGGTAAGTATTATTGCTTAAAGAAATGCTACAGTACTTTGGTGACTAAGAAATATAAATATTTAACCTCCCACTTTGGGCTGGATGTGACAATGTGTAGTTCATACATGCATCATCTATTGGCAGAATTACTGTCACCTTAATTAGCCACAAAATCCCTAGTTTGAAAGTGACTGCTTTTTTGAAGCTGCGCTGCGCCATTTTCCCTACATTCCCCCCCACATGGGCCAGACTCCTAGCAATTAGAGTTCTAGCCAATACGCTTCAGCCCCTCGCATTTGAGTGACAGCTAGCAAGACGCCTGCCCATCGTTATCCAAAGAGGTTGCAGTGCGGGCCCAACGACTCAGTGGACACAGCAGAGAGCGAGAGAGCGAGAGAGAGAGAGAGAGTAATTTCGTGGTGCACATAGCTGCACATATGTGACGTAGTACACCATTTTTGGAGACCACTTTTAGCTTGTGAGTAATATTTTCAGAACAACCGGCTAAATAGTATACAAATGGTACAGGAGAATCTCTTTAAGGGTAGTTCCATTTCAGCAACTCATGACACCCACCATCTCCGATTGTTGTTGAAATAGTTTGTCGCATTCTTGCAAACATTATTTTGTTGAAAATACTATTTGAACTCTGAGCAATTAAGCTAATTGATTGCATCCAAATTGGCGATTTCAATCATAGGATTCATATAATATTAATGAAATATAAAACCCAAAATCTGATTTGGACCAAACTACTTAAAATTACTAAGAGGTGAGGAATCCAAATAAAATCGTCAAAAGCCACCCATGTACCCCACCCAAACCAAGCTCACTCCAACCGCCAGTATACAGTATCAGTTCTCTATGTTTGACAAGTATTATGAAGCTTATGAAGCTTTTTCTCCCCATAAATTAGTGTGAGAGTACCAGGTTTTGTCCACTAGATGCTGCTGTTCCTGCTCGTATTGCCACAGCCTTTTATACATTTTACAGGTCGCTTGTACTTATTAAAGGTCGTTTCTATCCCAATATAAAATCATTTCTGAGTAACAATTAAGTACCTCGATTGATTTAATTTAAAATGGTCAAAAATAACAACGACAAAAAAGCTTCTTCGCAAAGAGCAATTTCTCAAGCAAGAATTTTGCTCGGATTGTCTGGGAGTGGTCTGAGTAGGGAGGGGAAAATTGAAATTAGCTGAGAGATTTGGAACGGTTTCTTATTAGTCTATTTACTAATTTACCGTCTGATGTCAACAGCCCAAATCTCCATCCCACCAAAACAGGCAGAAATTTCAGGCGGCCTTTTCAAGTCAAACTTTATTTGTCACATGTGCCAAATACAACAGGTGTAGTCCTTACTGTGAAATACTTACTTTCAAGTCCTTAACCAACAGTGCAGTTCAAGAAAGAGTTAAGAAAATATTTACCAAATAAACTAAAGTAAAAAATTATTAAAAAGTAACAATAACGAGGCTATATAAAAGGGGGGTACCGAGTCAATGTGCAGGGGTACAGGTTAGTTGAGGTAATATGTATATGTAGGTAGGGTGGGAATGACTATGCATAGATAATAAACAGTGAGTAGCAGCTTGCCGTGCGGTAGCAGAGAAAACAGTCTAAGACAATTTTTGGGGCTTTCCTCTGACACCGCCTAGTATATAGGTCCTGGAAGGCAGGAAGCTTGGCCCCAGTGGTGTACTGGGCCGTACGCACTACCCTCACGCACTACCCTCTGTAGCACCTTACGGTCAGATGCCGAGCAGTTGCCATGCCAGGCGGTGATGCAACTGGTCAGGATGCTCTTGATGGTGCAGCTGTATAACTTTTTAGGGATCTGGGGACCCATGTTAAATCCTTTCAGTCTTCTAGAGGGGGAAAAGGTGTTGTCGTGCCCTCTTCATGACTGTCTTGGTGTGTTTGGACCACGACAGTTCGTTGGTGATGTGAACACCATGGAACTTGAAACTCTCGACCCGCTCCACTACAGCCCCCTCGATGTTAAAGGGGGCCTGTTCAGCCCGCCTTTTCCTATAGTCCACGATCAGCTCCTTTGTCTTGATCACATTGAGGGAGAGGTTGTTGTCCTGACACCACACTGCCAGGTCTCATCTTTGTCGGTGATCAGGCCTACCACTGTTGTGTCATCAGCAAACTTAATGATGGTGTTGGAGTCGTGTTTGGCCACGCAGTCATGGGTGAACAGGGAGTACAGTAGGGGACTAAGCACACACCCCTGAGGGACAACAGTGTTGAGGATCAGCGTGGCAGACCTATTGTTAGCTACCCTTACCACCTGGGGGTGCCCTGTCACGAAGTCCAGGATCCAGTTGCAGAGGGAGGTGTTTAGTCCCAAGGTCCTTAGCTTACTGATGAGCTTTGTGGGCACTATGGTGTTGAACACTGAGCTGTAGTCAATGACCAGCATTCCCACATAGGCGTTCCTTTTGTCGAAATGGGAAAGGGCAGTGTGGAGTGCGATAGAGATTGCGTCATCTGTGGAACTGTTGGGGCGGTATGCAAATTGGAGTGGGTCTAGGGTATCCGGGATGATGATGTTGATGTGAGCCATGACCAGCCTTTCAAAGCACTTCATGGCTACCGACATGAGTGCTATGGGGCGGTAATCACTTAGGCAGGTTACCTTTGCTTTCTTGGGCACGGGGACTATGGTGGTCTGCTTTCAACATGTAGGTTACAGACTCGGTCAGGGAGAGGTTGAAAATGTCAGTGAAGACACTTGCCAGTTCGTTTAGGCATGCTTTGAATACATGTCATGGTAATCCTTCTGGCCCAGCGGCTTTGTGAATGTTGACCTGTTTAAAAGGTCTTGCTCACATCGGCTACAGCGAGTATTATCACAGTCATCTGGAACTGCTGGTGCTCTCATGCATGCTTCAGTGTTGCTTGCCTCGAAGCGAGCATAAAAGGCATTTAGCTCGTCCGATAGGCTCGCGTCACTAGGCAGCTTGTGTCTGGGTTTCCCTTTGTAGTCTGTAATAGTTTTCAAGCCCTGCCACATTCGACAAGCATCAGAGCCGGTGTAGTAGGATTCAATCTTAATCCTGAAGTGAAGCTTTGTCTCTGATGGTTCGTCTGAGGGCACTAAAAGGGCATTATAATTTTCACAGTATTATTCCAACCTCATAGTGTGGAAATATATAAAACATAGGGGGGAAAAAAAACACATTTTTGACTGCACAGGGCCTTTAAATGGACCCATTGCAACTTTAGGTAGAAAACCAACAGCTTTTGCTCATGATTAAAATAAATGGTGGGTCATAGCTTAAAGGGATATAGCGAGATTCTGACAATTTGTTTTCTACCTACCCAGACAAACTCGTGGATAGCATGTTAATGTCTCTGCGTGCAGTATTAAGGAATTATTATTTTTTGTTTTTTTTGCGAGCCAATGATGACGCTACTTGCCTAGCAAGTAACTAGAAGTTTACAGGTACAGTAGTATAAGATGGCTGGAGATCTTATATGATGTGGCAAATAGTTGCTACAGTGTAGCCTGTTATGTTAATAGCAGATTACCAAGTAAAGCTAAATAATGTATGGCTCTTTATGTAAGGAGATAGGCATATTAAAGTGCTAATTAACTTGGGTCATGGTTGAGAGCAGAAGCAGCTCTCCTTTCCGGCTTGGGACTGTCTTGTGATTGCATGCCAGACCTCTAGCAAGCGTCAGTCTCTGGGGCTTATGACGTGACGCTTGATGTTTCAATGTTGATGATGTCACTCGTCTTGCTTTGTTACTAGACTATGCAGCTATCATGGTCAGGTCTGTCTCTAATAAGATAATTAAAATCCTCTCAATGAGGAAAAACCCAAATAAATGAAAAGCTCAGATCAATCACTCAATCGATCAATCAGCTGATCAATTAACCAACTGATTTATCAATCCATCTTTTCATTCATTAGTTTAACATATTCGTTTAACATATACAGTGGTTTGCGAAAGTGTTCACCCCCTTCACATTTTTCATATTTTGTTGCCTTACAATCTGGAATTAAAATAGATAGTTTGTATCATTTGATTTAAACAACATTCCGACCACTTTGAAGTTGCAAAATATTTTTTATTGTGAAACAAACAAGAAATAAGACAAAAAAAACAGAAAACTTGAGGGTGCATTCAACCCCCAAAGCCAAAACTTTGTAGAGCCACCTTTTGCAGCAAATTACAGCTGCAAGTCTATTGGGGTATGTCTCTATAAGCTGGGTATGTCTCTATAAGCTTGGCACATCTAGCCACTGGGATTTTTGACCATTCTTCAAGGCAAAACTGCTCCAGCTCCTTCAAGATGGATGGGGTCCGCTGGTGTTCAGCAATCATTAAATCATACCACATATTCTCAATTGGATTGAGGTCTGGGCTTTGACTAGGCCATTCCAAGAATTTCCCTGGATTTAGCGCCCTCCATCATTCCTTCAATTCTGACCAGTTTCCAAAACCCTGCAGATGAAAAACATCCCCAAACCATGATGCTGCCACCACCATGCTTCACTGTGGGGATGGTATTCTCAGGGTGATGAGGTGTTGTGTTTGCGCCAGACATAGCGTTTCCATGATGGCCAAAAAGCTACATTTTTGTCTCATCTGACCAGAGTACCTTCTTCCATATGTTTGGGGAGTCTTCCACATGCCTTTTGGTGAACACCAAATGTGTTTGCTTATTTTTTTTCTTTCAGCAATGGCTTTTTTCTGGCCACTCTTCCGTAAAGCCCAGCTCTGTGGTATACAGCTTAGTGGTCCTATGAACAGATATTCAAATCTCCACTGTTGAGCTTTGCAGCTCCTTCAGGGCTATATTTGGTCTCTTTGTTGCCTCTCTGATTAATGCCCTCCTTGCCTGGTCCGTGAGTGTTGGTGGGCGGCCCTCTCTTGACAGGTTTGTTGTGGTGGCCATATTCTTTCATTTTTTTTAATAATGGATTTAATGGTGCTCTGTGGGATGTTCAAAGTTTCAGATTTTATTTATAACCAAACCCTGATCTGTACTTCTCCACAATATTGTCCCTGACCTGTTTGGAAAGCTCCTTGGCCTTCATGGTGCCGCTTGCTTGGTGGTGCCCCTTGCTTAGTGGTGTTGCAGACTTAGTGGTGTTGCCTTTCAGAAAAGGTGTATACAGTGAGGGAAAAAAAGTATTTGATCCCCTGCTGATTTTGTACGTTCGCCCACTGACAAAGAAATAATCTGTCTATAATTTTAATGGTAGGTTTATTTGAACAGTGAGAGACAGAATAACAAAACAAAAAAACGCATGCATTTTAATGAGGGAAATAAGTATTTGACCCCCTCTCAATCAGAAAGATTTCTGGCTCCCAGGTGTCTTTTATACAGGTAATATGCGAAAGTATTCACCCCCCTTAAAGGGAGTGCTCCTAATCTCTGCTTGTTACCTGTACAAAAGACACCTGTCCACAGAAGCAATCAATCAGATTCCAAACTCTCCACCATGGCCAAGCTCAAAGAGCTCTCCAAGGATGTCAGGGACAAGATTGTAGACCTACACAAGGCTGGAATGGGCTACAAGACCATCGCCAAATGGCTTGGTGAGAATGTGACAACAGTTGGTGCGATTATTCGCAAATGGAAGAAACACAAAAGAACTGTCAATCTCCCTCAGCCTGGGGCTACATGCAAGACCTCACCTCGTGGAGTTGCAATGATCATGAGAACGGTGAGGAATCAGCTCATAACTCCGCGGGAGGATCTTGTCAATGATCTCAAGGCAGCTGGGATCATAGTCACCAAGAAAACAATTGGTAACACACTACGCCGTGAAGGACTGACATCCTGCAGCGCCAGCAAGGTCCCCCTGCTCAAGAAAACGCATATACATGCCTGTCTGAAGTTTGCCAATGAACATCTGAATGATTCAGAGGACAACTGGGTGAAAGTGTTGTGGTCAGATGAGACCAAAATGGAGCTCTTTGGCATCAACTCAACTCGCCGTGTTTGGGGGAGGAGGAATGCTGCCTATGACCCCAAGAACACCATCCCCACCGTCAAACATGGAGGTGGAAACATTATGCTTTGGAGGTATTTTTCTGCTAAGGGGACAGGACAACTTCACCGCATCAAGGGACGATGGACGGGGCCATGTACCGTCAAATCTTGGGTGAGAACCTCCTTCCGTCAGCCAGGGAATTGAAAATTAGTCGTGGATGGGTATTCCAGCATGACAATGACCCAAAACACACGGCGAAGGCAACAAAGGAGTGGCTCAAGAAGAAGCACATTAAGGTCCTGGAGTGGCCTAGCCAGTCTCCAGACCTTAATCCCACAGAAAATCTGTGGAGGGAGCTGAAGGTTCGAGTTGCCAAACGTCAGCCTCGAAACCTTAATGACTTGGAGAAGATCTGCAAAGAGGTGTGGGACAAAATCCCTCCTGAGATGTGTGCAAACCTGGTGGCCAACTACAAGAAACGTCTGACCTCTGTGATTGCCAACAAGGGTTTTGCCACTAAGTCATGTTTTGTAGAGGGGTCAAATACTTATTTCCCTCATTAAAATGCAAATAAATGTATAACATTTTTGACAGGCGTTTTTCTGGATTATTTTGTTGTTATTCTGTCTCTCACTGTTTAAATAAACCTACCATTAAAATTATAGACTGATCATTTCTTTGTCAGTGGCCAAATGTACAAAATCAGCAGGGGATAAAATATTTTTTTCCCTCACTGTATATACTGAGATCATGTGACAGATCATGTGACACTTAGATTGCACACAGGTGGACTTTAACTAATTATGTGACTTCTGAAGGTAATTGGTTGCACCATATCTTATTTAAGGGCTTCATAGCAAAGGGAGTGAATTCATATGCAAACATCACTTTTCTGTTTTTTTATTTTTAAGAATTTTTTTGAAACAAGTTATTTTTTTCATTTCACTTCACCAATTTGGGCTATTTTGTGTATTTCCATTAAATAAAAATCTATTTAAATTACAAGTTGTAATGCAACAAAATATGAAAAACACCAAGGGAGATGAATACTTTTGCAAGGCACTGTATTACCCTGCCAATTCACCATTTACCACTATGTAGCATCTTACCTGCCAGGACACAGCTGCCAGTATGGCTGTGGACACCAGGCTGAAGAAGACCAGGCGTTCAGAGATCAGGCAGAAGTGTCTCATCCCCCGCGAGGCCATGACCCGGTCAAGGCTGCGTGTGTCTGACTGCTGGATCGAGCGCGCCTTCTGACATTCACTCAGCTTGGTGTGGAAGCCCCATAGTGTGATCAGCAGCACAACATGGCAGACTGTCCAAAACAGGCCAAACACACAGAATCCAGGGATCACCAGGTACCACAGTTCTAGATGGCTCATCTTTAGAGCGGCTAGGACGAAGAAGGCTATCTCCACAAGCCCTAGAGGGAGCAGGGAGAGTCGACGCCAGACACGTCCCCAGGAAAGCAGGGGCAGCCAGCGCTCGGTGGCCCCTAGGCTGCTGAAGTAGATGTCCAAGAGGGGGTCACATATCAGACGGCCCAGGTAGCAGCCCAGGGCGAAGGGATTGGTGGTTATCCCCACGGCCTTGAAGAACAGCAGGGAGGTGACCAGGGCAAAGCAGGCCAAGTTGGGCAGGGCTAGGAGGGATTTAACACGTAGGCTCACGATCAGAGCCCCCAGCGCCACCACTAGGGCAATGAGGGCAATAGATTTGTGCATCAGCATGGTGGTGCTGGCAATTCCAAAGCCCAGGAGTTCTAGGAGCTCCTCGGACAAGAGCAGGGTGGGTTTATAGTGAACGCAGCCCATTATCCTATCAGTTAAGGCCCACACCGTCCTCAAAGCCACACTAGCTAGCAGCAGGTAGTTAGTAGCCTGCTCCTTCACATTCTCCTCCAGCGAGGGACTATTGAGGAAGCACAGGAGGCCCAGAAGGAAGCCAAACCACAGGTGGAAGAGGCTGAGACTGGCTGACTCCATGGAGAAGTAGTAGTAAAGGATGCTGGCGATGCCCAGGACGAAGAGACCCAGGATGAAGATAACAAGGATCATGGGCTCGTCTGTCTGCTCCCAGCGCACGTACAGGCCCAGGCATACCGCCACCATCAGGTTGAAACTGGACAGGTAACCAAGGCAACGCACTGACGACCACATGTCCACCTCCCTGCTGGGCTCGTGCCCAGGCCCGCTCTCCTCCTCCGGCTCCAGGCGTGACATGGCTGTGTAGAGACAGTGGCTGAGGCAGTAACAGATCCTCCTGAACATTCAACTGGGGGGACTCATGATTCAATGATCAGATATAACACTGACAGTAGGTTTTGTAGTGGACTGGGACACTTGAATTTAGGCAACATTATGGATGAGATCCAGATGAAATAGGCTATTCGGCCACTGTGAAAGGAGAACATATTTTGGGAATGTAAAAAATGTGTACATGAATTATCATAAACACAACAGTCATCCTAATTTAGCTGTCATATGTTGGCTGGATGACAAGCAAAAAACACGGACACTGTTGCTATTGACAGAAGATTAGAGCCAGTTAGCTAGCTTGCTAGGTGCTGCTGTCAATAGTACAAGAATGCCACATAGCACAACAATGGCTACCTAGTTACGCGGCGTAAGGTTGAATAAGTGATGACATCTCCCACAATTCCAGAGACATCACAGTAAAACTACTTCAAATCATTAAAGCTATTCACAAATAATTAGCGATGATAAAACGAAAGATTAATATTGAGTTGCTTACTCTTGTTTGTTGAAAAACTTTTTTCGTTTCCAGTTCGTGACGTTTCCGGACTCCAAACTACGGCAAGGCTGATGAGTCAAACATACCTGGGAATTTGCGTTTTCTGAGAAAACGAATGTGAGGTTGTCCCTCTCAATAAATTATTATTCCATTAGAGGTGACATCAATGAAAGATAATTATTTACGTTAACAGTCAGTGGCGGTTCTAGCTTGTATAGCTCCCTGGGCGAACCCCCGCTTCAGCGCCCCCCCAAAAAAAGTAGCACCATTCTGCACCAACTGTCATTTTTAATCAGACATTTGGCACATCAATAAAAAATCGTAACATTTAAAACTATATAAATATAAAAATATATACAAAAATAAGTAACAAAGACAAATAGAAACAAATTGTAGTATATAAATACAAATAAAAAATAGAATCGAATTATTACACTATTACACCATTGCTAACAAAAAACACAAATAAAACTAAATTGCACGAATCCTATAACACACAAATGCACAAATAGAATAACACACTTATAAAGAAGAGAACCTGATTATTACACTATTGCACTTCAAACAAGAAACACACAAACTAAATTGCACAACTGCCATCTAAACCTTGACCTTTCTTAAGAATTAGAATTTTGCCCAGCAATTGCATGGTTAATACGGATGACAGCAAGGCCACTAAGGATTTCCTGTGACAAGGTGGACCTCAGGTAAGCTCCTCTCTGCTTCAGCTACAATCACTGGAAGAATAGACAAATTCTAATAGCATAAATTTGGATTGGTTTTATATTATTCTTAATGATTTGCCACAAACCAGAAAAAAATGCAACAATATGTCTGTGAAACTATATATTCACAGTATTATGAATTAATTGTGGTTTATTTGGTAGCCTTTCGTAGTGCGACTGATTTTACTAATTGCATCAGTACTGTACAACGTTAGAGGTGCGCTATTTGATAGATTCCCCCACTCCCACTACCTCAGGTTTTCAGTGGGGAGACCTGAGGTCAACCTACCACCACCCCCCTCCCCCTCTCGTACTGCTGAGTAGGAGAGCTTCCCAGACTGTAGCCTGCCTAGCTCACAAACTAGAATCAGGGCGCCCACTCCAACAAGTTTAATTGACCCACAGTCCCACACAGTGAAATGATATCATTGACGTAATGTGCATATGAGCAATTTAAAAAAAATTGTCTGGGTGCCCCATAACAAGTTTTTGTTGTCCGGGCGCCCCTTACCGCCCCCCGGCAAGATGCCGCCCATGTCGCCTATACCTGAATCCGCCACTGTTAACAGTACTGATATAAAAAAAGTAAAAAATAAATCAAGATAATTGAACAAATATGTAATTTTAATATTAATTGATCAGAAAAGACAACCACCTCGAACATATAATTATTGCATCCACATCCATTGTGTGCCCTCTATGGTCTGTGAACACATCATGTGAAGGTGGCATAGTGGTGCCAAGGGGCACATCTCAAATGACACCCTACTCAAGTAATTACTTTTCTACATACAGTAGCTCTGGTCAAATACTACACTATGTGGGAATAATCCAAGAGAGATTACACTGGTTAATTATGATACTTTCTGGAAAATTATTTTGTGGAGTAGTGTGGCTTTGTCTCAGCAAGGGCACTGTGGAGGCAGGGGTCTATTCATTTAGTATTTTTCTCTCTGTATTGTTGGGAAGGGCCCATAAGTAAGCATTTCACTGTTGTTTACAAAGCATGTGACAATAAAATGTGATTTGATTCGATCTTTTCTGACTGACTAGGTGTAATAATGCACATACAGATACAGCGGCAGTCCTTCCTCCCACACATCACTGTGAAGCCCACAGAGCCAAGAAACGTCTGAGCTGGAGACTGGAGACACAACACGTAACACAGTCGCAGCCCTCATCAAAAATCATGCCAGCGTACTGTAATTGGAGGGATTTAGGGCCCTGAGTTTTTCCACACCATTTCATATGATGACATGACCAGGAAAACTCTAGACCATAGTAATGAGCACAATGTGTATCAGGACCACATACATGTTCTGTATAGTTTACATTAAATACATTTGGTCAAGGTGAATGAGACATTTGGACTTGAGGATTGTGATGTCAATAACATAAATTCAAATTCTATGGTACACATATCTGTAACCGCCAAGCCCAACTGCAGGTTTAATGTGACCATCCTCTTCTTTTTTGCACCGAAAATCTCAACGTTGGGCTTTTAAGACCAAGATAAACTCATTGGCCTTTTGGATCATTTACAGCATTACAGAGGAGAAGTCTTTTAAAAGGTTTATTTAGGATTTTCTGCTGATACAACATGATAAACGTAAGGATGGGATGAACATCAAGGAGAAGGCTAATTCACTATCCTGAGGCTATAAAGCATCCAAAAAGTCTGTGTGTGTGTGTGTGTGTGTGTGTGTGTGTGTATGTGTATGTGTGTGTGTGTGTACGTGTGTGTGTGTACGTGTGTGTGTGTACGTGTGTGTGTACGTGTGTGTTTGTAATAGGTTGACAATCAACATTCACAGCTTATAAACAGCCTATTTATTGATGCACAGATAGGGTGGTATCTCAAAGTATCAGGAGGAGGGCAAAGTGAGGTTCTGCAGAGATAAGTTAGTGTGTGTTTGTGCGTTTGTGTTTGTGTGTGTGTGTGTGCTGTACCCCAGGTACTGTAAAAGTGAAATGTTAATGTCAAAGTGAGTGTGTTTCTCTCTGCTGAGCTTATTGGCGAAGAGTAAGGCAGAGTGTCGCGTGGTGTACCGGAGGGCCTGAAGAGTATGGAAGTCTCACCCGTTTACACTCTGGGGAAATCGACTGATGATAGGAAGAAAGAACACTTGTGAGTGTTTCAGAGTGTATTAAGAGGTCATCACTTTTTATAAATACACCCAATTAGTCCACTTCAACCTTGCTCTTTTTTCCTCAATGAAATATTGAGGTCGTCGTGTATTAAATAGGCCACATATTTCAGGCAAGACCACGATAACTGTTACAACAGAATTCAAGTGACCATTTTTTAAATGAGTGCAGAGTTGCTTCATCTTTAATTGAATATTTGGTTGGAATGTAAGACTATTCTTGGTAAGCAGCACAGAAAAGCAGCTCAGCAGCACCTGGCCCAACACAGCAACAGTTTCCTGGTGTGCTGTTTCCACAAGGCAGAGAAGACTAGCTCACCCGTGATTACTTATTTTCCGAAACCCAATCAGAGCTCATGAATGGTGCCGATGTTTTCATTACTCCCTGTAGGTCACAGCACTCAATGAATGAACTCCCACATAAAGAGAGTGCGAGATAAGTAAGGGGAGAGTGGGAGGGAGAGAGGTGTGAAGGAGACTGAGGACAGAGAGAGAGGGGAGGAGAGAGGGAGAGGGGGAGAAAGGGACAGAGAGAGAGAGGGAAGGAGAGGGAAAGGGGGAGAAAGAGAGATAGAGAGTGAAAGATAAAGAAGGAGAGGGAGAGAAATAACTAGAATATATATATATATATAGAGAGAGAGAGGGAAAAAAAGAGAGAGAAAGAGTGAGGTTCATCTGAATTATGCATGGAGTCCGGGCCTCATCGCGCGTTCGTCATTCTTAGATGTGCAATGAGACGTGGCAAGACGACTTTACAACAACATTCTGAGGAAACATGGCCACCCTAACGGAACCACCACCATCCAGTATTCACTGTTGGGGAGTAGTGAACTACATGTAGTTCAACTAGTAATTTAACTACATTTTTTTGCCATGTAGTGGTGTAGCTACAGTGAATTGGGAAAGTATTCAGACCCGTTGACTTTTTCCACATTTTGTTACGTTACAGCCTTATTCTACAGACTTATTACAGCCTTATTCTTGATTAAATTGTTTTTTCCCCTCATCAATCTACACAGAATACCCAATAATTGCAAAGCAAAAACAGGTTTTTAGACATTTTTGCAAATGTATTAAAAATCCAAAATTGAAATATCACATTTACATAAGTATTCAGTACTTTGTTAAAGCACCTTTGGCTGTTATTACAGCCTTGAGTCTTCTTGAGTAGGACGCTACAAGCTTGGTACCTGTATTTGGGGAGTTTCTCCCATTCCTCTTTACATATCCTCTCAAGCTCTGTCAGGTTGGATGGGGAGCATTGCTGCACAGCTATTTTCAGATATCTCCAGAGATGCTCGATCGGGTTCAAGTCAAGGCTCTGGCTAGGCCACTCAAAGGCATTCAGAGACTTGTTCCGAAGCCACTCCTGCGTTGTCTTGGCTGTGTGCTTAGGGTCGTTGTCCTGCTGGAAGGTGAACCTTCGACCCAGTCTGAGGTCCTGAGTGCTCTGGAGCAGGTTTTCATCAAGGAGCTCTCTGTACTTTGCTCCGTTCATCTTTACCTTGATCCTGAATAGTCTCCCAGTCCCTGCCACTGAAAAACATCCCCACGGCATGATGCTGCCACCACCATGCTTCACCGTAGGGATGGTGCCAGGTTTCCTCCAGACGTGACGCTTGGCATTCAGGTCAAATAGTTCAGTCTTGGTTTCATCAGACCAGCGTATCTTGTTTCACATGGTCTAATATGCCTTTAGGTGTCAAGCGGGCTGTCATGTGCCTTTTACTGAGGAGTGGCTTCAGTCTGGCCACTCTACCATAAAGGCCTGCAGAGATGGTTGTCCTTCTGGAAGGTTCTCCCATCTCCACAGAGGAACTCTAGAGCTCTGTCAGAGTGACCATCGAGTTCTTGGTCACCTCCCTGACCAAGGTGCTTCTCCCCAAGAGTCTTGGTGGTTCCAAACTTCTTCCATTTAAGAATTTTGGAACCCACTGTGTTCTTGGGGACCTTCAATGCTGCAGAATTCTTTTGCTACCCTTACCCAGATCTGTCTCGACACAATCCTGTCTCGGAGGTCTACTGAAAATTGTTTTTTCTCTGACATGCACTGTCAACTGTGGGACCTGATATAGACACGAGTGTACCTTTCCAAATGTTTTATTTATTTAAATTGAACCTTTATTTTACTAAGCAAATCATGTCCAATCAATTGAATTTTCCACAGGCGGACTGCAATCAAGTTGTAGAACCATCTCAAGGATGATCAATGGAAACGGGATGCACCTGAGCTCAATTTCAAGTCTCATAGCAAAGGGTCTGAATAATTACATAAATAAAGTATTTCAGTTTTTCATTTGTAATAAAGTTGTATACATTTCTAAAAAAATAGATTTTCTTTGTCATTTTGGGGTATTGTGTGGAGATTGCTGAGTATTATTTTTATTTACTCCATTTTAGAATAAGGCTGTAAAGTAACAAAATGTGGAAGAAAGTCTTTCCAAAGGCACTGTAAGTACTGGAACTATACACTACTTGTTTTGCAGAATACAATAAAATGTAGGTGGAGTATGCAATATTTCCTTTTTCTGCGTCAGACCTGCCTAATTCTCACTTGAAACATTGTTTTTGTGTTTAATCGGATAAATTACACATTCTGTTAACATATGACCCCAAAGTGTGCTCTTGCAATTTATAGTCTGACATTTCACAAAGTAGTTTGGATGTAGTGAACTACTTTTTCAAAGTAACTTTAGTTAAGTAAACTATATTTTTCGTAGGGAAAGCTTTAGTGTACCTTAACTTCTTTCAGCGTGAAGTAAAGCTTGGTAAACTATCTTTTCAGAGTAGCTTCCTCAACACTGCCAGTATCCAGTCTTCTGCTCTCTGCATATAGAGCAGAGGCAATCCCCTTCTTAAGTCCTCCGTGATTTTAGCTCCCATTAAAAATGCAGAGCTGTGTTCTTATGGTGGTGGAGCGTTGAGGGTGTGTTTTATTTGCTTGTTGTCCTGCGGTTGGTTTGACTGTGTGGATAACCCTGGCCAGATCCACTCAGATGGTGAGAGATCTAGATTTGAGGCCTCCAGTGACCTAAATTGCTGATGTTTATCATTGTTCACTGTGCCTCGCCAGGTCTGTGGTCTGGGTCTCTTTTCCTACCTAGCAACAGCCACCGCTTCATTCTTCTCTCCAGGCAGCCTCTACCATTCCCTTCAAATGCCCAGCTTCCACTTCACCTCACATTACCTAGGCCTACATAGAATCCTTTGTCTACCTTACCAACCCTAACCATATTACCTACCTAAAGCTCTCCACCACATTATGCAGGTTTAGTTAGAGATAGCCAGCTGGATAGCAAGCTGCCACCTTGCATAGCTATCACCTCACCCTATCTAACCCCCTTCAACCGATCTAGCCCAACTTACCCCCCTTTTCCACCCCCATTTCCCACCTACTCTATGCCCCCCACATTCCACCCCCAGGTGAACCCTGACCGGCACGGCAGCAGGCATAGACATGTGTAGCAGGTATACTCCTCACCTCATATTTGGTCAGGTGACAGGCTTTATAAAGCTCACCCTTCATACTCTCTAACTGTATGAGACATACGGTGAGAGCCTGCAGGAGGAGAGGCCTGTTCAATCACAGTTTCATCTTCACAGAAATCAACGTGATGGAGTGGGTGTGCCGCACGAAGTTAATGTTTGGAGAGTCGGGCACATCAGAGGCTAACATCAGAGCCTATTCATTTTCTTTCCCCCAGAAGTACCGATATCCAAAGGGGTGGAACGCTATTCTATGGCAGTGGCAGAGTAAGTCTCAGTCTTTGTAATACGCAGCAAAAATAAATCCTCTGTTGATTAATACTCAAAGGGAAATAAATCCACCACTAACTGTCACTTTATGCTCAAAAGTTATCTATCTCGACGGGACAATGACGACGCTTCACCGGCCAGACGTCTTGTCAACTCACAGGGATCAATTCAAACAGCTATTACACTCCTTATTCCTGTCAGCCATTCACGGGCGTGACACCGAGAGCTCATGTAGGGGAAGAGTGACATGTAATCTGTTTAATTGACTTTCATAAGATTAATTTGAAAGGAGATAAATAAACAGAAATGTACATTTGCATAGGGGAAATTTGATTTTCAGTACCACCTATCCATGAGAGGCCTACATATATTCAACACAATATCTTGAATAACTATATTTGTATTCATATTATAGTCATGATATAAAAACAGCAATATCACATTTCTTCACCTGATATTTACTTTGAGCCTTTTCAGCTTCAGAAATAACCTTTTGTGCCTTGGTTGGTAAGGGAGGAGATATAGACAGTGTGCAAAAGAAAGACAATGACTCATATGTAATCTAAAGCATAGAGACATTTCCTCTCATAAACGTGAACCTTCAATATAATTACCCGTCGAGGGCATTCATACATTACCAACCTAATTTACTCCTTTCCCTGGAACAGCCATGTAGAACAGCGATGACTTTTTAATAATCCTTTTTAATAATAAGACAATAAAAGCGGAATTCATGAATTGATCTGACGGCGAGAAAATTACAACTCAAAACAAATCTGTTTATGTAGTTGTGACTGAGAAATCGGAACAGTAACTACAGATGTAGGATCTTAATTTGATCCCTATTTTGTTATTAAGACTTTTCCTGCACAGCAAGAAATGCAAACTTGTAGTACATTTGAGTTTTCTAAAGGCTTCTGCAGTTTGCCATTTCCACTTTAAAATGTCAGACTAGATTTGCCCTAATAAAACATGTATCAACCCGTACAAAAATGTAATTACCATTTCCTGTTGCTGAATGATTCTTTTTTCTGCTGTAGCAGAACTGGCTCAAATTAAGATCCTACATCTGTAGACTGCAACAGAATCAACAGAACCATGAACAACACCAATGATCATTACATTTACCACACACTGTTTCACAAACTAGGTCACCAGATTCCAATTATTTTCCCTGCTCTCTCTCTTTCCAACACTGTAGTGGACTTGTAGAGAAAATATCATGCCAAAGACTGGGCTGAATTCAGGGCTGTCTTGCTGTGCTCTCTCAGGTTCAACAAATCAGCATCTGCTCACAAGTCTGCAAGCCCATAACCCATTGGCTCCATATATATATGAGAGAGAGAGAGAGAGAGAGAGAGAGAGAGAGAGAGAGAGAGAGAGAGAGAGAGAGAGAGAGAGAGAGATAGTGATAGAGCGGGGGAATAGAGAAAGGAAAAATATTTGTTTAAAGAGTTGGCAGGAGAGAGAGCCTTGCTGCACTCCTCCATCATATACTTTGTGTATTCAACCAACAAGGCAAGCAGCGTTAAAACATACTAACTCAGTACTTCAGACCATAGAAATATAAAGTCATTCATATTTATATCTCTATACCATGTTTGCCTTTGACTGAGATCATGAATTCCAAGAGGATACCATCGTGCTCTAGCGACTCCTTGTGGCGGATCGGGCGCATGCACACTGACTGCGGTCGCCAGTTGTACAGTGTTTCCTCCAACACATTGGTGCGGCTGGAATCTGAGTTAAGCGAGCAGTGTGTCAAGAAGCAGTGCGGCTTGGCAGGGTCGTGTTTTGGAGGACGCATGCCTCTCGACCTTTGCCTCTCCCGGGTCCGTACGGGAGATCCAGCGATGGGACAAGACTGTAACTACCAATTGGGAAGAAAATAAAGGTAAAAAAACTAAAAAGCTGGTAAGGAGCCTGTTGGACCTAGACTTGGCACTCCGGTAACGCTACTTCTGTCAGTGTCAGCCTGACATGCGCGTGCCAGAACAGTCAGAACAGTCTATGACTTGGGTGGCCTTTTAGGGCTTTCCTTTAACACTGCTTGGTATAGAGGCCCTGGATGGCAGGAAGCTTGGCCCCAGTGATGTACTTGGCCACACTCTGTAGCGCCCTGCAGTCGGATGCCGAGCAGATGCCATACCATGCTCTCAATCGGGCAGCTGTAGAATTTTTTGAGGATCTGATCTGCCAAATCTTTTCAGTATCCTGAGGGGGAATAGACGTTGTTGTGCCCTCTTCATGACAGTCTTGTTGTGTTTGGACCATGATAGCTTGTTGGTGATGTGGACACCAAGGAACTTGAAGCTCTCGACCTACTCCACTACAGCCCTGTCGATATGAACAGTGGCGTACTCGGCCCTCCTTTTCCTGTAGTCCACGACCAGCTCGTTTGTCTTGCTCACGTTGAGGGAGAGGTTGTTGTCCTGGTACCACACTGCCAGGTCTCTGACCTTCTCCCTATAGACTGTCTCATCGTTGTCGGGGATCAGGCCTACCACCATCGTGTCTTCGGCAATTTTAATGATGGTGTTTTGAGTCGTGCGGGGCTGGGAAAAGGGCAGTGCAGTACAGATTGCGTCATCTGTGGATATGTTGGGGCGAAATGTGAATTGTAGTGAGTCTAGGGCTTCTGGGATGATGGTATTGATGTGAGCCATGACCAGCCTTTCAAAGCACTTCATGGCTGCTGCTGTGAATTCTAGGGGGCGGTACTCATTTAGGCAGGTTACCTTGGCGTTCTTGGGCACAGGGGCTTTGGCGGTCTGCTTGAAACATGTAGGTATGATAGACTCGGTCAGGGAGTCAGTGAAGACACTTGCCAGTTGGTCAGCGCATGCTCTGAGTACACATTCTGAGTAACGGCATCATAGCTTAGATGCGTTGCAAAATAAATGTACACTTACATGTTATTCAATAATTTCATCCACACTGCTCGCACGCGTCAATGAAGGTCTCCGTAGCCAGTCCTTAAAATAGAACTTGGTTCTATTCGACCATTTTCTTGTCCTGCTAAGCATTCAAAATGTAATGAGTACTTTTGGGTGTCAGGTAAAATGTATGAGTAAAAAGTACATTATTTTCTTTAGGAATGTAAGTGAAGTAAAAGTAAAAGTAGTCAAAAATATAAATATTAAAGTAAAGTACAGATACCCCCCCCCAAAATACTTAAGTAGTACTTTAAAGTATTTTTAACTAAGTACTTTACACCACTGAAACCTAATCTTTATGTCCCAGGACAAATGAGCTAACAACTGCAAGCTAGCTAGCTAAATTGCAGTGAACTATTAATATAGTTGGTTCAGAGTGCGTTTTGATATTTCAACCTGTGTGTCCTGATCTTGTCTTGTGTGGATGGACAAAATCAACATGACTAGACTGGGCCGTGCGCCCGCCACTGCGCACATGTTGATTTTGTCCATCCACAACAGACACGATCAAGACACGCAGGTTGAAATGTCGAAACAAACTCTGAACCTATTTTATTCATTTGGGGAGAGGTCGAGACGGATGAAACATTAATGGTGAAAGGTGTGGTCAGCATGTAAGTCAACCATTTAGATTGGTGTATCCTTATATATCATTAGCTAGTTCCAAGCCAAATATTCATTATTATTACTTAGCAGTTGATCGGTATAGTGTGTTTTTCTTTTCTTCGCTAGTAGCAATGTTGTTGCAGAAGCATATTTAGGTCAGACTTTTGAAAATGGCCATCAAATGATTGGGGACAATGTAGACCCACCGGCTGATCAGGTGTGAACGCAACAAGGGGTCTGGTGGGCCCCGGAAGTCCGCTGAGGCCAGACTGTTCCTCGCCATGCCTGGGGGGCACAGGAGGTCCACTGGGGCCCAGCTTGCCCTCGCCACTTCTTTGGGGGACTGGAGGTCCACTCGGGCTCGGCTGTCCCTCGCGTCGCATGGGGGGGACGGGAGCAATGTGCAAAAGGACTACGGTTAAGTTGCACTAACTGCCTATCAAGAAAGATCTGAAAGATGAATATTGAATAACAAGGCAAAACCATAAGTTACAGCACATTACTGCCATTAAGGCTTTATTCGACACGTGATCAGAAAGGGAGAAAGACATGAACCTGTTTACCAAAAGAGCAACTTCTATCTACAAAAATCTATTATTGTGCAGCGCTTCCCTTACATCTTTTTCACACTATAATACAGTTAATACAGCATACAGTTAAGAGTCATTTCAGTGGCAGCTCTTCAATATCTATTCAGTCATCTCAAGTAATAATTGAATCATAAAATTGAACCATAACAAAATAGAACGAGACAATTATATAATTCATTTACACCCACTAATTTCACATTTGAAGTCTCCTGCCTTTGTCAGTATGTCTTCCAGCTGTTTCTTTCTAAAAGATGACAGTCTCTTGATGGTTAACTCATGCCCCAGACGTCTAATGACGATGGTCCCCTCCTCAAAAGAGCGGAAGGGAAATCAACCTTTTCCACCACATTCAGCCAAAGGGGGAGACGGAGAGCTTGGCAGGGATAACATACAAACAGTATATCACAAAAGTGAGTACACCCCTCACATTTTTGTAAATATTTGAGTATATCATTTCATGTGACAACACTGAATACATGACACTTCGCTACAATGTAAAGTAGTGAGTGTACAGCTTGTATAACAGTGTAAATTTGCTGTCCCCTCAAAATAACTCAACACACAGCCATTAACGTCTAAACCGCTGGCAACAAAAGTGAGTACACACCTAAGTGAAAATGTCCAAATTGGGCCCAATTAGCCATTTTTAGCAGGTGTGTTAAATTTGGTGTCATCGCTCTCACACTTCCTCATACTGACTGGTCACTGGAAGTTCAACATGGCACCTCATGGCAAAGAACTCTCTGAGGATCTGAAAAAAATAATTGTTGCTCTACATAAAGATGGCCTGGGTTATAAGAAGATTGCCAAGACCCTGAAACTGAGCTGCAGCACGGTGACCAAGACCACACAGCGGTTTAACTGGACAGGTTCCACTCAGAACAGGCCTCGCCATGGTCGACCAAATAAGTTAAGTGCACGTGCTCAGCGTCATATCCAGAGGTTGTCTTTGAGAAATAGACGTATGAGTGCTGCCAGCATTGCTGCAGAGGTTGAGGGGGTGGGGGGTCAGCCTGTCAGTGCTCAGACCATACGCCGTACACTGCATCAAATTGGTCTGCATGGCTGTCATCCCAGAAGGAAGCATCTTCTAAAGATGATGTACAAGAAAGCCCGCAAACAGTTTGCTGAAGACAAGCAGACTAAGTACATGGATTACTGGAACCATGTCCTGTGGTCTGATGAGACCAAGATAAACTTATTTGGTTCAGATGGTGTCAAGCGTGTGTGGCGGCAACCAGGTGAGGAGTACAAAGACAAGTGTGTCTTGCCTACAGTCAAGCATGGTGGTGGGAGTGTCATGGTCTGGGGCTGCATGAGTGCTGCCGGCACTGGGGAGCTACAGTTCATTGAGGAAACCATGAATGCCAACATGTACTGTCACATACTGAAGCAGAGCATGATCCCCTCCCTTCGGAGACTGGGCTGCAGGGCAGTATTCCAACATGATATCGACCCCAAACATACCTCCAAGACAACCACTGCCTTGCTAAAGAAGCTGAGGGTAAAGGTGATGGACTGGCCAAGCATGTCTCCAGACCTAAACCCTATTGAGCATCTGTGGGGCATCCTCAAACGGAAGGTGGAGGAGTGCAAGGTCTCTAACATCCACCAGCTCCGTGATGTCATAATGGAGGAGTGGAAGAGGACTCCAGTGGAAACCTGTGAAGCTCTGGTGAACTCCATGCCCAAGAGGGTTAAGGCAGTGCTGGAAAATGATGGTGGCCACACAAAATATTGACACTTAGGGCCCAATTTGGACGTTTTCACTTTGGGGTATACTCACTTTTGTTGCCAGCGGTTTAGACATTAATGTCTGTGTGTTGAGTTATTTTGAGGGGACAGCAAATTTACACTGTTATACAAGCTGTGCACTCACTACTTTACATTGTAGCAAAGTGTTATTTCTTCAGTGTTGTCACATGAAATGATATACTCAAATATATACATACTGTATATAGCAACATCATATTCCACATGACATAATAATTCACATGACATAATACATTCCATGTAACACTAAACAACAAAATAACATTTTGCCTGCAGTCTATTGATGCGACTAAATGTATCTGCAATCTATTGATGTAACTAAATGTATCTGCAATCTATTGATACGACTAAATGTATCTGCAACCTATTGATGTGACTAAATGTATCTGCAATCTATTGATGCGACTAAATGTATCTGCAATCTATTGACGTGACTAAATGTATCTGCAATCTATTGATGCGACTAAATGTATATGCAATCTATTGATGTGACTAAATGTATCTGCAATCTATTGATGCGACTAAATGTATCTGCAATCTATTGATGCGACTAAATGTATCTGCAATCTATTGATGCGACTAAATGTATCTGTAATTTATTGATGTGACTAAATGTATCTGCAATCTATTGATGCGACTAAATGTATATGCAATCTATTGACGTGACTAAATGTATCTGCAATCTATTGATGCGACTAAATGTATCTGCAATCTATTGATGCGACTAAATGTATCTGCAATCTATTGATGCGACTAAATGTATCTGCAACCTATTGATGCGACTAAATGTATCTGCAACCTATTGATGCGACTAAATGTATCTGCAATCTATTGATGCGACTAAATGTATCTGCAATCTATTGATGCGACTAAATGTATCTGCAATCTATTGATGCGACTAAATGTATCTGCAATCTATTGACGTGACTAAATGTATCTGCAATCTATTGATGCGACTAAATGTATATGCAATCTATTGATGTGACTAAATGTATCTGCAATCTATTGATGCGACTAAATGTATCTGCAATCTATTGATGCGACTAAATGTATCTGCAATCTATTGATGCGACTAAATGTATCTGTAATTTATTGATGTGACTAAATGTATCTGCAATCTATTGATACGACTAAATGTATCTGCAATCTATTGATGTGACTAAATGTATCTGCAATCTATTGATGCGACTAAATGTATCTGCAATCTATTGATGCGACTAAATGTATCTGCAATTTATTGATGCGACTAAATGTATCTGTAATTTATTGATGTGACTAAATGTATCTGCAATCTATTGATGCGACTAAATGTATCTGCAATTTATTGATGCGACTAAATGTATCTGTAATTTATTGATGTGACTAAGTGTATCTGCTGTTTGCTATTGTGTGAAAGGAAATCACTTTTAACATAAGCCGACTAAATTTATAGTTGAAGCCGTCTTTAACCGCTTGAACTAGATCTGCTCGGCTCCTCCGACCCTCCTGTGGTCTAGTTGTGTTTAAACCTATGAACAATTAAATGAACATGGTGCAGAATGACACTTAATATACTGTATATAAATATAAGCACCCACCTATTATTATTTTCCGTATTTATGGAAAATGAGCTTAGGAAAAGAAGAAACGCAGTAACCACATTGTCTGACTTTTAATCTGTTTTACAATAATACTTTACCTGCAAAGGAACTTCAGTTGGCATGACAACCTGTTGTGCTCCACTAATGGCCAGGTGCTGCACTTACTTTGTTCTCCATTTTTCTTCAAGATGAGGAAAACAGCTTCTACCCCCAGATCCTCGAAATCAAACAACTTAATAAGAACACTTAGTAAACTACACAAGGAGGAACCAAACATTGCATTGCTGAAATTTAAGTAATACTTAACAAGGGTCCGATAAACTACTTATTAAACACTTATAAACTACAAATGAGTTGCTAACAACTGTGGGCTAAAATATAGTTTTAATCTGCCATCCTAATGACTGATACTCTGACCTGGGCTTTAAATTACTTTGTGGTCATCGACTCTTCTTGCTTTAACATCTTCAGTCATCTTTCCTTTATCCCTTGACTCCCTGAGCTCCTCAGCAATCTTCTGGAACTTTCTCTTCTCCATCTCACCTAAACGCCCCCACCTGCCACTGAGGGTTGTCGGGTCACCTGAGGTGACAATATTGTATACTGTATAATGAAAGTGTTGTGAGCCATTGGCTTACTTGAACAATACAGGATCACCTTCAAACTGGTCATGCTCACCTACAAAGCACTCAATGGACTGGCACCCTCATACCTTACTTACCTTACTTACCTGCTGCATCTGCATTCTGACCTGCTCACTGCACTCTAACAATGGCCTCATCATCCCTTGCACCAGGCTCCGCTCCATAGGAGACGTTGCGTTTAGCAGTGCAGGCCCCCAAAATAACACACAAAAACCTTTCAAAACTGGCACGAATCTTTGGTTTTATTGTGCAGATGCGGTGGTACAAGACAATGAGCGCTCTTGCTACAGCGCACGGGATACAGCTCTACCACGACAGAGCTAAGGTGAGCACACCATGTTGTTTCACTATTTAACCAGATATTCAACTGACTAACAGACCATATACAGTAGGTTATAAACACACAATAACACACGTGACCCATGACTGTATCAATATTATAAAGGTATTATAGTCCACATATAATATTGTCTAATATATGATAATATATGCCATTAAGCAGACACTTTTAAGCGACTTAGTCATGCGTAGGTTAACCTCTTTCTAAATAATGAAGAGTCATGTGTAATAAAACAATTCACTTTTAAATTGTTCTCTAAATGAACATTTTGGAATACCCAAATCAGAGTTTTATTGGTGTGACATGCGTCACCTAACTGATTGCGCCCAGGTGCGTCTTGTTATTGGTGGGTGGGGTTTTCCCTATATATTTCCAGTGTTTCCCAGTGGCCAGAAGATTCCCATTATTTGTGAAGGTTGGAGTGCCTTGAGAGGACGAGAGAAGTGAAGGTGACTCAGACCAAATTTCCATTAAAGGCAGCCTGCTTGTTGAATTGTAAGTTTGGCAAAAAAGTATGACCTCCAGCCAGGATCAGCTCTCCTCCCTGGGCTCGCCTCCCTAAACCTATGACCTTTGTATGCATTGCTGTTTCTAATTTAAAGCGAAAGCTAAGAAGTATATATTGGTGATAGGATCATTGTATGAGCGTTAGCGCTGAAGTTTGTGTGATATTATTGCGGAGCGCTCCAATGGTAATTATAAAGATGTAACTCTTTAATATTGGTGCTTCAGAAAATATATCTGCTGTCTATTTGAAATCTGTCACCGGCAAATCAGCTACAACTAATTGCATTAGGCTCTATTGAGGGATTTGTGATTCGTTGGCCTGTCAATTCAGGTGTGATAGTGCCGGGCTTTCTTACTGTTCACTTGGAAACTAATTAGGAAACATGGCGTCACTTTGTACTTACATAATAACTGCTATGAAATTAGAGTCTAGCGGTATTGATTGTTAGATAACAGCACAACTACAGTCAACATGTTTCAGAACAATGTTGATACTGCATTTATTACTGTGTACTAGTTATATTGGTTTGAGGGCAGTTGATGTATTGTGACTAGATACTGTCATTACTACTTACATAGGCATCCATCTCACAACTCCTGAATTATTATAAGTGAATTATTTTTAATTGTTTTAATTTTACCCCTTTTTCGTGGTATCCAATTGTTTTAGTAGCTACTATCTTGTCTCATCGCTATGGGCTCGGGAGAGACGAAGGTTGAAAGTCATGCGTCCTCCGATACACAACCCAACCAAGCCGCATTGCTTCTTAACACAGCGCGCACCAATGTGTCGGAGGAAACACCGTGCACCTGGCAACCTTGGTTAGCGTGCACTGCGCCCGGCCCGCCACAGGAGTCGCTGGTGCGAGATGAGTCAAGGACATCCCTACCGGCCGAGCACTCCCTAACCCGGACGAAGCTGGGCCAATTGTGCGTCGCCCCACGGACCTCCCGGTCGCGGCCGGTTGCGACAGATTCTAGGCGCGAACCCAGAGTCTCTGGTGGCACAGCACCAGCTGCAGTACAGCGCCCTTAATCACTGCGCCACCCGGGAGGATAAGTGATTTTTAGTGAACCGCATAGTTTTAAGTATTCGATTTCTGAATACATTTCACTTATGATTCAAACCATGGACCTCATTCCTGTAAATCACTCATTAATGTTCAAAAACCTTCCTCAACCATGAATGCGTATTGACAGAATAATCCATATTCCTCCTACCATTGGGCGAGATCACTCAACATCACAAAGTTCACTTCCACTGCTGTGATGATGACAACCAGCTCTACCTCTCCACCAAACCCACCACTCCCCTCCCTTATCAGATGCCTTCACGACAACCAGAGCTGGATGAGCATGAACCTCCTCAAACTCAACAGCAACAAGACAGAGGTCATGCCCTATATTCTAATAACACAAGGGGTTAGGAAAGAAAACACTTGGCCTGGGATCGTTCAGTGGTCTTGTGCTGTGGTGGAATGTCCAATCCAATGCTTTTAAATGCACGAGGTGAAATGAAAGTGTGAACGCTTCTGGATGCAGGGTATCGGAACGCAGCCTATTTCTTTCCCCACTCTCCCTGAAATCAATTTGTGCCCCCCGAACCCCTCTTGCCATTAACCCCTCAAAACCCACCAACCCTGTAGTCACATGTCCCTAATTCCACCTCCCTCTCACCCCCCCCCTTCCCACCATTTCATACCTTAACTACAGACACAGGTAGTCCTGTAGCTGCAGCAGCCTCTGTCACCAGGGCTGAGGACCGCCCCTGATGTTAGCCATTAGGAGATGTCTTCCTACAACAACAGCAACACAGATATATGAAATATTAAATTGTAACATGGGTGTATGTAAGTGTTTCCCAGTCTTTGAACTTGGTCTAAATGACAGGGGATTAGCCTTTGCCAGCAAGAACAAAAGCCCTTGGTCAGGGGAGTAGGAGCCATTATTTTCATTATACTGTACTCATACTGCAGGTTACAATGTGAAGAAATTAGAAAGTACTTTATGTGGCAATTAGCAGTAGAAAAAATAAAGCATCTTCCATGTCCCTGTTTTGGTAAAAAGCTACGGGACGGGGCTGGAGAAATGTTACCACTCAAATTTTTAGACAGAGCTATGGATGCAAGGACTGACCATTCATGATATTGGAGTAAGACAATCTTATATTTGGGCTTCTAGTAGGGTAGGACAGTAGAACTAAGCTCATTTATATATATATATATATATATATATATATTCTTCTAGAAACAATGGGTACGTATCATACATATGAGAAGACATCATTGAGTGGGAACAGACTAGAGTGGAAACAGGTAAATTACATGTAGCTACAACTTGATGAGAAAACCCAGCTAGCAATGAGGAATCGGCCCTCTTCCTAGGGGCCGGAACTGATGGAATCAGCCCGGAATCGGGTGTCGGACTTGCCCAGAATCAAAATGAATGACTGCCCAGAATCGGCACAAGTACATCGGGCCGTTTCCGTCTACCAGAATTCAGCCGACTTTGCCGGCATCTTACCAGAATCCCCCCAGAAGCGGCCCGGTGCAAATGTAAATAAATGTATACAAAATTACCCGGTTTAGTAATTTTAAATATTACTATTATACATTTTTTACATACAAATTATACCCATCCACAATTTTCTTTTTTTTTACTAAGGTAAAAAAAAAATATTTTTAAAGTAACAACAAATGTACATACCAATAAAGAGGCTTAATACAGGGGACGAGGCTATATACTAGCTCACTGGGCTGTTTTGATAAGCTTTACAAAACTCACTTTGTCTTTGGTACCTCTTACAGTCAGGGTCTGGCAAACATGTACACTTCTCTATAAACGACAATCTATGACACTGACGTTGATACAACTAAGGCGAATCCCAGGGTAGCAGAGGTTAAGGGCCAGAATGTTGCTTTAAACAGATCTGTTAGAGAGAAATGTTTTGTTTTGTTGGCAAACGCCGCCAGGCATATGCCAATAGCCTTGTAAAACATCTGAAGTGAATCCCGTGTCTTTGTCCAGGGAAATATCTGAGTTTTAAAGTGTGGTCAGATTGGTTGTTCACATGTATTTGGTACTTTTTCTGGATATAGAAAGTATCTTAACAGGGCATATGAAGAGTGTACCGAAGCAGTTTCTGATAATGATGGTGGAGGTCCCTCCACCGCTGCTAACGGTTTTACAGCAAACGATTTTGCCAATGTGCAAGTGATAATTTTTCAGTTGATATCATGCATGACATCTTGGAGGGTGTTGGGCAATATGAGGTGAAATTGCTACTACAGCACTTGCAAAACAAGCATTTAACTTCAAAAGAAATTGATGAGAATTCAGAGCTTCAAATATGGTTATATGTAATAGACCCCCTGCAGTGAAGTTACTTGAAGGTTCCAATGATTTTCCATTCAGTCTTGGTTCCTACTACGCAATCACTTACCTTTGGTGACTTGGTGTCTCCAAATGAACAACACTGGCATTTGCTGCTTTTGTTTCTTCAAATAGTCAACACTGTATTTTCTCCAGTGTTATCAGATGGTATTACAGTATATTTGCAGCACTGCATTGCAGAACATCACATTGAGCATTTCTTTCCTGGAAAAATGTTACCAAAGCATCATTTTTTTGTCCCTAGCAGCAATGTATTCAGAAAATATCCATAGCTGGTGTATGCGCTACGAATCAAAACACCATTTTTTTTTTTAAAGACAAACTTTATAAACATAACTAAAACATTAGCCAAGAAACACCAAAGTGAGATGGCATACAACTGGCAAACATATAGATAGATATATTGGTCCAGGGAAAATGGTGCCCTTGAATGTAATGGAAGGAGCTCATGAGATCGCAAACGCACTCTGGGTGCCTTCTTCCACTAAGGTTTTGAGTGTAAAGTGGGCCAAACATTGAGGGAATGTATACCGTTAAGATTTGGTTGTTTGTCTTATTAAAGTTCATTGTGAGATGCCAATATTTCACGAAATCCAGTCTATTCTTGTAAAAGATGACAACGTACTGCTGGTTATCTTTGCTTTAGACACACTCTGTATATGTGAACATTTGAATGCGTTTAAAGTTGTATGGACAAGAAAGGGACCCCATGTTGTTGAAGATCTTTTGTATCACAAAGTATTTGACATACAGATGTCCTATAGTGGTGATGATTCAAGTTTGTTTGTGGTTGTAACGCCTGTCGTCGGAAGGAGTGGACCAAAGCGCAGCGTGAAAAGTGTTCAGGATTTCTTTTATTATCAAAAAACACTTGAACAAAGTAATAAAACGAAAGCGAACAGTTCTGTCAGGTAACAGAGACTAAACAGAAAATAACTACCCACAAACACAGGAGGGCAAAAGGCTGCCTAAGTATGATTCCCAATCAAGGACAACGATAGACAGCTGCCTCTGATTGGGAAACATACTTGGCCAAAACAAAGAAATATACAACATAGAATGCCCACCCCAAATCACACCCTGACCTAACCAAATAGAGAAATAAAATGTCTCTCTAAGGTCAGGGCGTGACCCCCCAAAGGTGCGGACTCCCGGCCGCAAACCTGAACCTATAGGGAAGGGTCCGGGTGGGCATCTACCCTCGGTGGCGGCTCCGGTTCAGGACGTAGCCCCCGCTCCCTACGCTGACCCCTCCGCTTCTGTGGAACCAGACTGTGGATCGTCGCCGGAGACTCCGGACCGTGAATCCTTGCCGGAGGAACCGGACCGTGGATCATCGCCGGAGGCTCTGAACTGGGAACCACCGCTGGAGGCTCCGAACTGCAGATCGTCGCCCGAGGCTCCGGACTGCAGCTCGTCGCCAAAGACTCCGGACTGCAGACCGTCGCCGAAGACTCCGGACTGCAGACCGTCGCCGGAGGCTCCGGACTGGGGACCGTCGCTGGAGGCTCCAGAATGGGGACCGTCGCTGCAGGCTCCTTGCCATGGATCGTCGCTACAGGCTCCGGGCCATGGATCATCACTGGAGGCTTCGTGCTATGGATTACCACTACAGGCTCCGGGCCATGGATCATCACTGGAGGCTTGGTGCCATGGATCATTACTCGTTGCTCCAACTCCTCGTAACGTCGCCGTTACGCTTTTGCTGCTTCTATCTCCTCTTTCGGACAGCGATACTCCCAGGCCTGCAACCAGGGTCCTTTTCCGTCCAGGATCTCCTACCATGTCCACTCGTCCTTTTTGCCACGCTGCTTGGTCCTTCTTTGGTGGGTAGTTCTGTAACGCCTGTCGTCGGAAGGAGTGGACCAAAGCGCAGTGTGAAAAGTGTTCATGATTTCTTTTATCAAAAAACACTTGAACAAAGTAAGAAAACGAAAGCGAACAGTTCTGTCAGGTAACAGAGACTAAACAGAAAATAACTACCCACAAACACAGGTGGGGAAAAGGCTGCCTAAGTATGATTCCCAATCACGAACAATGATAGACAGCTGCCTCTGATTGGGAAACATACTAGGCCAAACCAAAGAAATATACAACATAGAATGCCCACCCCAAATCACACCCTGACCTAACCAAATAGAGAAATAAAATGTCTCTCTAAGGTCAGGGCGTGACAGTGGTCCCATACTGCTTCATGTGATTATATTTCCATTATTGTACACAGTATCAGAACAATTGAGAAATTCCCCCAAGGAGGAACAGTTGTGTGGCTTTCAATTCCTACTGTCCCTATAGCTTTATTTTATTTCAAGGATTGTACACCATGCAAGTACTGTTTGGACTGTTTTTGGCATCTCATGTAATAAAAAAATCCTGTTGTGCAATATTTTGTTTTGACTGATTTATAGTAGTAATATAATTGTTCTGTGTTTACCCTGATCAGAGTAAATTTTTTAAATATTATGAGTCAGAGTAAATTGTAATGACACTTGTAGGAGTAAACATTACTCTTAACTAAAGAAAGTGAGTTATTATAAATTAATACTGTACAGAGTGAAACGCAATGACGCATAGTTACATTTCAACACAAAATTGAGCAAGTACAGTACAACTCTGAAAAAAAAATATTCAGACCCCTTGACTTTTTCCACATTTTGTTAGGTTACAACCTTATTCTAAATTGTATTTTTTTTTTTTTTTACATTTGTCATCAATCTACACACAATACCCCATAACGACAAAATTAAAAGAGGTTTTTAGAAATGTTTGCTAATTTATTACAAATGAAAAACAGAAATACCTTATTTACATAAGTATTCAGACACTTTGCTATGAGACTCAAAATTGAGCTCAGGTGCATCCTGTTTCCATTGATCATCCTTGAGATGTTTCTGCAACTTGATTGGAGCCCACCTGTAGTAAATTCAATTGATTGGACATGATTTGAAAAGGTACACACCTGTCTATATAAGGTCATACAGTTGACCGTGCATGTCAGAGCAAAAACCAAGCCATGAGGTTGAAAGAATTGTCCGTAGAGCTCCGAGACAGGATTATGTTAAGGCACCGATCTGGGGAAGGGTACCAAAACATTTATGCAGCATTGCACAATGGCCTCCATCATTCAGAAGTTTGGAACCAGGAAGACTCTTCCTAGAGCTGGCCGCCTGGACAAACTAAGTAATCGGGGGAAGAAGGGCCTTGGTCAGGGAGGTGACCAAGAACCCAATGGTCACTTTGACAGAGCTCCAGAGTTCCTATGTGGAGAAGGGAGAACCTTCCAGAAGGACAACCATCTCTCCAGCACTCCAACAATCAAGCCTTTATGGTAGAGACGGAAGCCACTACTCAGTAAAAGACACATGACAGACCGCTTGGTTTGCCAAAAGGCCCCTAAAGGACTCTGAAACCATGAGAAACAAGATTCTCTGGTCTGATGAAACCAAGATTGAACTCCTTGGCCTGAATGCCAAGCGTAACATCTGGAGGAAACCTGGCACCATCCCTACTGTGAAGCATGGTGGTGGCAGCATCATGCTGTGAGGATGTTTTTCAACGGCAGGGACTGGGAGACTATTCAGGATCGAGGGAAATATGAACGGAGTAAAGTACAGAGTGATCCTTGATGAAAACCTGCTCCAGAGCGCTCAGGACCTCAGACTGGGGCAAAGGTTCACTTTTCAACAGGACAACGACCCTAAGAACACAGCCAAGACAATGCAGAAGTGGCTTTGGGACAAGTCTCTGAATGTCCTTGATTGGACTAGCCAGAGCCCGAACTTGAACCCGATCGGAACATCTCTGGTGAGACCTGAAAATAGCTGTACAGCAACACTCCCCATCCAACCTGACAGAGCGTTAGAGGATCTGCAGTGAAGAATGGGAGAATCTCCCAAAATACAGGTGTGCCAAGCATCATACCCAAGAAGACTCAAGGTTGTAATCGCTGCCAAAGATGCTTAAACAAAGTACTGAGTAAAGGGTACGTATGTAAATGTGATATTTCAGTTTATTTTTAATACATTTGCAAAAATGTTTAAAAACCTGTTTTTGCTTTTCATTATGGGGTATTGTGTGTAGATTGATGGAAAAAAACGATGTAATACATTTTAGAATAAGGCTGTAACGTATCAAAATGTGGAAAAAGTCAAGGGGTCTGAATACTTTCCGAATGCACTGTACGGTGAAACATAAGATATCACAGTTTTGGTGGGACAGTCTCGAACGGAGCTCATCCAGTTTATTCTCCAGTGATTACACGTTCGTCAGTAAGACAGATGGTAAAGGCGGATTATACACTCGCCAACGAGTCTCACCAAACACTCGGATCTGCAGCCACTGTATCTGTGTCTACTCTTCATGCAAATGACGGGGATTTGGGCCTGGTCTGGGAGAATCCGTAAATCTTTAGCCTCCGATTCATTATAGAAAAAAAATCTTTGTCCAGTCTGAGGTGAGTAATCGCTGTTCTGATGTCATAAACCTCTTTTCAGTCTTAAGAAACGGTGGCAGAAACAGTATGTACAAAAAAGGTTACAAACCTTGCGAAAAAAATAGCACAATTGGTTAGGAGCCCGTAAAACAGCAGCCACCCCCTTTGGCGCCATTAAACTTCTTAGTCTATTCATAGATTCGGTTCCTTTCTACAGTAAGACAACCCACAACACTAATTTACTCTACACTACTGGCAGGTGTGCTGGTCTGACCATCTGCCAAAACAGCTCTTGCCTCACCTGTATGCTGCCTACCACTGGTTCCAAACCCAGCAGTCATGAAAGATAATGTGTTTTTCCCAGTCCCACCACCATACAGTAGATTGAGTGCAGCCAGGCAGGGCCCCCATCCTGGTCTCTGAACGGTCCCATTTATCACCCTGCTGCCCTGACTCCTAGCTCCACAGGCCCAGCCAAAGTGTTTCTCGTCTCAAAATGGATGGCAGAACTGCCAAGACACTCCCTGCAGCAACAAAGAAGCAACACAGAGGCCTTTCAGGAAACCCTGTTCTGTCAGATGCGTACTGTACAGACGTGGTTGGCAAGGATGTTGTCAGAGAGAGTTTATGGAGTATGATGACAGTATGTAGAGTCCGCGTCAAAATAATTAACTTACTTTTTAATTTTGGGGAGATAGTGTTATGTCATGTTCATTCTTTAATAACTGACTATATTTCTGAAACAGACTATATTTCTGAAACATGTAGTAGATTATAAGCAAATGTATGATGTATAAGCCATCCTCAAGTACAGAAACTCCAGATAGGAGAACACTTTTTGGTTCCACATAGAACCCTTTTGGGTTCCATGTAGAACTCTCTGTGGAAATGGTCCTACATTGAACCCAAAAGGGTTAAATCTGGAACCAAAAGCATTCTACCTGGAACCAAAAATGGTTCTTCAATGGGTTCTCCTATGCGGACAGCAACTCTTTTATAGTATGTCTGCATGTGTGAAAAATCACAAAGTAGGAATGAGTGTTAACACATCTGCCTCCAGGCAAGTGATTCAACTTGTAACAAAGACAGCGCCCCTCATTCTCAAAGTGCTAGTCCGGAGAGGCACTCGACACACACACACACATACAAACACACACATCTCTCCCATCACACACACCTCTCCTCACCAACATCCAAACTCAAGGTGAGTGAGCGAGGTACTTTCATGCTTCATCAGAGCAGTGATAACAGCACAGACATAAAGTGGGAAATGCCTGATTGGCCTGAAAATGACTCCTAAAACCCACACGCGTCAGTACATTATCATTGTGAAGGTCCGAGAGGGATCTGTGTAGGTCAATGTCTGATCATGACTAGGATAGGCTTATATATAATGAGGACAACGTGACCTGTGCGGAATGAGTGTCCTGTCTTGTAGGTTACCATTACATGGGAACCTCAGAAACCATATTTACAGTAAAAATCAC
Source organism: Oncorhynchus clarkii lewisi (assembly GCF_045791955.1). Taxonomy (NCBI): domain Eukaryota; kingdom Metazoa; phylum Chordata; class Actinopteri; order Salmoniformes; family Salmonidae; genus Oncorhynchus; species Oncorhynchus clarkii. The sequence continues at coordinate 20,614,068 of NC_092167.1, read as the reverse complement.
TTGGGCTTGCATGACAGTAGACAGCACATGAAATGTTGAATCAATTAGATACAACAGTGCCCACAAACCACGTTACTGTAAACTGGTTCAACACACGCACACTGATGAATTAACACACGCACGGATGCACACAAACACACCTGCCCTCACAACTCTAAAGCACTTCAGGAACCCTGCAACCTGTGAGCTGCCATGTACATTATAGAACTGGTTCACCCACACCATTCTGTCCATGAAGCAGAACATCCTTCAAGTCCGTTATCACATCACTAATGCCAAGATAATATAGCCCTATTCATACTGTATGGATTTAACAGATATTGGTTATTACTCACCAAATAGCCCTGATGTACTTTAGTGGTTTTATGCTAACTATTACCTGTGTGTCTTACTTTTTGCTTTCCACAGGAGACCATTCCTCATTGATTGAATTGCTGTCACTTGTGGACAATTACCGCCTCAGAGAATTGAACCATATTACAGTAATATCAATTCTCTACCGTGGTCACAGCCCTACCTTTTCATGCTCCACAGGTCTCTGTGAGCCAGGCAGTGAAATGTATTTCTCAACGTGCGCACGGGAGGTTTGTGCCGTGTTCATGCATTGCTAAACACGTAGTGGAAAGCGAAGAGCATCTTTCGCAGGCAGCAGGGCAAGAGCAAGAGATGAGTTAAAAATAAATTGGATGCCAGGGGGGTTGAGTCTATGTGATTTTCTTTGCTGCAATATTAGTGCCGAGAGGCATCGTTTACTTGGCTTTGTCTCACCAAACAGCTCTCTATGCACCCACACACATGCAGGTACAATAGCCTAGTTTCCATGAACAAAACCATAGACCAAAGCAGTAGTGAAAAAAAAACAGACTGAAGGCACACCTGAACAATGTTTGATTCTAAGTTCAATTTGATAAAATAACTTGATATTTAATCAAACCTATTTTTCTTCTTCCTGAACCTGACAGAAATAGCTTTGTTGTTTGTTCCATTCCAGACATGCAGGGTCCTTGAAGTACACATCAAATTCAGATGAGTAGCCCCTCTTAAAAACAAGATTAATGTCAAACATGAACCATGGAATTCCTGTCGGCAAAGCTGACATATGTCAAGGGAGTTCTCTCCCGAAAGCTTATTCTGAATATTCAAACAGCAGATTTATGATATTTGACTTCCTCCCTCGAACCCTATTAGAGGCCATGTGACAACATGATTTCTTGAACGTTTTTGTTCACAGAACTCAGAGGGAATATTGAATGGTGAATACCGAATGAGGTAATTAAGCTTGGCAAGGGTGAGGCAAGGGTGAGGGAGTGCATTTAAATGGACTCAATATTGAGTGTAGCCACATACAGAATTATGCAACCAATAAGATATACAAATACACACTCAATGATTATCTGCTGTGTCATAGACTGATGAGACCGCTCACCTCTCAGGAGGTAGACCTCATATAACACCTTGCATAGATTATAACAAGCTCTGTTTTCATTGCAATTAGAGGAAACTAATCCTGGCTGTTGAAAGTGATTCACAAACAAAGCTACTGTACAACCCCAATATACCCTTCAATGTTTTGTGGGAACTTTTGATTTGAACCCAGAATATCATAAATGGCTTGGATGTGCTGTCAAACGCATTTGCACTGACACAGAACTGTCCTGAGTCATTTCAGAGCTCTTAGTGTGATTGGAGGGGACTGTGAAAACATAGAGCGAGGCGGGTGGACAGATATGGCGAGCTGTCACCATGACAACTCTCAAGAACAAACCTCCAACAGCTGTTAGGGTCCTGTATGATTAGGCATGTGTTTTAGTCATCCTCGCTTTTAGCCTGACAAAAAAAGAAGAAGATGGACCCCTCTATTGCCAATGGAGAGTTGGATACACAGGGACTAGATATGGAGAAGCATGAAAGATACAGTGCCTTGCGAAAGTATTCGGCCCCCCTTGAACTTTGCGACCTTTTGCCACATTTCAGGCTTCAAACATAAAGATATAAAACTGTATTTTTTTTTGTGAAGAATCAACAACAAGTGGGACACAATCATGAAGTGGAACGACATTTATTGGATATTTCAAACTTTTTTAACAAAACAAAAACTGAAAAATTGGGCGTGCAAAATTATTCAGCCCCCTTAAAACCTCTTAAGTCTACCCCCTCCTTTTTCGAACATTCTGTTAAAAATCGCGCAACTTTTCAGCGTCCTGCTACTCATGCCAGGAATATAGTATATGCATATGATTAGTATGTGTGGATAGAAAACACTCTGAAGTTTCTAAAACTGGTTAAATCACGGCTGTGACTATAACAGATCGTGTGTTTCATCAAAAAGCGCAAGAAAAACTGCTCTCTGAAAGCTAAAAATAATTTCCATGCGTCACTTTCATGGGTTGTTAAAAGGGCACAGAATTAATTATGGACCTGCATGCAATTCCTACAGATTCCACACGATGTCGCCATTGTCGTCATTTTCCAGGGACTTTTTTGTTGGTAAATCCAACTAATACTTAATACTTTGTAGCGCCACCTTTTGCTGCAATTACAGCTGTAAGTCGCTTGAGGTATGTCTCTATCACATTTTCCCATTCCTCCTTGCAAAACAGCTCGAGCTCAGTGAGGTTGGATGGAGAGCATTTGTGAACAGCAGTTTTCAGTTCTTTCCACAGATTCTCGATTGGATTCAGGTCTGGACTTTGACTTGGCCATTCTAACACCTGGATATGTTTATTTTTGAACCATTCCATTGTAGATTTTGCTTTATGTTTTGGATCATTGTCTTGTTGGAAGACAAATCTCCGTCCCAGTCTCAGGTCTTTTGCAGACTCCATCAGGTTTTCTTCCAGAATGGTCCTGTATTTGGCTCCATCCATCTTCCCATCAATTTTAACCATCTTCCCTGTCCCTGCTGAAGAAAAGCAGGCCCAAACCATGATGCTGCCACCACCATGTTTGACAGTGGGGATGGTGTGGTCAGGGTGATGAGCTGTGTTGCTTTTACGCCAAACATAACGTTTTGCATTGTTGCCAAAAAGTTCAATTTTGGTTTCATCTGACCAGAGCACCTTCTTCCACATGTTTGGTGTGTCTCCCAGGTGGCTTGTGGCAAACTTTAAACAACACTTTTTATGGATATCTTTAAGAAATGGCTTTCTTCTTGCCACTCTTCCATAAAGGCCAGATTTGTGAAATATACAACTGATTGTTGTCCTATGGACAGAGTCTTCCACCTCAGCTGTAGATCTCTGCAGTTCATCCAGAGTGATCATGGGCCTCTTGGCTGCATCTCTGATCAGTCTTCTCCTTGTATGAGCTGAAAGTTTAGAGGGACGGCCAGGTCTTGGTAGATTTGCAGTGGTCTGATACTCCTTCCATTTCAATATTATCGCTTGCACAATGCTCCTTGGGATGTTAAAAGCTTGGGAAATCTTTTTATATCCAAATCCGGCTTTAAACTTCTTCACAACAGTATCTCGGACCTGCCTGGTGTGTTCCTTGTTCTTCATGATGCTCTCTGCGCTTTTAACGGACCTCTGAGACTATCACAGTGCAGGTGCATTTATACGGAGACTTGATTACACACAGGTGGATTGTATTTATCATCATTAGTCATTTAGGTCAACATTGGATCATTCAGAGATCCTCACTGAACTTCTGGAGAGAGTTTGCTGCACTGAAAGTAAAGGGCCTGAATAATTTTGCACGCCCAATTTTTCAGTTTTTGATTTGTTAAAAAAGTTTGAAATATCCAATAAATGTCGTTCCACTTCATGATTGTGTCCCACTTGTTGTTGATTCTTCACAAAAAAATACAGTTTTATATCTTTATGTTTGAAGCCTGAAATGTGGCAAAAGGTCGCAAAGTTCAAGGGGGCCGAATACTTTCGCAAGGCACTGTATGAAAGGAAACAGTAAGAGAGAGAGAGAGAGAGAGCGCAAGACAAGCCTGGAAGTAATAGGGATTACGAAGTCCAACCTGAACCAAACAAAAATGTTTTTTTTTACTTGAAATATAATAGCATCATTACCTCATTTATATACAGTTGAAGTCGGGAAGTTTACATACACCTTAGCCAAATACATTTAAACTCTTTTTTTCACAATTCCCAGTAAAAATTCCCTGTCTTAGGTCAGTTAGGATCACCAATATATTTTAAGAATGTGAAATGCCATAATAATAGTAGAGAGAATGATTTATTTCAGCTTTTATTTCTTTCATCACATTTCCAGTGGGTCAGAGGTTTACATACACTCAATTAGTATTTGGTAGCATTGCCTTTAAATTGTTTAACTTGGGTCAAACGTTTCGGGTAGCCTTCCACAAGCTTCCCACGATAAGTTGGGTGAATTTTGGCCCATTCCTCCTGACAGAGCTGGTGTAACTGAATCGGGTTTGTAGGCTTCCTTGCTTGCACACGCTTTTTCAGTTCTGCCCACACATTTTCTATAGGATTGAGGTCAGGGCTTTGTGATGGCCACTCCAATACCTTGACTTTGTTGTCCTTAAGCCATTTTGCCACAACTTTGTAAGTATGCTTGGGGTCATTGTCCATTTAGAAGACCCATTTGCGACCAAGCTTTAACTTCCTGACTGATGTCTTGAGATATTGCTTCAATATATCCACATAATTCTCCTACCTCATGATGCCATCTATTTTGTGAAGTGCACCAGTCCCTCCTGCAGCAAAGCACCCCCACAACATGATGATGCCACCCCCGTGCTTCACTGTTGGGATGGTATTCTTCGGCTTGCAAGCCTTTTTCCTCCAAACATAACGATGGTCATTATGGCCAAACAGTTATATTTTTGTTTCATCAGACTAGAGGACATTTCTCCAAAAATGCTAAATCTTTGTCCCCATGTGCAGTAGCAAACCATAGTCTGGCTTTTTTTATGGCGGTTTTGGAGCAGTGGCTTCTTCCTTGCTGAGCGGCCTTTCAGCTTATGTCGATATAGGACTCGTTTTACTGTAGATATATATATTTTTGTACCTGTTTCCTCCAGCATCTTCACAGGGTCCTTTGCTGTTGTTCTGGGCTTGATTTGCACTTTTCACACCAAGGTATGTTCATCTCTAGGAGACAGAACGCTTCTCCTTCCTGAGCGGTATGACGGTTGGTATGACGGTATGACGGTATGATGGTCCCATGGTGTATATACTTGCTTGCTATTGCTTGTACAGATGAACGTGGTACCTTCAGGCATTTGGAAATTGCTCCCAAGGACGAACCAGACTTGTGGAGGTCCACAATATTTTTTCTGAGGTCTTGGCTGATTTATTTTAATTTTCCCATGATGTCAAGCAAAAAAGCACTGAGTTTGAAGGTAGGCTTTGAAGTACATCCACAGGTACACCTCCAATTGACCCAAATGATGTTAATTAGCCCATCAGAAGCTTCTAAAGCGATGACATAATTTTCTGGAATTTTCCAAGCTGTTTAAAAGCACAGTCAACTTAGTGTATGTAAACTTCTGACCCATTGGAATTGTGATACAGTGAATTATAAGTGAAATAATCTGTCTGTAAACAATTACTTGTGTCATGCACAAAGTAGATGTCCTAATCGACATGCCAAAACTATATTTTTTTAACAAGAAATTTGTGGAGTGGTTGAAAAACTAGTTTTAATGACTCCAACCTAAGTGTATACTTCAACTGTACAACGGTTGTTTGAATTACATTACTTCTGACTCAAGAGCTGTCTGATTTATACAAAGGCATAAAAGTGCACATATATGGTTGAATAAAAACTCTGAGTGTTTAAGTTGAGAAGGGCCCAGCCCTACCGCCCATTGCTGAATGTTTTTTAAGGCTAGTGGTTATCTATCGCTCATAGTCGGCTGTTAACGTCACACGCTGTCATTATTCACCTCCATCGCTCCCCCTCCATCCCTCCATCTCTCTCCCCGCAGAACCATCATCATGCCTCATCTGCTCTAGAAGCAAAGTCATAAAACAGCCCAATGTTTATTCAGACCCTGCCATTACAGTTTTATGTTTAACCATAATGAACCAGCTCCGAAAACACATTCCGAAATATAGCCCAGAAGCACAATATTACACTTAGCAAACCAAACTTTTTCACAAAGTTTTGTGTTCATGACGGGCATGATACATCAGACAGTCCCTTGGGAACAAATTGTTCATTCTTTGTGTCATTTTATTAGATTGTATAGTCAGACAGTCACAGATGGGCAAGGGTGCAGTGAAGTATGATGAGAGTTATAACCCTCCCCCACTCTCCCTCCCCTTCATCCCAACATCCCTCCATCGCACCCCCATGCGAGGCAGAGGGCCAGGAAGCCAGTGTTTGATAATAACATCTCAATATGTAATATACTGTGGTCATGAATCATCCGTCCACAGATGGGTCCAAGAAATACCATTTGTTCCCCCCTTTCTTTGCCCCAGTTACTAATAAAGACCTCTCCAAGATTATCCAAATGTGTTCTCTCTTGTGGTGTGACATTGAAAATCGGGCAAATGTTACATGCAGGGAAGCTGGGATGTTGTCATGCTGGCAAACACAGCTTAGTCATATTTGGGACTTGGATCTAAGATAAGTCACGATTAAAGATGGCATCGAAAATCACACAGCAACAGCAAAAACAGAATCAAGTGACTCATTGGTTCACATTAAAACAAACATCAACCAATACCTGAAGCCTTCATAAAAGCCTATGGGGCTCTCCTCTTGTTGGTGGTGTGAGTGAGAATAAGTACTTTGCTCTTGAATCTGTTTTGGATGGGGGTAGCATTCCCCTGAAGGGAGTGTGCTGTTAATAAGATTGCTCTCTTTACCCGATATTCAGAGAGGCAACACTGGCATCGCTACGACGACAGGTGATAACCCAGCTACGACGCAGCGGAGGGCTATCAACCGGGAGCTATGAATGCTGGGATGGCAGGATGCGGTCCGAATGACTGATAGGAGATGGTGCGATAACAGATCTGTTATTAAGGCTCCTCTGTGACGGAGATGTAGGAAGACACAGCCGCCGAGGCAGAAACCCTGTTCTGACTGCTGCAGCGAGAGATAGAGAGAGAGACAAAGAGAGGTAGAGAAAAAGAGAGAGATTCCCCCCCGTAATTTTCTCCATAAAAAAAGGAGTACCGGCTTCCCTGTCATTTAACCATTGGATCAGTACCCAAACGGTATTTGCACCAATACCCCAACATGTAGCTTGGATCATTCAAAGGGCTCCTCTCCTCTGTTCCCTTCGTCTGTCATCACGCTGGGTGTTAACGGAATAGATTTTTGCCTTTGATCTCCCCCCAAAACAATGACAGGATTGGATGCAATCCCCCAATTTTAAAGTGTCACCCAGTCAGAGGAATACCTAATCAAATTGTCAGGCTGATTCCTGAGTTCTACATCTGGAGAGACAGAGTTAATGATCAACTGGATGCTGACTGCATCTGTCACCTCTGATGTGAACACAGTGAATCCATGCAGCTCGTTCTCATTCTGACTCCACTGGTAATGATTTCAAAATGACGCTCCTCGTGTTTTTGAGTGACGCTTGTGATGTTCAAACAGAGAAGGAATAGAACAATAGAGTGTCTAAAAACAAAGACAAGTCCTACAACAGAAGGTATAATTATGCACATACTGTAGAGGAGTGTCCTTTGTATTTTACAAAGGCCCCCTATAATATTCAGTCCTCCAGTAAATCTATCCACCCACGTCTGTAATAAACAGCCACAATTCAATTGACGTACATGCCCACTATAACTCAATGGAACGACAGAGGGTTCAAGTAAAGTATCACCAATCAATGTGATGATAAGGGATGCATCGCAAAGGACCCTCTATCCCCTATATCAGTGGTCACCAACCAGTCGATCTCCAAGGCATTACTAACATTTCTGTAAAAAAAAAAAGGGAAAAAAAGCCTTGCGTTCCTATTTTTTAAAATTATTTTCACACTGTTGGCAGTAGGAACACTTGATTCAGTAGACAAAGTGTTCCCATTTTTAACCATTTCATGTGTCTGAATGCAGACCAGATACCTCAGATCACTGTGTCTGCACAGTTTCGTCGAGCCATAGACTGTTAAACGAAGCCTCGAATGCACAGCAAAGTTGATACTGTGAGATTCCTAAACGTTTAAAACCGTGACTAGAGAGAGACTCAACAAATACTGCAAGGAGTTGCTATTTTTATGAGTAAGCTCATGTTTAAGTTGCTATTCAGCAGCACTGTCAAAATATAAAATGCACGTTCTCCCTACTGCCACTCACGCTTTCATCCAGCACTGTAGCTCCAATGAATGGGTATAGCAAAGTCTTCAGATAAGCTTGCGTTGTTATTATTAGTGGCTTGTGGCTTTTTTAATATCAAGGAATATTTCCCTTTCTCTGGTCATATGAGTAACAACATGGATTAGTGCATGAGGCAGAAATAATGCAGTGCAACTTGAGTTTCTCCATCAGCTGGAACTGTGTCCCCTTTTCTTAGAGGAGGGACGGTGAGTCGGGTGAGAGGCAGCCTCACCTCTGCTCCTTCCCTCCCCTCAGACTGACCATCAGATGCAGACCATCAGTCCAGTAAAAAGGCGAAAAAAGCCAATTATTATGCTCACTCAGCTGTACCTCGCAAGTAACGCAACAAATTATATATTACCAGTGTGATCATATACCTAAAATTGTTTAAAATCATTTCAAAATTGTCTGAGAAGAACAACATTGGCAGGGCAATTCAGGTATAGCCAGTGATAATGTATTGGGCCTTTAGCAGTGGTGTAAAGTACTTAAGTAAAAATACTTTAACATACTTATTAAGTAGTTTACTTTACTTTACTATTTATATTTTACTTTTACTTCATTACATTCCTAAAGAAAATGATGTACTTTTTACTCCATACATTTTCCCTGACACCCAAAAGTACACTTTACATTTTGACTGGCGAACTCACTAAACACAAATGCTTCGTTTGTAAATTATGCCTGGATGTGCCCCTGGCTATCCGCCAATAAATAAACAGAAGATTGTGCCGTCTGGTTTGCTAAATATAAGGAATTTTAAATGGTTTATACTTTTACTTATGATACTTAAGTACATTTTAGTAATTATATCTTCTTTTAATACTTAAATATTTAAAACCAAATACTTTTAGACTTTTACTCAACTAGTATTTTACTGGGTGACTTTCACTTTTACTTGAGTAATTTTCTATTAAGGTGTCTTTACTTTGACACAAGTATGACAATTGAGTACTTTTCCCACCACTGGCCCATAGCCTACTGCACAGACCCCATTGCTACATAGCTGTTTCTAATTGGTTAATGTTGCATAAACGTATGTTTTTTTAATATGTCATATTTTTTTGTTTCAATCCAAGCGGTAGATCCTGGCTTGCATTTTGACTCAGAAAGTGATCTTGACTCAGAAAAGGTTGGTGACCACTGCCCTACATAGTGCACTACTTTTGACCAGAACTCTTTAGGTCCTGGTCAAAAGTAGTGCAGCATAAAGGGAATAGTGTGCCATTTGGGACTAAGCCAAAGTGTGTGTTGCTCTAAAGTATATGTTGTTTTAATAGAGTCAGCATGAATACATGTATAATCTACATCATGTTCTCTCCCTATTTTTAGCAGATTGTGGAAGCGCTCCACTGCGCTCATGATCTGTGGGAAGAGGATCCGAGTCGAGATAGGAGTTTGTTCCCTGATCTGGGTGACACGCGCGGTGATACATCTTCATTTGGGAAAGACAGAAAGCCTTTGCTCATTTATTAGGTGACACTGGTAAACCTCAACACCACCTGCAGAACAATACATCAAACAGGTTATGGAAATGCCCATTGCCACACTATATCAATTTCATTCATCAAACTTGCCAGGATTGATATCCGCTACACTTAGACAAGATCAGTCGTGCAGCTAGTGAAATATCCACCAAATAGAAAACTCCTCCTTGGATTCTATAGTGAAGTGAATACGGTCTATAGTCTATGTGGTACAGTAGTACATTCTCCCTTAAGATTCACACAGCTCCATTTGGAGAGGATTTACATGAAGTAGCCTTCATTTATCCAAAAGGCGAGGGATCTGCTAGCTCTTTTAGGATACTGCCCGGCCTGCCTGGTGCATTAAGTCAGGTTGCAGGCTAGGACTCTGCTGCAGTGTAGCAGTCTAGCCCTGCGACTCTGTAGCCAGACCTCTTTGCTCTGTCAGCCTCACAATGCTAACGGTGGAGCTTAGCACTAAGCTTAGCTTAAGAATAATGTGGACAATAACATTGGAGGTTTTCCCAGTATGCTATCATGCTGTTCTGCTCTCAATAGGGTGTGAAGAGTGTTCTCTTCCAGTATGGTGATTGTCACTATAGTAAATCTCATATATAATCAAAAAAACATTTTTTTTAAATGTATTTCACCTTTATTTAACCAGGTAGGCTAGTTGAGAACAAGTTCTCATTTACAACTGGGACCTGGCCAAGATAAAGCCAAGCAGTGCGACACAAACAACAACACAGAGTTACACATGGAATAGACAAGCGTACAGTCAATAACACAATAGAAAAAAAAGAACGTCTACATACAGTGTGTGCAAATGGCGTGAGGAGGTAAGGCAATAAATAGGTCATAGTAACGAATGTGGGGTGCATTCGGGTCACAGCGCAACAGTGCTAATTGATGCGCTTGTTCTAGAGTCTGGAATCTTCTGTGCAATAGAGCTAAAGGGAGGTTGAAGAGAGGATGGTAGAGAGAGAGAGCGAAAGAAAGACACATAGAGGGAGAGAGAGAGAGAGAGAACAGCTTGTAGATTGGTAAAGAGCGGTGGACGTGGGCTCAGACAAAAGTATGTGTCACACTCCCTCCTGCCTGTTGACTGAGATAAGTATGGAAGCAGCTGCAGGAGGCGGTGTATTCTATCCAACTCCACACAAACACTTTGACATATAGGCAAGAAGAGTGTGTGTGCGTGACTGCGCACACGCGTGTATGAGTGGTTCACATAAGTTCACATCCATCTGTAGTGTTATTTTACTTCCTCTGGCTTTAGTGCTGGCCCATGCCCTGAGGTTTGTGAGTGGAAATATCTACTCTGGCTCAGAGCTCAGCAAAAATGTGTTTCAAAAAAGTGTCATAGAGACACTTTCTCCATGCAAGGACACATTACGCCACAAACTACAGGGCCTGTTGCTTTAGGGTCGCTGTCAACCCATTTCCGAGAAAGAGAAGAAAAATTCTATGAAAAAGTTCATATTTGTCATCATGATGAGAAGAAAATTCTCTGATCTGACAATGACTTAAAGAATTTCAGTTGAAGCTATTGTGGAGAGTACAGAGTGTCCCTCCAGTCAAATTCTCATTATGGTTGAAAAGCATTGTTGGTGGTAAAAAAAAATTGAAAGACAAATGGATTTTCCAGGAACAGCCTATTATGTATAATAACAAATTCAGGTAAAAAGAAAATGTATAAAAGGTTACACTCATTATGAACACAAAGTATCTGAGATACAGAACAAAATGTGGCTTAGCTGTACAGAAGCCACACAGTTAGACAAAGCATTGAGCAAGGAATCATTGAATTGTCAAATGAGTGCATTGGATGCAACCAGCCTCTCTTTTCCCGGTTGCTGGGATTTTATTAGGAAGCAGAGCAGCAGATAGCACTAATAAGGCTGAAAATGCTTGCGTGTGTGTGTGTGTGTGTGTGTGTGTGTGTGTGTGTGTGTGTGTGTGTGTGTGTGTGTGTGTGTGTGTGTGTGTGTGTGTGTGTGTGTGTGTGTGTGTGTGTGTGTGTGTGTGTGTGTGTGTGTGTGTGTGTGTGTGTGTGTGTGTGTGGCTCAGGATGTTAATGCCAGGCCCAGGGTTCAGCGATACGACCAACGTGGTAATATTGGGGATCCTCCTCTCTGCCCTGTCCGATTGTATTAACCTTCCCTGGGCATGATGGCCCTCGCTGAGTATGGGGCTACAGGATGAGTAGGAGTCATCAGAGGAAAAACAAAACAACATACATTTCATAGGAAAATAAGAAAAAGAGGAGCTCTTCAGGATCCTTGTCCGTGGTTGACCTGTCTTTTTATTTAAGGTGGTGTGAGGGGTGTCAGATGTTGTGTCTCGCATAGGTCAGAAAACTACCTTAGGGAGAAGACACTGACGTTAGGGATCACTTGCCACCCAGGCTTTTACCCAGGATGCACTCTGTGTTCCCACTATAATGATAGAGACCCAGTGTGTTATTATTTGCAACTAGACCCATGGGAAGTGGACCCGTGACAGATGGAAGGCTGTATCTGGTTTATGTGCCAGTGTATATGGACTGAAAATATACGATATATACAAAAGTATGTGGACACCCATTCAAATGAGTGGATTCAGCTATTTCAGCCACACCCGTTGCTGACAGGTGTGTATACTCGAGCACATAGCCGTGCAATCTCCATAGAGAAACATTGGCCTTACTTGTCCGTCCTCGGATGCAACACTCACTACCGAGTTCCAAACTGACCCTGGATGCAACATTAGCACAAGAACTGTTCATCGGGTTTACATTGCCGAGCAATCGCACACAAGCTTAAGATCACCATGTGCAATGCCAAGCATCGGCTGAAGTGGTGTTAAGCTTGCCACCATTTGACTCTGGAGCAGTGGAAACGCGTTCTCTGGAGTGATGAATCATGCTTCACCCTATGGCAGTCCGACAGATGAATCTGGATTTGGCGGATGCCAGGAGAACTCTACCTTCCCCAAAGCATAGTGCCAACTGTAAAGTTTGGTGGAGGAGGAATAATGGTTGAGGGCTGTTTTTCACGGTTTGGGCTAGGGACCTTAGTTCCAGTGAACGGAAATCTTAACGCTACAGCATATAATTACATTCTAGACAATTCTGTGCTTCCAACTTTGTGGCAACAGTTTGGGGAAGGCCCTTTCCTGTATCAGTATGACAATGCTCCTGTGCACAAAGCAAGGTCCATACAGAAATGGTTTGTCGAGATCGGTGTGGAAGAACTTGACTGGCCTGCTCAGAGCCCTGACCTCAACCCCATCGAACACCTTTGGGATGAATTGGAACGTTTTTGGACCTGCGAGCTAGGCCTAATCACCCAACACCCGCATCATTGTTCCAACATCTAGTGGAAAGCCTTCCCAGAGGAGTGGAAGCTGTTATAGCAGCAAAGGGGGGCCAACTCCATATTAATGCCCATGATTTTGGAATGAGATGTTCGACGAGCAGGTGTCCGCAAACTTTTGGTCATGTAGAGTATATGTCAGAACAGACATTCTCAAACACAGTCCATATTATAACTCCTACACTTATATTAGAACAGTTTGTTTTGCCAAGGTGATGAATCAGATAACGAAAGTTAGATTGGACATCACAACCCAGCCGTGATCATCATACAACATCAGCTAAGCCACTTGTTCCCTCTCCCCCCTACTGTGGATAAAAAAACACATTTTGTATCCCTCAAACATTTTCTGTCAGTGTCACGTTAAATCACTTCTCCCACCTTATGCATGAGTGGATTGAGGTGGTCGGGCGCCAGCCAGCCCAGTGTTGGTGGACTGTGGCATTGGACTTGTTTATTCTGCCTCTATGTGCTGGAAAGGAACGTGCTGCAGAATTCTGGCTGCCTTCCAAGGCCACTTCTACATCCAACGAACAAAATAAAATACTGGTCAGCTAAATATAACATTTCCCTTCATGAGCACAGCAGCTAGGCCCAGGGAGGGAGAGAGAGAGAGATAAAGAGGTAGAGAGTGGGAGGAGAGAGAGGGGAGAGAGCAAGAGGGAGAGCGAGAGAGAGAGAGAGAGAAGAAGAGAAAGTGAGAAAAGAGAAGAGAGAGAGGGGGCTGGATTCTGTACACAGCCTGAGCCAACCTGAGCTGAACGCAGCAATGCCTTTCTTGAAGTGGAGCATGGCGTTAATAGCTCAGAGGTCAGGTCAGCATCCTCTCTTCCTCCCTACATATCTCTCTCACTGTCTTGCTATCTCTATCCTAGATAAAATGAGCATTAGCTCTCCTCTGATTTCCCTTTATTTCTTCATGCATGATTCAGATGACCCTGTTCTCTCTTTCTCTGCCCATTTCTCTCTTTCTACACTGTAAAACATTCTTGTTGTTTTGACAATATTAAACAATAAAACTAATAGTAAAGTACCATATTAATTATTTACAGTAAATTACCGTAAATGGCTATGCATTCTGGGTGATTTTAGGCATGAACAGTAAATGATACCTTAAATTCCAAGTAACTTTGCTTTAACAGTACATTTTTATTTATTTTATTTAACTAGGCACATCAGTTAAGAATAAATTATTATTTACAATGACAGCAGAACAACACATTTTTACATTGTCAGCTTGGGGATTCAATCTAGCAACCTTTCAGTTACTGGCCCAATGCTCTAACCACTAGGCTACCTGCCACATTACCATAACCATACAGAATTAAGGGATTGGCAACTTGCTACTTTTTAGAGCAATTCTGAACGATAGGATTGAGAGACATCATGTTCTGAAATGAATCAACCAAACAAGCGGTGTACAACATATATATGATTTACACATTTAATTACACTGAATATTACAATGTATTTTACTGTTGATAAATGTGTACATTTAAATGTGTACATTTATCAACAGTAAAATACTGTGAAATATTATAATGTTGTGTGTTGGGAAATGTTTAATGGTATTGTAATGGTATTGTACAGTAATTCCACCCCACTGAATACATTGTTGTACCATATTTTTGGAGTGACAAAAACATTTTGGCTAGTGGTTGTACCACTAGTTGTAGTATTGTTGTTCCTGGCTTATGAACATATTTTGAGGCGTGCCTTGTAAGCGGCTACATTTGTGCCACCCATTAGTGAAAGTGTTGTACCAATTTCACTGATATCTGGTAGGAGTGGCCCAACAATTAAATGTGTATTTGGAATAGATTGGAGAGGTGTTAAGTCTCAATGATTGAGTAGTTGCCATGTCCTTTGGTCAGTGTTGTGCTGTAGTCACTTCCAGTTTGGAAGCCGTTGTTAAGTCTTCTAGAAGTGCAATTGCTATGAAATTCCAAAATGTGGCATTTTATATCACTCGCACTTCTACAGGCCTTAACAAAAGCTTCTAAACGGGCATTCATTGATATTCTGTAATTTGTCAACACATTACCAAGCAGCCAACCTGCTTGCACCGATCCCACGCAATTATGGTAAAATAATGTCAAATACAAGCCCTATCTCCCCTCAATGAATTTCATTCATTACTTCATTCATCCATTAATTAATTTGTTACAATTCCCATAAACATATTACAGTAATGCACTGCACTGTTGTTTTACGGTAACTTACAGCCAGTTGCCTGTAAAGTTATCATAATAACGACTGTAAAAAAGATTGCAGTAACAGTATTGGATACTGTAATATGTGGTACAGAGATGTACGGCACTTTTTCTATGGTAATTTATAGGCAACAGGCTACATGTAAGATACTGTAAAAATAACAGCTAAGGTTTTACAGTGTGTATTCCCCTCTCCCTCCCATTGTTTCTTCTCTTTCTTATCTTGCAGTTTGTTTCCCTTTTTCTTCCACCACAAACATGGTGCTTGGAAATGAACTACCGCGATCAGAGAGATGGATTAATAATTTACACTGGAGTCAATGCTAAAAGGAAACCAACAATGAACATACGTTTTTAGTCCAGGCATGAGCGGGAGGCAGCCGTGCATGGCAGGGGAGGATCGGGAGAAGAATTAACTCACACAGGCAGGCCATAATGTTTTACCACCATAGTGATAGCAATTTAAATTTGATCTACTATTATTACCAAATCAGATTAAGAAATTAGAGCGATTACTATCCAAGAAATGTTGTTGGGTGATTTTCTCCCATCGCTCCCCTTCTTCGTAGGCCGTCATTGTAAATAAGAATTTGTTCTTAACTGACTTGCCTGTTTAAATAATGGTTCAATAAATAAAAACATTTTAAACAAGTGAGAAAGAGTGGAGGAGAAGATACCGTTCCAGAAGACTGCTGTGTTGCTATGAGTTGAGAGTTCTTCTAAGAAAAGAACATAGCCTGAGAGAAGGTGTCAGGCAAGCGGACATGGCTGGATGCAGGCTGAGATAGTGTACCAGTCTAGGGGGCATGACTGGACAGGCAAAACCTTGCCACCCACTGCAGACCCACACGGCTTCTGTAGAGAACCTTAAGGGATGGAGAAATCAACCTAATGACACTTCACTGAAATATGCAAACATATAACCTATGTCTAAAGAAAAACAAGAAAGGTATATGATGTTTTCCAATAGAGGTTTCCTATGCAACAATATTTTGCTTTCCCACACCATCAGAGAAATAAACACCATAATTCATGTCCAGTATAAAATACACCAAAATAATAATTACCAAAAAACGTCTACCATCCAGTCCAGATCCTCAGATGGCATTCTGAAATGTGTTGAAGACAGAGTTAGAACAAGCACCGAAATATTGCCTAGCCGACTTTGCCAGGGACATAGGCCTACAGTACATTAATCAGGAAGAGAGATTCACACCTCCACGACTCTGTCATCTGGTTTCTCCTTAGACAGATACACATATAGACAGATAGACACATGCAGCCCGGCGGCCATGTGGTGTTGGGCCATACAAATTGACATTTCCGTGTAAATAATACCTCTAATGATACGCACATTGCTAATGATATTTTGAGCCGTAGTCTGCGGTTGACGTCCACGGAAGAGACATGCGGTGGCTCGTTGACCTTACGGTGTGAGTGATGATATTTAGAAGGACAAAAATATCCTCGGTGGGGACACTGTGGAACAAATTGTTTAAAAGTTTTAAAAAAGTTTTTTTTACATACCATTAACAGACTCCAGTCCGTGGAGAGAGGGAGGATTGTAGTGGCGGGGAAGGAGGGGGAGGGGTGATTCGAACAAACCAGACGCATGTCCGCCACACACTCAACCACAACATACAGGACAGAACAGAGCAGTATGTCTCGCATCGATACACACACTCAACAATGACACATGTTTACCCTCCCTCCCACCCACCCACTCAACACACACACACACACACAAATCCCCCCCCCCCACCCCACACACACTCAACCACAACATACAGGACTAGACAGAGCAGTATGTCTCGCATCGATACACACACTCAACAATGACACATGTTTACCCTCCCTCCCACCCACCCACTCAACACACACACACACACACAATCCCCCCCCCCCCCACCCCACACACACTCAACCAACACATACACATCCCCACCACAGACATGCTCCAGATGCTAATGGTTTGCATTCCCACCACGGTTCAATACCGTTGATTCTACATGACTGGCTAATGGAGTGAGCTTTAACCCCCTGTGGTAGGCTGCGACTGGGCTGCAGAGTCAGCAGACGCCATACTGCAGGATGGCCAAGGGGGAAGCACCTTGGGTCATCCTGAGGGAATAATTGTATGTGATGTGATTACTTGAGAGTTGAGTTCCACATTTAGAAACAGTTTTGGAGGCTTTGGATGAGGGGAATGAGGGCCTTGAGAGGCAGGGGGAAGAGGGAAGAGGGAGAGAGGGGGTGGTTTATTGATTGCCTGATTTTATTTGACAATTTGAAAACACACAACCACAAATGTGGATACAATGCATAAAAAAATGTGTTGAGGATAACACCAAAAAATTCAAACATACTTCAGTTGTGGTTCTCTTCAAAAATATTAAACATGTCGCAGCTAAAAGCTGAATTGTAGTAAACATTACATGGCCAAAATAATTAAACTATGCAAAGACCAAAACAATAACATATTTCAATTGTCCTTCTGATGACAGTGGTTGCTCTCGTTGGGAATAGCTCGCGGAATTAGTCAGCCTGCGTCCTTCACTGTCCAAACGGCGTTGGTTGGGACGACTTACAAGTAGCCTGGCTCCGCCTTGCAAATCTTTCCACTGCCTCGCCATCCTCGCTGAGTTGAGTCGGCTCTCTGCAGCTCCTCAGTTGCCAGTCCCTGCACTGAATCAGCCCGAGTAATCTCCTGTGGCGTTCTCCAGGCTAAATGGTCTTCCAGTCTCGGTGTAGCAGGTTTCCATTACACCTTCCATTACAGCGCCCTGAATCTAGTCTCTCCAAGATACCCGAAACAGAGGAAATCTCCTGCATGAGCTCCCCAAGGACGGCATGTGTAAATTAAAACGGCACCGGCAAAGCTAGCAGCTGACAGTAAAGCTAGCTAGCAGTCAAATCGATCTACTGTAATAATCAACTTACTGCTGCTATTGAAAATAACAGATCCCAGATCACCTCATGTGATCGCTAGCTAATTATTTTCCAAAACGAATGGCTTGTGAAAAATAATTTCACATGAAAACACAAACAATAAAACAAAATGAACAAGACATTTGCAGGAGCTAAGAGCCCAGCAGCTAGACTGTAGCTAGGGCACCATGGCAACCAATGATAGTAATGTAAGTGAAAAATATGAAAGTGATAGATGAAAGTGAAAAAGGTGAATCATTCTCCAAGGAAGGAGGGTTGCCGGAAGTGGGGGGGTACGGAGAGGTGGGAGGGTGATAGTTCCTGGCGAGTGGGCTCTTGGCGTGATGAGAGTGCGTTTGTGACAAAGCGGGCAGCTATACTGAAGGCTTGCTACCGCGACCGCAGCCCAGCCGACTGCAGCTGCAACTCTCTCCCTTGGCTGCCCACACACTGGGGAGGGAAAGGTCCTCCATCTCCTTCTCCTCTGTTTATTTCTGGAGAGCCTGTTTGAATATTACATAAAGACAGACAGCTGCAGCCAATACAGCTTGGTGAGAGACCTATATTAACCCAGTGAACCCATATGGAATAACTGGATAAAACCAAATGGAACAGACAGTCACAACAAGTGAATAATCTGAATACGTGTGCGCCAGACTCAACAGGAACAAACAAACAAAGCCAAACAGTTGCCTTAAGACACTGTTCACCTCATGACTGGAATCCTCATATGTGCTGTATATAAATGATGAATACTTCATGTGATTTAAATGGGCTCTTCTAGCATTTTCACTGGGTTACATAAGTCAACAGAGGGGGCATACTGTGAGCCCATTAAGCCTAGCTAACAAAGACTTATAGCTTTAATATGTAATGGTATATGCATCCTGCTAAACTGTAGATCTCTGAGGCTGACTCAACCAAGATATACAGCTTCCAAATGTAATCAGAAGCAGACTATCATCACATCCTGGCTTTCGATCCGTGAGCCAGAGTCTGATTCCGTCTTCTTGCTTCCTGAGTTGGCCTTGTCCGTTGTGCTGGGAATAACTGCCTTGGCACTTGGCTCTGGTTCATATTTCATTCGGTGAAACAGGTGTCGGGCCCAGTGTGTTAGACTTACACAATGTGGGTGAGTGCCTCTGGGGTGCTCTAAACAACATTCACCATCTCCTCTCCCTGCTCCGTTCCGCTATCGCTCCACAGCTCGCTGGTAATACAGGTTATCCCGACTGATAAACACATTGTAATTACTCACGGTCCCGCTGAGGGAGAAGCTTCATCACAATAGATGCATGCACCACTCAATGTAATGGCTGCGGGAACATGACATGCTAAAATATACTTCAGCACGGGAGAACATATTTATATGTGATAGGATACTAAATTACTACGCTCCTATGGGGATGAAGACGGGAGTGCATCCATTTCTTTTTCATCCATAATTGACCACCAGATGTTTTTAGGTTTCGCATCACAACATGGACACCGTGCGGATGAGAATACTCTCGTGGTGAATGCTCCAGTACACAACTGCATCCTGTGGATCTCGTGTGTGTCTGTCTCTCTGAGCTGCCGCTAATAGTTTAAAACACAATGTCTCCTAACGAACACCAATGTCTGATTAGGACCAAACTCAGCAACTTCCCAAAATGCATCATTTCAGCTCTCATCCTGGGTTCCCTTTTGTTTCAACGTCTCTTGATCGGCTTTCAACTCCCCGAACAACATCACAGTAACAAGGATCAATGTACTTGTCTGACGTTCCCGGATTAAGGAGTTTAGGGGAAAAGAAACCTCATGACGTTCTGGCACGCTGATACATCGTAAGGAGTTGCTGTTCGAGGGGCCGGTGGTAAAAAGCTGAGAAGACAAAGCTACCGGTGACAAAGTGTGTTGTTTCAGCCGAGCTGCAGAATTCATTGGAACGCCCACTCGGCGCCCACAGGCTCTCATCCACACCAGATTTCACACACAATCTATTACCTGCTGCTTGGGATGGGTGGCTGCAGATCCACAAAGAGGTGTTCATTATTTAAGGAGTGCAGAAGAATGAAAAGACACATGCAGGAGCAAAACTTTGCCTTATCGATGTTTGGGAAGATATAGACTAGCTCATAATGTCCTTGTCTACTGTATATGTAATGTACCGTTGATTGCTTGCAATTGGTTCAGCAAGAAACTCTGCATGTGAGTGCTATTCGTTTCCTATCTAAAGACTGTTAGGAGAATAGCTACTGTACGGAAGCAGGTAATGCAGTAGTGGATGGGTATGGAGCCAGCATGGAATAACACTTAGAAATGCTAAAGTCTCATACGTGTATTCATGGCTTGATAGTCTGCTCTGATTTATTTCCATGCCTGGCACAGCCCACTCCTAGGGCGTCATATAGTAAGTAAGCCACACGAAAGCCTACAGATTGTGCCCATTGGGGATGGCGTGATAGATCCTTGCCAAGCCCTCAGCATGTCATGCAAGTGGGATGGAACGAGGCACAGTGGGATGCATTGGATTCGTGGAAGAAGTGGCGACATCATTGCCAGATGAGATAAGACTTCCTGTAGGGACCACACTAGGCGTGACAGCTTTGAGAGCAGAAAAGATGGCCAGGGGCCTTAGTCGCTATACTGATTTTGTGGTGGATTTAGTCCAAAAAGTGTAGAACTGTACATCTCGAGAGCTTTAGTTTTCACTATTCATTGATTTGAGGCAAACTAACTAACAACTGGGTCAATTTGCATAATAAATGAATCCAATTCATCAAAAGCCGTTCTGATGATGCAACAAGGTCCAAACCCATCTAGCCTGGCGGTCCCCTAGGCTTCCACGGGTTTTAGAGGGAGATAATAGAGGCAGCAGTCTCTTCACGTTAGCCATGGTGCCCTGGCGACAGAGACGGAGCAAGCGTCTCACTTCCTCCGACCGAGCTGCCATCCCCTGTCTTTTTCTCCCAGCTCTCCATCTCTTCCCCATGACCGGCCACGTCACCTGGAATTAAAGCTCGATCAACTATCGGCTGTTTTTGCACAACAACATGACGGCGAAAGAGAAACACAACTTTTTTTGTTACTGTATCGTATCGAGCAAGCAATTTTGTCTTCCATCAAAAGGACTGAACCAACAGACTGGAATGGTTGTGAAGGATCTCACTGATTATGGAGGAAGTTTAAGGAACATTATTTGACACTCTGCGAGATGTCCTCGGCCAGCGTTTCTGTCATATAATTTCGAAGGCTGCCATGCCGTCAACAACTTCAGGAATGTGACCAAATGTACTTTCAGTTCACTCGCTCGCTCACTTCTTCCTTTGACGTCTTTAACCATGCACATTTCCAAGGCATTTCTTAGACCCTCAATGGTCAGTGAGTGCAATGGACAATGACTATTGAACAACACTTGATTCTTGATCAAAATGCAAAATGTTCCATCTGCAGTATGTCAGTGGAACTATCTGCATGGCATTCAGATTGCCGAGCCTGTACTTGTTCTTGAAGAGTAGACAGGGGGAGAAACGCTGCCCTTTGTCATAAAACAGGCCATTGCATAGATTACCCAACACTGTTCTATAATTTAGCTACCATTTGGCTAGGGTTAATTTCACACAAGGGCAAATGGTTCACTACAAGCACTGCTACTAATGATATACTTAGGTAACATTGTGCAATACAGTACTTCTCTTTTCCTCTTCCTGGGTTACCTTGATTGCGTGCTGAGCAAATAGGTCATCGCTGTTTGCGAGCATCACATATGTGTTATGGCCTTTGGATGTTTTTGTCTTCCCTTAAGAATATATATATATTTTTTTAGGCAGAATCACAGGAAATGCCAATTATGTTTTCATTGTAATGTCTCTGGAGTGGCTATGTGCTTCTAGTACACAGGCTTTGGCCAGATCAGGTCTAGGGAGCTTCAAAATCTGAATGAACCGACGATTGTGGCTGTGTGACACAATACAGTGCTCCAATGCATTTGTAGCTTGCATGCTCGAGTCTGACAAACAAGCTAACAATGCTTTACAATCAAAGGTTTTAAAAAATCCTCAAACGTTTTACATAAGAAAATATCAACTTGCTTTGTCCCCTAAAGCTATCCTTGACTCCATCCAAACACACAAGCCATTGAGCTGTGCACACCCAGCAATAAGATGCACAAACAAAACATACCCTATTTGCCAGAAGAAACTCAGACAAATTCACACACACAAAATGAAATCTATGTTGTTTTGAATGGCATGAGTCAAAGCTGCAGTGAAACTTTAAAGTTACCAAAATATCAAGCCGTTATTTTCACTCACTGGGGTTTACAAATATGCAAATGTGAGTGTTTCAATAGAACAGCCTCAGTAATGGTGGAAATGATAGAGTGAGTTTCTGACCTCACAGGCCCTGGTACAGAAGTGATGATATAATGATGTAGAAAGAAGCTGCTAATGGTGTCCTAATTAGTTCAGACGCTTTGAATGCTTAATATCAGTGTGCAGCAATTTGAGAGGATGGCACTGCCACTGAATCACTTCATCAGCAATGTCTATTTTTTTTTTTACTCCGGGATGTGCAGTTTTTAACATTCAGGGAGCTCTCTCTCTCTCTCTCTCTCTCTCTCTCTCTCTCTCTCTCTCTCTCTCTCTCTCTCTCTCTCTCTCTCTCTCTCTCTCTCTGTCTCTCTCTCTCTCTCTCTCTCTCTGTCTCTCTCTCTCTCTCTCTCTCTCTCTCTCTCTTTCTGCTGCTGAATAATATGCTTCACCATTGATTGGCTTGGAGAAGGATAATTAGCTTGCTTCAGATTATTGCCACTTTAGTATATTTACTCAAAATAACAAGAGGGAAATAGAATGCGCGTTCTTATTTATTCAGCTACTGTAGCGTGACATCACAGAACTCTGGCGATGTTCCAATGTTCCATACATCACCCCACTACATTAAACATGAAATTGATGCATATTTGAATAAGATGACTCAAAAGGATTTAACGGTCAAGATGTTATAGTTTAGGAGTATATTAAGCAATCAAAGCTGAATATATGCTGTCAGGGAGAAAGGGGGCACGGCCCGAAGCTTGTTCAGGCCAATTCAATTACCTCTGGCAATGCACTAATAGAGAGTAGACTAACCACGCAAGGGGTTGCTTTAGGACCACTCTGCTGACTAGTGCCTCTTGTCTACATGATCTAATTTACTAAGACATGGAGCTATTGATTATGTTTGCATGCCAGAGGGAAACCTTGTTCAGATACTGCACTCCTTCAGTTGCCATCTGGCGTTGGCTTAAAATCAGCTACGCGGACGGTTCTACCTGTGTACAAGGTAAGGGGTAATTAATTATGTTACCAGAGATAAGCCATGTAAGGTAAGATCAACTATTGGCTGTGTCTTCAAGCTCTGGGGTCAATACAAAAATCAATGGCATCACTTGAGATGCTTGTGGTCTTTCATTTAATTGGGTATTTTCTGACCAGCCATTGAATGAACCGAGGTCAAAAGAACTGCATTGACCATAAACCATATCGATGCGTTCTCTATGTAGCAGCATTTCTTTGCAATATTGTACATTTTTCTATTCCTCTCTCAACCTCTGTGGAGCTGTAGACACAACCCTCTTATCTAGAGTTTCTGTGCTGTCAGCAAGAGTAGTCTATTTTAGGCTTTATCTTGAGTAGGGCCTGGCGAAAACAGGGCCCTAAAGCTCTCGCTGCGTGAGATAAGGCAGACAGGGACACTGTAACCTGTGTGTACGGTAGGCCAGGGTGGGACCGGATGGCAGGATGGCTGCTCAATGCAATCAAACAGCTTCCTACAGGATACTGGAGCTCGATGGAGGACGGATGGGTCACACATGCCACTAGCCAGGTCCTTAAATTAGTCTAGATACCACAGGAGGTTGGTGGCACCTTCATTGGGGAAGACGGGCTCGTGGTAATGGCTGGAGCGGAATCAGTGGAACGGTATCAAATACATTAAACACAGGGTCTCCAGGTGTTCGATGCCGTTCCATTTGCTCCATTCCGGCCATTATTATGAGCCGTTCTCCCCTCAGCAGCTTCCTGTGCTAGGTACAGCCTCAAACATTAGCTACAATAGCCCTGAAATGATTATAGATTCATGCATGAATTGTCTTCTCCCCAAAACACAAACATAGAGACTTACAGTAGAATATCATGTTACATAGGAATAGCAGCGAAAACAAACAAACAAACTGCTCTATGTTTGCTACAACCGCCAAATCGGATTTCTGAAGAGGGCAGATGAAACATTCACATAGCCAGCCTGCTCCTTGGCGGCTCCTTACGTAAGCCACAGCAACAGAACAACAGCTGAGGGAAACTAAGGCCAAGTCAAAGAGAATAGACCTTGGGGACACAGACAGACAGACAGACAGACAGACAGACAGACAGACAGACAGACAGACAGACACACCACCTCCACCATCAAAACCCTCCTCACAATACAGAGAGCGAGAGAGAGAGAGAGAGAACCAGATGAGACCAGTCAGAAAAGCGAGAAAAGTCTCGGTCGATAGACAACATTGCCTCTGTTTGACAGTTTCATTTTGAAAACCTATTGTTACAACCAATGTGTATTATATGAATCAGCCTTGCCATTGAAATACCACTCTGCATAATCTCAAACAACAAAACGGAGCGACGTTTCTCTGTGAGAACGCAGCCAGCGAAAAATAAATCCCTCCGCATTTGAGAAGAAACAAATGTACTTCAATCGATTTGTCGTTTACTTCTCCTGCATTGTCGTCAATCCATTCCACACATCTCGTACAAGCCCCTTATTCCTCACTCGTTTTCCTCTCTGTTGCTTTGACAGCCCAGCTTGACACGGAGGAGTCGTAACCTAAGCTGACATTTCTCTTTGTACGTCCAGTAAATGTACAAGTTCTTTCTAATGAGCAGGAGGGGGTATTTTTCTTTGGGAAAATGCAGGTATGATTATGTAAGATTATTGTCTGTGCTTTCGCAGAAGGTTACCTGAGTTTATGGAATGTCAGATTTACTTCAGTCGGAGATTGGACTGTCTAGGAGACTGTGTACATTCAGAGACATAGACCTGGTTGGAATACTTAAAAACAGCATCCTTTCTTCCTCCCTTCCTTGAAGTAATTATTGATAAAACACGGTGTCATGGACTCAAGCAAGGGCTTTCTCTAAGGGCTCTCAGAAATGTACACAATAGAGCAGAGCCATATATCGAGATATTTATATACAGAAGGCTATGCAACTTTGCAATGGAGGATTGGGAGACGTGCTTTCAGAGACCTTCCTTTTGGTTCAGAATATCCATGTACTAGCCAGTCACCTTAACATTGGGTAATTTCAGATGAAGAACCACTTGAGCACGTAATCATATGAGTACACTGTAAAAGTTCATTAATTCTGCTAACAACATTTTTTGGGGTGTAAACTCGCTGTCTATAACCATCCGAGTAAACCAACCCAAAGTATGTCAATACTTAAAGCAATAAAGTGACATCACCCATATGGTTACAAATACTTAACTGTTTCGTTTTTTTAATGAACTTTTTGACACTAAATTGCATTATGTATTCTGAACTATCGGGATTGAAGTTACTTGAACATGAATATTTCTTTGTAGGAAACATACAAACGTCTTCAGTCTTCATTACACATTTTTGTGTTAAGCAGTTCTGAATAGTAATGTTCAGTTGTCATGTCTTAATGTTTAACGTTGTTTTTGGTATCTGACGACTTAGCAAGCATTGTTGAGCACGCTACTCATTCTAGTAAGTTGTAAGCATTTACAGGATACTGCATTAGCCTCTGTCATTAAGAGTGGTGCACATGACCTTCTTCGTCTTCTTCCGTACTGAAGTGTGAGGCCAGTCACAGCCTGCCTACATTCAATTCTATGAATTATTCCTGTTCCTAAAATGAAAAAAGTGCACCACTTACTAACCCTACACCTTTATACCACTATTTAATAAACATAAAGGTCACCACACCATTAACTCTTCTGCAGTAAAATCTCGTACACCCAGGGACTTCTCTGCAGCTGCCACATACACTCATTAAAACCCCACCTCCCCATTCCACTACTTTACTCCTATTTGCTCCTGCACCATGCCAATGGCCTGGGAGGACAGGATCACCACCTCTCAACACAACCTGTAACTCTTCTGATGTCAAATCTCATATACCCAAATACCTTTCTGCAGCTGCCACCGTAACATCTATTCTCCTTGATTTAGGTTCCATTTCTGCGGTACATTTGATAACCATTGCTATGAACGCTAAGAAGCCAACCTGACTGAAGCATAAAATCAGTCATTGCCCTATCCCTCTGCGCTCGCACAAATCTAACTACTCACCCTTGACCCATCCTCCTCTACTTTCTTCACTGCCTCAGCATACGACACCTTCTGCAGTACTCTGACTCTGGCCACTTCAACCTGCCTCTATTGCACCGGGCACTACCGATCCTCAGCAACATGAGCACCCCAACAGTTGACACACACAACCTTGTCCACCAAAACCACACAATCCTCCGTTTTGTTTCTATATATATTTGTATTTTATTTGACCTGGTAAGTTTACTGAGAACACATGGTCATTTACAGCAACGACCTGGGGAATAGTTACAGGGGAGAGTAAGGGGGGCGAATGAGTTTAGGATGAGGTGGTCATGATGGAATGAGGGCCAGATTGGGAATTCTGTTCCATGACCTTCTCACACTTCCGACATCATGGAATCCCCCTCCTACACACTGACGCAACGTCACCATAAACGTTGCACCTGAAACAGCACAGTGGGTTCTCCCGAGTGGAGCAGTGGTCTAAGACACTGTCGCTGCAGTGCCTGGTTCGAATCCAGGCTGCATCACATCTGTCTGTGATGGGGAGTCCCATAGGGCGGTGTACAATTGGTCTGGGGTAGGCCATCATTGTAAACAATAGTTTGTTCTAAATTGACTTGCCTAGTTAAAAAAAAAAATCTGCACAAATGCTCTAACAGGTTAACTGATATATCCTAACAAGACTTTGGTAGAGACTGACTCAAAACTCAAAAGAACTGACAGTGACTCCTCTGTTTCATCATGCTCCCCACCAGGTCTGTCTTGCAACAAACAGTGGGCATCACAAACACCAGGAATTTTCAACTTCAATTGCTTCACCTCCACACGCTGCCCCAGAAATCCCTGCTTTTAACGGTGCTCTGTTCCTAAGAGCAAAGCAAGAAACAGATCTTAACCCAGGTTGCGTGACATGGAGCACCTTCTCCCTGTGAAGGGAAACACAAACAAATATCACAAGTTCACTACATGTTACCTTCAATGATTCAACTGCACCCAACTCCTTTCTCACCCACCAGAAACCACAAATGGATGCGCCAAAAGGCAAGGGTCCACTTTCTCAAAAAAATGTCTTTATCATGTCTGGCGTCATTCTTCCTCAACACACATTTTCCCAGTACACTTGGCTCTTCTTCTTTTTCTTTCTCGCTGTCTATAACCACATCTAGCCGTTCACCACACTCTTGTTGCGCCTTCATCCGCGACACTGCTTGCAGAGCAGGCACTGATGGCGTTTCTCCAAAACCCAACTTCTGTTCCTTTGCCCAATATACAAGTCTGGCTTCCTTCACCTCCACACACATCCTTTGAGCCAGTTATCCATTCCCATATTGATGGTGGAAAATGGCTTGACTCATTATTGAATGTCAATTTGCTTGACGGTTTTGATATCCATCCATCACGATCAATTACACCTCATAGCACAACAAACTGCTTAATACTATTTTAGAAATATACTTTTCTTTCTTCAAACATACATGCACCATTGTGTAAAAGTATGATAAAGTCCATTTTTATAAACTACCGACACTCCTCTAAAAACAGATTCACCTGGCACTATTAACGCTGCATTGTGTAACTTTTGCACGCCCAATAATTTCAGTTTTTGATTTGTTAAAAAACGTTTGAAATATCCAATAAATGTCGTTCAACTTCATGATTGTGTCCCACTTGTTGTTGATTCTTCACAAAAAAATACAGTTTTATATCTTTATGTTTGAAGCCTTAAATGTGGTAAAAGGTCGCAAAGTTCAAGGGGGCCGAATACTTTCGCAAGGCACTGTATATCACCTCAGGAGGCCGAGGACAGCTGTCACTCCATGGCTTAACATTAAAATGACTGAGATAATCCGGGACCAGGAGTTTTTCCTCACCATGTACTATAACCTGACCAGGAAAAACTCCAGGCCCAAATTATAGGGTATCTATCTCAATCAGGTCACATGGCCAGGAAAAACTCCTGGCTCTATGATCTTCAAGGCTGCACACACATCCCAAACTCTATTGTAATGGGCCTTTAAAGGGGAAATCTGCAGTTGCCCCTTGAACTTATAAATTAATGCTATGTACCCATTGATTCTTGAAGAATATAACTTATAAATGCCTCGTGAATTTAGTTCAACTGTCATACCCCATCAGAACACAAAACATACGTTTTTAGAAACATAAAGTTTGTAAACAAAGTAAATTTAAACATACACTATATTGCCTTAAAACATGGTTAAAACTATCATGTTGATATCATGGATGGCCAGTCCTAGCATCCATAGCAGTGTAAATTAATTTGAGAGTAATAGTGGTGGGTACATTTTTCCAGCCCCGTCCCTCAGCTTTTTACCGAAACAGGGTTGGGGAGTTTGCTTTTTTATTGTTTAAACTGCTGATGCCACTTTAAGTTTCACAGAAGTAGAAGTAATTCGAGTGAATCAGAATCCGTGATCTAATTTGGCCATGGATTGCTCTTGACCCAAGAGATGCTGCATGCATGCAGAGCCAGGGCCACAGCCGCCCTCCTTTGTTTTCAGCCATGGATGGCTCAGTTAGTGAGGGGAGGACTGACAGCAGTGAGGACGGCCTCAGAGCAAGTGTGTGTGTGCGTCCCAAATGGCACCCGATTCCCTACACTCTTAGAACTAGTGGTGACTCGACCCGTGAACCGTGAAGATCCTTAAGGAAACCCTGGAGTTTATCAGGGAACCATTGCTAGTCAATGGTTCATATTTGCACCTTCGGTTAGTTCAGGGTTTCTTGGAGGAACCTTTAATGGTTCTTGGAAGATGGACTCTTGGAAGATTAGTCCAAATGTGGACTAAAAGAGATCCTAATAAAATCAAATGTTCAATGTAGCAACGGATTCCTGTAGAAAGCCTGTAGTGGAGGCGTGGCTTAGTAGTGGTGTGGATTTAAGTTGAATCTTTTTTTGGCCAACCGCTAGAGTAAATGTCATTCTTATTCATGTGTTCTGTCATCACATTATAAGTTTGAACACTGACAGTTTTATAGCTTTAATGACATCAACAGTAGGGTATGAATTCCTGTAGAGCCCAACTAAATCCCTAAATTGGAATTGTTACCACTATATCTACATTTGAGCAGATGCTCTTATCCAGAGCAACTTTCAGCAGTGAGTGCCCACATTTTCATAATTGTGAGTACTGGTCCCCTGTGGGAATCAAACCCAGAACCCTAGTGTTACAAGTGCAAATGCTCTACCAACTGAACCACACGGGACCACAAGTGATATTACGTTTGATACCGGAGCTCTGTGTCAAAATAGCTAAGCAGTTTATTTCGGACAGTATGCCGATGCTTGTATCATTTTATTAGAAGCACATGATCAATGACGTCCAGAGCTTCTTTACGTCAAACAACTACCTGATTGGTTTGGTAGAAGACAAAAAGGATACACTGCGCACGCGCTATGGCGTGTGCGGCGTCATCTATAATTTGTCTGTTCTAAATTATCTGACCAGAAGCTAGTGTACACTGTGTGTTGATCAATGCCTAGCGTAATGAACCTATTCTAGACACAATTGGTTGGAAATGCTCAACGCTTCAGGAAGCTTCATTTCATCATCAGTAGTTGTGACTTTATTACTGTATGTAATTAGCAATATTAATATTATTAATACTATATCAGAATATGTAATATGCATAAATGTTCAAGAAATATTTTCAATTTGCAGTGTACAAACTAAACACGACGAACAGCAATGACATTTATGTTAACGGGTGGCCAAAAAGAACTATTGGAAAGCCATGCTTCCAATAAGCCATGCCTCCAATCTGATAGGCTGCCACCTCTACAATATATTATTAAAAAGATTCAAAATTGAATCGCTCCCATCACAAAAAGGTTCCGGTTCTAACCTTTACACAGGGGTTCCTCGAAGACCCTTTTCAGAGGGGTTCCTCGAGGAACCTTTTTCAACTTGCAAGGTTCTGTCGGTGTGGCAACCCAAGAGGTTCTTCCAGGCACCTTTACTTATAAGAGTGTATATATAGGGTACTACTTTTGACCAAAGCCCTAAGGGTCCTGGTCAAAAGTAACGCACTATGTGGGGAATAGGGTGCCATTTAAGACTCTGCCTGTATGTTTTGAACAACACTGGATCCCGAGGTCTCACTGGCCCAGACATGGCTGACTCCTCTTACTGTTCTGCACAACTAATCTCAGAGGCTGGAGGCCAATGAACACCGCTTCTTTCCACAATAACACAACAACATATCTGGTTTTTTTACGTTTTGCTTCTTCTTCTAGGGTTGCGGCCTAAGGACTGAAATCGGTTTAGAGAAGGAAGGAGGAAATGCTTTCTCCAAATTCCCCAAACCCTGTCCTCCTTCTTTATAGTTTTCTTTACTTTATTGCTCCTGATAATGAACCTGACCTTCACTCTTTTTGCTACTTGATATTTCAACACAGCACTTTGAATACACTGTCAGTATCTCAAGTACCTACCTTCAGAATTGCTGTTATGTCATTTCCAAGGCTTTTATTTTCCTTAATTCACTGCATACATCCATATGTTCATGGAACAGTGGATATCCTGTGGACTGGGCCCTCTCTTGTCTGCTCGGTATGGCCATGATACAAACATCCACTGTTATAAAACAAGAGTTGGAGGCTTGAACACCATGGGCTGACACTGAGCTGCCAAGGAGGAAGCGGAAGACTCACACAAACATTTACATTTTGTAACATGACATTGCTATGTGTATACAGTACATACTGAATCATGAATGAGTCTGCGATAATGATAATACATGTTTTGTGATAAATTCAATAGGAATAATTTAAACACTACAGTCCAAAAACAATGAGGGAAAAATAAGTATACGAAGCTTGAATTCTATGGACGTAACATTCATGTTATTCATGTTAATAAAAACAAAAACTACAAGCTATATTGCAGCGCCACCATGCAGCACTGTGCACGTAGCTTTGTGAATTCATAGCCTACAGTGGTATGAACTGCAGGAAAAACCAAATATGGTCCGGCTCCTGCAGATACTTTCTCATGCTACAGACACTGTGAGACGTACCAGATGAGACAGGATGTGGAATAGTGCCAGAGAGGATGGTCCGTTATCGCCACCAACAGCAAGGGGGGTCAACTTACATTTAGAATTAGAAGCTAGGTACTAGCTAATCAAATCAAATCAAATCAAAGCAAATTTTATTTGTCACATACACATGGTTAGCAGATGTTAATGCGAGTGTAGCGAAATGCTTGTGCTTCTAGTTCCGACAATGCAGTAATAACCAACAAGTAATCTAACTAACAATTCCAAAACTACTGTCTTATACACACAAGTGTAAGGGGATAAAGAATATGTACATAAAGATATGAATGAGTGATGGTACAGAGCGGCATAGGCAAGATACAGTAGATGGTATCGAGTACAGTATATACATATGAGATGAGTATGTAAACAAAGTGGCATAGTTAAAGTGGCTAGTGATACATGTATTACATAAAGATAAAGTAGATGATATAGAGTACAGTATATACGTATACATATGAGATTAATAATGTAGGGTATGTAAACATTATATTAGGTAGCATTGTTTAAAGTGGCTAGTGATATATTTTACATCATTTCCCATCAATTCCCATTATTAAAGTGGCTGGAGTTGAGTCAGTGTGTTGGCAGCAGCCACTCAATGTTAGTGGTGGCTGTTTAACAGTCTGATGGCCTTGAGATAGAAGCTGTTTTTCAGTCTCTCGGTCCCAGCTTTGATGCGCCTGTACTGACCTCGCCTTCTGGATGATAGCGGGGTGAACAGGCAGTGGCTCGGGTGGTTGTTGTCCTTGATGCTCTTTATGGCCTTCCTGTAACATCGGGTGGTGTAGGTGTCCTGGAGGGCAGGTAGTTTGCCCCCAGTGATGCGTTGTGCAGACCTCACTACCCTCTGGAGAGCCTTACGGTTGTGGGCGGAGCAGTTGCCGTACCAGGCGGTGATACAGTCCGCCAGGATGCTCTCGATTGTGCATCTGTAGAAATTTGTGAGTGCTTTTGGTGACAAGCCAAATTTCTTCAGCCTCCTGAGGTTGAAGAGGCGCTGCTGCGCCTTCTTCACGATGCTGTCTGTGTGGGTGGACCAATTCAGTTTGTCTGTGATGTGTATGCCGAGGAACTTAAAACTTGCTACCCTCTCCACTACTGTTCCATTGATGTGGATAGGGGGGTGTCCCCTCTGCTGTTTCCTGAAGTCCACAATCATCTCCTTAGTTTTGTTGACGTTGAGTGTGAGGTTATTTTCCTGACACCACACTCCGAGGGCCCTCACCTCCTCCCTGTAGGCCGTCTCGTCGTTGTTGGTAATCAAGCCTACCACTGTTGTGTCGTCCGCAAACTTTGATGATTGAGTTGGAGGCGTGCGTGGCCACGCAGTCGTGGGTGAACAGGGAGTACAGGAGAGGGCTCAGAACGCACCCTTGTGGGGCCCCAGTGTTGAGGATCAGCGGGGTGGAGATGTTGTTGCCTACCCTCACCACCTGGGGGCGGCCCGTCAGGAAGTCCAGTACCCAGTTGCACAGGGCGGGGTCGAGACCCAGGGTCTCGAGCTTGATGACGAGTTTGGAGGGTACTATGTTGTTAAATGCTGAGCTGTAGTCGATGAACAGCATTCTTACATGGGTATTCCTCTTGTCCCGATGGGTTAGGGCAGTGTGATTGAGATTGCATCGTCTGTGGACCTATTTGGGCGGTAAGCAAATTGGAGTGGGTCTAGGGTGTCAGGTAGGGTGGAGGTGATATGGTCCTTGACTAGTCTCTCAAAGCACTCTCAAAGCACTTCATGACGACGGAAGTCGTTTAGCTCAGTTACCTTAGCTTTCTTGGGAACAGGAACAATGGTGGCCCTCTTGAAGCATGTGGGAACAGCAGACTGGGATAGGGATTGATTGAATATGTCCGTAAACACACCAGCCAGCTGGTCTGCGCATGCTCTGAGGGCGCGGCTGGGGATGCCGTCTGGGCCTGCAGCCTTGCGAGGGTTAACACGTTTAAATGTTTTACTCACCTCGGCTGCAGTGAAGGAGAGGCCGCATGTTTTGGTTGCAGGCCGTGTCAGTGGCACTGTAATGTCCTCAAAGCAGGCAAAAAAGTTATTTAGTCTGCCTGGGAGCAAGACATCTTGGTCCGTGACGGGGCTGGTTTTCTTTTTGTAATCTGTGATTGACTGTAGACAATGCCACATACCTCTTGTGTCTGAGCCGTTGAATTGAGATTCTACTTTGTCTCTATACTGACGCTTAGCTTGTTTGATTGCCTTGCAGAGGGAATAGCTACACTGTTTGTATTCGGTCACCTTGCCCTGATTAAAAGCAGTGGTTCGCGCTTTCAGTTTCATGCAAATGCTGCCATCAATCCACGGTTTCTGGTTTGGGAATGCTTTAATCGTTGCTATGGGAACGGCATCTTCAACGCACGTTCTTTTTTATTTTTTTATTTTTATTTTTTTAAACTCTGTTTATTAAGTTTTGAACATACACACACATAGACAAGACAAAGCAATATAAATAATATACTCAACTAGAAAAAATAATAAAAATAAAATAAAAAATACAAAGAAAAATACAAAGAAAAAAATAGCTTTAAAGATACCATACTTTAGACAAGTTAAACACACCGGGCAGAAGGCTACAGAGGTTAAAGGGGCAATCTATAGTACAGGGACAGGGCAAACATCTCACCATTGTTCAAGGGATAAGGGTGGAGAAATGCAACCACTCACAGAGAGTCATGGCCACAGACCGACCATCCACTGGAAAAAAAAAAAAGTTTACAATGCTTTAAAATAAAAAATGATTATTCATGTAGGCGTGAACAAAATGTAAAAATAACTGGGAAAAACAAGTTCACACTTCAGTCTCTGCCTGGGCAAGATGAACAAGGCATCTGCGGACCACAATCAATAAGCACATGGATCTTAATGCCCCCCCCAGCAACAAACACAGAGAGAAACTCCAACCCTTAAGTCACAGACTTATTTTAGTATTAATTGGAATGCCATCAGAGGATGGACTGTTTAAAGTAAGACCGGAATGGAGCCCAAGCCTCATCAAACAGTTTGGGGTTCCCACGTGAATTGAATTTAATTTTTTCTAGTTTCAGAGAGCACAACACATCCCTCACCCAATATTTATAAGATGGGGGAGCTGCCATCTTCCAGTTCTGTAGTATTAGCCGTCTAGCTAAAAGAGTTGTATAAGCAACAGTGTCCGACTGGATTCTTGATAGGGGGGTACCCATGGGCTGTACTCCAAAAAGGGCTGTAAGGGGAGACGGCTCTATAACAGTGTCATATATATCAGAGAAACATTTAAATATTAATTCCCAGAAACCTGACAGTTTATGACAGCCCCAAAACATATGCAACAGTGTGGCTGGTTCCACCTTACATCTGACACAGGTAGGATCAAAATCAGAGAATATTCTTCCAAGTTTGGCCCCCGACCAGTGGATACGGTGAACCACCTTGAATTGAATGAGGCTGTGTCTAGTGCTAAAAGAGGACGAGTGCACCCTGTGCAGTACAGATTCCCAGACGTCTTCCCCAAGTTCCTCCCCCAAATCCTTTTCCCATCGAGTCTTTAAAGGCACCAAAGAAGGGTTCTGTAAGTCATGAATGATTGCATATACATCTGAAATTGCGCCCCTAGGAAGCTTGTTCAGCTCCAAGATGCTCTCTATAGCTGTATTCGCAGGCCTATTGGGAAATCCAGGTGTGTTAGCCCTGACAAAGTTTCTAGTCTGGAGATAGCGGAAAAAGTGGGATTGGGGGAGATTGAACTTTTCCTGCAGCTGAGAAAAAGAGGCAAATGTAAAAAAAAAAAAAGAATCATTGGGCTAGCGAGGAAAGGCCTAGTGAGTGCCAAATGCCAAAAGCCCCATCATTCAAAGATGGAGGAAATAAAATGTTCTGATTGATTGGGCCTGATAGAGAAAAGCCTCGGAGGCTAAAGGCTAAACGGAACTGATTCCAAATTTTAAGAGACTGCTTTACAATTGGGTTGGCACACCTTTTGCCTAGGGACACTGGGAGAGACGAGCACAGCACAGAGGAAAGTGCTGCAGGTTTACACGATTCAGACTCCATCTGGACCCAGAGTGGTCTAGGGCCAGTAGGATCAGTCTGCAGCCAGTACAGAACGGCTCTAAAATTTGCAGCCCAGTAGTATGTCTGAAAATTTGGTAGAGCTAAACCCCCCAATGACCTAGGCTTCTGTAGATGTTTTCTACCAATCCGTGGTACCTTGCCATCCCAAATAAAATGCATGAATGTTTGATCCAGTGAAATAAAAAAAGATTTTGGAATAAAAATGGGTAAACATTGAAATAAATATAAAAATTTGGGCAACACATTCATTTTAATGACATTAATCCTTCCGATAAGAGAAAGGGGTAGCGAATTCCAAAAAGTAAAAGATTGTTTCAATCTGTCTGCTAGAGAAACAAAGTTTTCCTGAAACAAATTTGAATATTTCCTTGTCACTTTTACTCCCAAGTAAGTGAATTGATCCTGGACAATCCTAAACTGAGAACTTGTGAAAGAGCACTTTAAAGCAGCCTTGTTTACCGGAAAAAGCTCACTCTTGCCTAGATTCAGCTTGTACCCTGAGATTGATCCAAACTTTTTAAGAACCGATAGGGCACGTGGCAATGAGGTATCGGGATTGGAGATAAACAAAAGGAGGTCGTCAGCATATAGCGAGACTTTCTGTTCCCAGCCCGCCCTTATTATGCCTTGAATGGCATCATCAGAGCGTAGTGCAATGGCGAGAGGCTCGATTGCCAAAGCAAACAACAAGGGGGAGAGTGGGCAACCCTGTCTGGATCCGCGGTGCAAGGGAAAATAGTCAGAGGACAAGTTATTAGTCCGTACCGAAGCCATGGGGGAAAAATAAAGAATCTTTATCCACGCAATGAATTTGGGGCCAAAGCCAAATCTATAAAGGGCAGCTGTTAGGTAATCCCACTCAACGCGGTCAAACGCTTTTTCGGCATCAAGTGAGACCACCACCTCCGGGTCCCCCGACGCTGGGGAGTACAGTATATTCATAAGGCGCCTAATATTGACAAATAAATGCCTATTTCTCACAAAGCCAGTCTGGTCAGAGTGTATTACTTGGTGTAGCGAGCCTTCCATACGGATGGCTAAAAGCTTAGCTAGGATTTTGTAATCACAGTTTAAAAGCGAGATTGGGCGATAGGATCCACAATCCAGGGGGTCTTTGTTTTTCTTTAGTAGTAATGAAATTGAAGCCTGATAAAGACTAGGCGGCAGCTTTGAAGTATTGAGGCACTCTGCAAATAGTCGGGACAAGAATGGGCAAAGCAGACCAGAAAACGTCCTGTAAAATTCGGTTGGAAAACCGTCCGGACCCGGTGATTTACCACTTTTCATTGCGGACACTGCTGTTGCAATCTCCTCAAGCGTAAATTCTTCTTCTAGACAGTCATGGGAGTCTGTATCAATTGAAGGCATATTCAAGCCATTAAAGAAGGAGTCAATCAGCAAAGGGTCTTGAGGGGATTCAGAGGTGTATAGTGCAGAGTAAAATTGTTTAAATTGATCATTGATCTCTTTATGTATAACTGTGGTGGCACCAGACGGGGTCCTTATTTGTGGGATTAGCCGTGGGGCCTCAGATTTACGGATCTGATGTGCAAGGAGTTTACTGGCCTTGTCGCCTTGTTCATAGACTTTGTATCGAGCTCGCAAGAGTAACTGTTCAGCTTGCCTGGTAGAAAGCTCATCAAATTCAGATTGGAGTAGTTGGCGCTCTTTATGCAGATCAGAGGAAGGATCCGTAGCATACTTCTCATCCAATGTGGCTATGGACTCGCTCAGGTCCCGAAGTCGCTGGGAGCGAACTCTGTTTTGGTTGGCTGTATAATAAATAATTTGGCCACGTAGGTATGCTTTGAGAGACTCCCATATGGTAGAGCAGGACATACCTGGTGTTGAATTAGTTTCTAGGAATAAGGCAATTTCAGAAGAAATGAAATTGACAAACTCCTTATCTGAGAGTAAAATGGGGTTGAGACGCCATTGATAACACCTAGGAGGTCGCTGGGGAAACTCTAGTTCAAGCACTAATGGTGAATGGTCAGAGATAACAATACTCTCGTAAGTACACTGCCGAAGGTTAGGCAGAAGTTTTTTGTCCAAAAAGAAGTAATCAATCCGGGAGTATGTTTGATGAACATGAGAATAAAAGGAATACTGTCTATCTGTAGGATGTAGGAAACGCCAGGCCTCAAACATAGCATATTTCTGAAGAAAGGATTGAATAAGTAGGGCACATTTAGATGGGCCTGCATTTGTTTGTGAGGACTTGTCCAGAACTGGGGACATTTTACAGTTGAAATCCCCCCCTAAAATCAACAAATGAGAATCTAAATTGGGAATAGCAGACAGAAAGGAAGAAATTAAACTTGTGTCATCCCAATTGGGAGCATAAACACTAGCCAAAACAAGAGGGGTAGAAAACAGTTCACCAGTTACTATGACGTATCGTCCCTTAGGATCAGCAATAACCTCAGAAGCTACAAAGGGAGTAGCTTTATCAACCAGAATAGCAGCACCTCTTGATTTACTATGAAAGTTTGAGTGGAACACTTGACCAACCCAGTCCTTACGCATCCTAAAATGCTCACCAGTCCTCAAGTGAGTCTCTTGTAGAAATGCAATATTTGCATTCAAACCCTTTAAGTGTGTCAACACCCTCTTACGCTTCACCGGGTTGTTAACCCCTTTGGTATTCCAAGAAATGTACTTGATCGTATTATTTCGGCCCCTCTGGGCATTCCCGTTATTCAACCCTGTCATTAGAGCATAGAATGGAAAAGCAATGAGCGCCCAAAACCCCCAGAATAACTTGTCTCAGAGTAATAATGTACGGTGGTAAATGTTTGGAAAAAGTACAGAAAAAAAAACTGAAAAACAATTGAACCTGCCCCCCCACCCCCTCCCCCCATCCCAGACAATACCTCCCCAAATGAGGTACAAGCCTAAATAGAACATGTTCTCTTCGCACAGTACGTCTGTGAGAGTGCGGTCTTAAACCTAAACCCACAGTCCCGCTCTTTAAAGTCGCGTTTTGTTAGTGGATCAAGCAGCAAAAAGAAAGATTTGTATGTATTTTTTTCAAATAAAAAAAAAGGCGAATCCCTTGTGCAAACGGAATGACAAAAGCACCACTTGTAGATGTATATAATTGTATTCCCCGTCTTATAAAAGGCATTGAGAGAGAAAATAAATAAAATGTATAAAGGCTCTCAGCCAAAAATCTAATTTGAAGTAAGGAAATCGTAGTTAGACAATCAAAAATAATAGTAATTATAATAGTAGTCTAGTTGAAGCTGAGACAGCTTACAACCAATACCAAAAAACTACGTGTGCGCAACGTTGAACGTTTGCTGGGCATAAATGACGCTCAAAACTTTTAAAATTAAAGTGAGGCCCCAGAAACCGTGTAGCCTCGGGAGACATTTACTGTTTACTGGGTCAATGCAAACGGATGCAGTAAACAAATAACCAAAACTATTTTGAGTCACTGAGACAATGTGTAAACAAACTAAATAGGTGAGCGAGATAAGGCACGCACACTAGATAATCAAAACATTAGATCACATCAAATAAGCCTGAATAGTTCACCAACTATACAAGACTAGCCTGTTATATCTAAACATAATTGTACCACAAGTGGGGTACTTACAATCCACACTGTGAGCATATTCAAGACTTCTTGATGTGACGTTGAATGTGAGCCATAGCCTCATCCGGAGATTCAAACGTGTGGTCTTTACCCTCATGAGATATCCATAAACGGGCGGGAATCGCAGTCCATACTTCACACTTGGATGGTCACGATGTACTCGTTTGGCCTGTCCGAAAGCTGCGCGCTGCCTGGAAACAGTGGGGGAGTAGTCCTGGTAAATGGAAAAGCTCTGTCCTTGAAAGCTCAGAGTGGTATTGCGGGCTCTTCGGAGGATCTCCATCTTCTCATGAAGAAAGTGCACTCGAAGAATTATGTCACGGGGCCTCTCCCCATCCCGGGGCTTTGGGCGCAGCGACCGGTGGGCTCGATCAATCAGGGGCTTTTCATCTAAGGCAAGAACATCCTTCAGCAGCCCTGAAACGAAATCCGTGGCGCGATGCATTTCCGCGGACTCTGGGACTGATACAAGTCTCAGATTATTAAGGCATCCCTCTAAACTCACACAGCTCTCCCTCACCTTTTTCAAATCTGCAGCTAGGCGTTTAACTTCAGTCTCCAGGGATGTAGTTAAATCGGAGACATTAGTAGCGGAGGCCTCCAGTGCTGTAATCGTTGTAGTGTGTGACTCAGTTGTTGTTTTGAGTAATGTAATTGCCGGAACAGTCTCGTTCTGCAGGATGGTTAAATCTGCTTTTAAAGTATCAGAAACCTCCTGTATTCTGGCCTCAATCGTAGCAACCACCTGTGTTTTCATTTCAACTATCTCAGAGCGTAGTAGTTTGATGGCCTCGAGAATGTTCATTTCAGCGCCGCCAGGCCAAGCCGCGCCCCCGGGTAAAGTGTGCGTCCCCGGGCCCTCAGACTCACGAGAGGGCGGTGATGAGAGCGGGTCTTGTAGACCGGGTTTTCTCAAAGTCATGCTCTTGGCCTTATGTTTGGTCGACATGCTGACATTCGGAAGCAAAGTAGTCTTGGTTTTTACGGAAAGGGATCACCAAATTAATATTTGAAAATAAATACGGTTCTGCTGCAGAATTCACATAAACTTTAAGAATACCACGGGAGCAAACGGAGAACACGTCAGTCACACATGGCGTCCCCTACCATCCCCCTTCAACGCACGTTCTAATGAACTCGCACACCGAATCAGCGTATTCGTCAATGTTGTTGTCTGACACAATACGAAACATATCCCAGTCCACGTGATGGAAGCAGTCTTGGAGTGTGGAATCAGATTGGTCGGACCAGCTTTGAGGACAATACAGTGCCACTGACACGGCCTGCAACCAAAACATGCGGCCTCTCCTTCACTGCAGCCGAGGTGAGTAAAACAT
Organism: Oncorhynchus clarkii lewisi; assembly: GCF_045791955.1. Lineage (NCBI taxonomy): Eukaryota > Metazoa > Chordata > Actinopteri > Salmoniformes > Salmonidae > Oncorhynchus > Oncorhynchus clarkii. Next base: position 20,573,459 of record NC_092167.1, on the reverse strand, counting down.
TTAAATGTGTTAACCCTCGCAAGGCTGCAGGCCCAGACGGCATCCCCAGCCGCACCCTCAGAGCATGCGCAGACCAGCTGGCTGGTGTGTTTACGGACATATTCAATCAATCCCTATCCCAGTCTGCTGTTCCCACATGCTTCAAGAGGGCCACCATTGTTCCTGTTCCCAAGAAATCTAAGGTAACTGAGCTAAACGACTTCCGTCGTCATGAAGTGCTTTGAGAGTGCTTTGAGAGACTAGTCAAGGACCATATCACCTCCACCCTACAGACCTCAGCGTGGGAGCTTCTTGTTTTAGTTTCTGTCTGTAGGCAGGGATCAACAAAATGGAGTCGTGGTCAGCTTTTCCGAAAGGAGGGCAGGGCAGGGCCTTATATGCGTCGCTGAAGTTAGAATAGCAGTGATCCAAGGTTTTGCCAGCCCTGGTTGCGCAATCGATATGCTGATACAATTTAGGGAGTCTTGTTTTCAGATTAGCCTTGTTAAAATCCCCAGCTACAATGAATGCAGCCTCAGGATGTATGGATTCCAGTTTGCAAAGAGTCAAATAAAGTTCGTTCAGAGCCATCGATGTGTCTGCTTTGGGGGGGAATATATACGGCTGTGATTATAATCGAAGAGAATTCCCTTGGTAGATAATGCGGTCAACATTTGATTGTGAGGAATTCTAAATCAGGTGAACAGAAGGACTTGAGTTCCTGTATGCTTTTGTGACCACACCACGTCTCGTTAGCCATAAGGCTAGTGTGTACTAGCTAGTGTGTACTAAGCTAGCAAGTGTTGTACTAGCTAGCAAGTGTTGTACTTGCTAACTAGTGTGTACTAGTGTGCACTATCTAGGTAGCTGGTGTGTGCTAGCTAGTGTAGTGTGTACTAGCTGCACAAAACAACAGTGGTTGACATAACGCCCTGGGCCAGAGCTAGTGCGCCGTTTGGTATGTACGTAGCACACTGACGCCCTGGAACAAAGCTACTGACTCAAGCGATACGCGAGACCAACAAAAGTCCAGAGGTTGCACACGCACATTTGAGAAGCAAAAATACACTCTGAGATACATTCTGATGGCTTTGACCTTCGCAGACCATGTGGCGTAAATGCGCATAATCTTCCGATGGATTCTTCTCTGAAAAACTATACATGAAACACAATCCCATAAGAGAGCAATAGGTATTAAAGGGATCATGTTCTGGAATCAATATTAATCGTATATCATGTCTCACACGACTCCCCCCCTCACCGCACTGCATTTCAATAGGCTAAAATGTATTTGGCCTATGAGGTCGTTACATAATCTGTATTGTTTGAAAACATTTGCCAGAAACCTACAGTAATAGACTGTGTCCCATATGACACACTATTCCCTATATACTGTATATTCACTATGGGCCCTGGTCAAAAGTATTGCACTATGAATGGAATAGGGTGGCATTTGGGATGCAGTTGATTCAGAACTCAACTGTGTGGTTTGTACTGCATGCATAGAGGAGCCATGGGCAGGATGACTCATCATGGCCCTGGTGCTTACTGCTTAGCTCCGGGGACATTGTGTTACAGACAGCAGGACTGACTGTATCACTCTCCTCCTTTCCAACATACTCATAAACAAACATGTTTTCACCCGTGTTTATGTTTTTCAATGCATAGGCAGAATTAGTTTAGGATATGCAGTACTTATCAAACATTCAGTGGTGCATCAGTGATGATAGCATGGTATCCATTGTATCCAAAGCCAAAACACATATTTTTCAAGAAATGTCTATAAGTATCCAGCATCGGGTCCATAATGTAAAGCAAGTCTTGACTTCCTACAACCACGGAATAGCCCGTAAAATCAAACATTTCCTAAATAAAGTGAAGAGCATTTGCAAGCTGGTATTTTGGCTAATGTACAAACTCCAACGGAAAAGGCATAGGGCTAATGAATGTTTTGCCATCACGTAAATCCAATGCCAAAGATTGATGTGCACAATTTGCTGAAGTGCTTCTAATGATAAAAAGAGCTAGGATGCACAGAACTGCACAAAACCTCATATATCATTTCAACAGCTTTGAAAAGAGAACCAATGCTCAGCTGTGCCATAGCTCCCTATTCAGAAACAGTAGCTCCAAAAAAGGACAATAGCACTTCAAAATACAATTGCAGAATATTGCATAACAACGAACACACTGCTTGTACAAAACTCTATTCATTAGCCTTAGGCATGATTATTCCTCATCAAATATTACACAAATCCTCATTAAGGTTTTTAGTAGAGTGCAGAAAATGTTTGATTCGTTACAGCAGGTTATCTTTTTCATTAGCCAAAAAGATGAATCATTCAGTAACCACACACTTTAATAACAGAGGCTACGACACTTTCAAATAATGTAATTGCTACGACTGAACAAAACACGCACAGAGGCTAGGGTTTCATATATTCTGGTACAAAAAAAAACGTGATAGAAATGTGAGTGGCATGACAATGAATCAATGTAGGTGTCATCCTTCAATGTCAACATCAACGACAACAAGGCAAGTTGCGAAAGCTCTTCTTTTGTAATAGATAGATGACAAATATGCAGTACGTTGGCATCTGTATATATTAGCTCACTTGAGTCATTTCAACTCAATTTCATGAAAATGTTCACCATTGATTGTGTTCACTTGTCAACACACATGTACAGCATGTGTTTGGGCAGAAAGACAAAGAAAGAAAGCCCTGCAAATGCTGTCTTCCACGCCAAACATCATCCAACATGATCAGCACAGTCGTTCGAGTCACATGATGTTTGATCCTGACAGCTCATCCGTATCCAGGGAGATTGGTTTAATTTCCATGCACACTCAAACATTCTAATGAGGATGTGCTGGAAGACACAGAAACAGTAGCGCTTGCTTTAGCACAGGCAGGCCTGCCAAGGAACTCAACTAATCAGCATAGCTATATACAGCTACATTCTCCCATTTACCTCTCAATGCAAGCTAGCAAGTTTCCATTCACTAATCACCTTTAGCATGACAAAGGTTGTGTGCTATAATTATGGTGAATTATGATGAAGTCACATGGTGGTAATTGTTTAATGTTAGTGTCAGTTGAGGAGGAAGCAGGAAAGCTCCCACTAATTTCACGAGTAGATGAGGATGGGGAGACAAGCTCAGCTCGCAGCTATAGATCCGGGCCCTAGACCCGAGCCAAGCGTGACAGGCCTGACTCGCGAAAATGAGATATTTCCCAAAACAAAAGGAGACAGAGAGAGAGAAACAGAATGTGCTGAACAAGAAGAAACTAGATTTAAAACCCCTCCAAATCCCAGTGATTCACGACAACACATGCAGAATTAACAGGATCAAACAGCATGTATAAACACGGATGCGTATTTTCACCACAATGTACTAGCTTCTAAAAAACATCATATTACATTAGCAATAGATCCAAATCAAAATCAAGACAGTGAAGCAAACTGGATAGAATTGCTTTCTCATATAAGGCTCCCACCCTATAGAGGCCTATATGCAAAAGATACGCCTGCACAAAGCAAAGAAAACAATTATTTGCGTTCACTGAGGTTTACATGTGAATACATACATAAATGCAGGACTATCTCTTTAATATTATAATACATTACATTTGTCCTTCCAATAGATAAACTCCTGTTATACAATATGAATGGTTTACATGTTGTAAATAGACGCGGTAATGCATATATTAGGGCTTTTAGCATGTCACTTGCCCTCCGCAAAGCTGGCTTTATGGAGTATGATGTTTCTCCTTCCCCAAAGTCAATAATACTCCATGGGCAGGGAAAACCTCTAAATATTTCAAAACAGTTAGATCAAATGTTTGCAGTAGTTCTTGAACTGTAGTAATTTATCTCCTTCCAGATTTGATATGTTTTCAGTACGTTAGCGACAGTGAAATAGGGAGCACGTACAGCACGTACACTTGTTGCTTGCAGGGAGGTTTTCTTTCACTATATAACCCACAATCAGGGATACCCATTCAATTTTCATGTGACCTAAATATTCCTTTTCATCTGCTGACTAGATATTTTCCACATTTCTCCACATTTCACACCAGCACATCTACTGTGTGCTAGACTAAATTCATCTCCGTAACCCAAGTTACAGTTAAGATGATAATCTACACAGACAGAAAGACGACTCACTGGTCTCTGGATGTTTAATCTATTGGGAAAAAAAGACAAGGCATTAGGATCTATCATTAGGATCTGAGTCAGAAACACATTCAGTGAAGATGATGACGATGATGACGGATGACTACGATAACAATGAGCATGACAATGGTGACATTTTGTATCAGACCCATTGATTTCCAGATCAAGATTTGGACAGCATGATGTGTATCATGGGAGACTTTAATCTAGCATGAAAGATGCAAGTAATCCTTGTGCGGATTATACCCAAACCAAGCTAAGCCAGCATTCTCCACTCATTCTAACATGCAAACCTCACTGGACACGTTGCCTGCGCAGGCTTTAGTATTTTTTTTTACACATACATGTTATTCAATCATTTCACACACACACCGCTCGCACGTGTGAACGAGCGTCTGCGTAGCCAGGCGCCAAAGTACAAGAACTTGGGTCCTATTTGAGACGTGCCACGCTCTGCAGGCCTTACTGGATATCAGGATGATACAAGCCCACGTGGATGCTTGAATGACAAACTGAGGAGAGATGAATTAAAGATAAGCAACAAAAAACGGACTAGGTTTCCCTTTTTATCTGTGGATTAATCGTCAGAGTTGAGAAACACAAGATTTTGAATGACTCCGGGTCAAAATTCCACAAAGAACCAGCTAGAAAGAGGACAACATGCGTGTCAGATAAAACAACAACCCAATGCTCATCTCCCAGGCCAAACTAGCTAGGAACAGCTAGCTAGCTAAATGTCCATGAATGTCTCATGTGTGTTTCGACCAGCCCCTAAATTAATATAGATTACTAATTGGTTTTGATATTTTAACCTGATCGTGTCTGCTACGGATAGACAAAATCAACATGCACACGGACGCATGCGTATGGCCGGTGTAGTCAGCATGTAACTTTACAACATGGTAAGACAGCATAGACATACCAATATCCACCCACAACCTCAGTCTTCAGGGTCTATGATATTCTGCATACTCCTAGCCTAGTCCCAAATCTGTTTGTATTTTAGTCAACTCCTCTATCATTTGCTGACATGTCATAACCTGCGACAAGGAACACAACATTGGCTGAACCACGGGATTGATCTACCAAGCTAGCCTCCCCTTGACTGTGCCACAGTACGTTTGCACCGACCATCCCCTGTGGCCAGTGGGATCATGGAGTAAGGTAAAACACCACAAAATGGGGCACAACTGGTTGAAATGGTGGCATGATTAAAAAAAATGGTTGTAATGATGTCATTTCAACCTGTTTTGACCGCTGGGACAAGACAAGACTGATACACAGTCTCCATAGCCCCATAGCACCATAGCACCATAGCTCACCCCCCAAACTGATACATGGCACCCTAATCCAGCTTGCAGGTGAGGAGGACAGAGAACACCCATCAATCACCCTGACAGTGGCATCCCTCCCCATGGTGCCATTGAAGTCCATGTCTGCACACCACCACAGCAAGTAAATAAATAACAAGCCAAGTAAATAGACAGATACACAAATACTGTGGGTGAATAAATAAATAAAGTCGCCCTCCTGCCTGTCAAAGTCTTGTCAAGAAAATACAGCAACCCCAGAAATATCCTCTGCCTTTACCAGGTGAGAAGTGAGTGACTCTGCCCAGCCTAAATCCCCTGCAAGTTTGTGTAATGTATCTCCTGAAAAAATGATCCTTGTGCTCCTCTAAATCCTACATTAGAGAGAGAGAGAAAAATGCTGTTTAAATATGCAAGGCGAAACCTTTGAAGCATCATCCACAATTTAATCAGTTGACATTTAAAGCAGAGATATTCTTTCTTTAAGCCAGAAGCATGGTGGCATGGTGGCATGGTGGCCTGGGGAAAATAAAGAGTGTTTAGTTGGTCATTATAGACAGATATCTTCTCTATCCATCACGCCCACATGCAAATCTATTGGGAAAAAACATCTGCTTGATCATTTGTATTCAAAGGCCTGAGTCCCCCATAATAGATATCAGCGTGTTAGGCGATAAATACAGCAACACATTTTCAAGGCCGGCCCCTAGGGAATGATAATCATCATCTTGTATTTTATAGCTCACTTTCATTCCAGCATCTCCATCTACCATATTTCCCTTTCCATCAACCACCCCGCTACACATATTATACATCATATTAGACAATATGCTACATTTATATTCGACCACACATATTTTTAGGGCCAGCATGTCTCTAAACGGATTTGAACAGCATCAGTCCAGCTGTTTTGTTATCAGATCACAACAGCTGAACTCGGCTGGTTTAATACCATAGTAGCTTAAAAAAAAAAAATGACAATGAATTATGAATGGACATAAAGAGCAGAAAGGACCTTACACTTTAAACCTACATTAATCTTTAGAAAGGCAGGCAAAGCCTCTGGTGTGAAACCGATGCATTATTTCCCCTTCACACAGTGTTTATAACACACACATTACACACAGTAGGATGCAATGGTCCTCACATTATCCTTCACTTACAGTATCGATTAGCAGTTTACACATTAGTCATACAAGACAGTAGGCTATAGGGTGCCTCCTGGTAAAGGAAAATAATTACCCTCTGGATGCTAGACCCTGGTAGAAACAGAATTACTGCAGCTCTATCCCTGGAAACATCGATAACTCTTAGACATGTATGTGATATTTTACAAAGGAGGCTGATGGAATCGGGGACGTTGAGGCTCCTGTCGTGCTTTATAGCGTCTTCTAACAGGCCGGTAATGGAGTGGCCTAGCTCCCTACTGCTTTGTACGGCCTGCGTGATGCATTGGGGAGGGTACAGTAACACAGAAAGGCCACAAAGAACAACACAATGGCACATCTGGCTTCTAGTAGAGCCACACACGGCTGTGTGTGTGATATGTGGAGTCATGAAAAGCAGAGCCGTATTCTCCCTTCACTTTCCTGCGCCGAGTAGTTTGTCTTGTCAAGGGCTGAGTCGTCCAATGGCAGCTTTCCATTTCCGAGCGCTTGTCGGCAAAGACCCTTTAACCAAGCTTTAATTAAGAGCTGGCTTACATATTTTTATTTTTTTTAACACTCAAGTTTGCAAAAAAAGGCTGCCTCAAATGAATTATTCCCCACCAAAAAGCAAATGTGTCAGAGTTAACAGAGTCAGATTATCAAATGAGGATCTGGGTGAGACTATGTTTTCATATCCATTGGCAGTCCATGAAAATGATACTTAATACCACTGAGATATACAAAGAATTTGATTCTTCATTAGAAGATCACTGTCATTTTTAAGGGTAGACCCAAGAGAAGTTCTCAGATCTGAGACAAATTCCTTTCCACCATCAACAAAATCAATGGGAAAATGCTTTTCAAAGTAACATTCAATGTAAAATATAAATTCACAGTGATACATGGATAAAAGAAAGGTTAGATTGTAATATTTTATACTGGCGGTAAATACCTGGGCCAAAGTATTCTTTGTATTCTGTGCTACACAGTTTCTTGTGAAACCCCCACCATATAGTAGATGTTCAGTCAATGGCAATGAATGTCCTTTTACAGAAAGGAGAAAACAAATTCAAGAAGACCCAATAGACAATGTGATGAAATAGTCCCATTACTTTCATGACCACAAACGGCATGTTACTAAAATTAACATCATGTGATAGGTGATAACCATTGCAGTCATCCCTGGCCCATAGCTAAATGTGACTGACCGGCTCAAATCGGTCTTATGTAGCAACTTTTTTTAAACCTTTTTTTTTTTACATTGGATAAAATTAGAGACTCAGAGCTACAAAATGGTTTAATAGTATATTATACACTGCATTTAAGGCATGCAAAATGTCCCAGTTAAAATCCCACAGCCACAGAGCAACCACTTCAATCCTATCTCCATACAAGACAAGGTTGGGTTTTCCTCATTTTAGTCCTCCTCTCACTCCTGTCAAAATGTCATAACATTTCATTAAACACTAAACAAAACAAGACTGCTGTTACTGAAAGCAAACAAACACAGTGTTAGATACAAACTAGGGCCGATGTCATTTCTGGCCACGATCTATTCCTGACAACCTCCCATTATCAACATAAAAGGGTCTGTAATGATTGCATCCAGAGAAAACTGACAAATGCAAATAGATTGCAAGACCCATATAGTAACTGACAGAGACCTTTTGGGGTGCACTAATGACATCTCCGACATAATTAGTTGCTTACCCTTGCTATGCAAAAAGGCCCTCAAAAAGATTTTCGGGTCAACTGCACCTTCGCAATTTGGCTGTCTTGTTTACAAGCAAGCTTTCCATGATTTCAGCATCGTCTTTTGTTTTTCGCAAGCAACTGGGCTAAGGTCATTTAATAATTCTTTGAGACTGGCATAGAAACGAAGATGCTTAAATACACGTTCCACAAAAGCAGACGATAAAACAGTGAATGAATGGGAAGCCTTCAACACAATTAAAGCATAAAACTCAATTCACTACCAATACATCTAGACAAAAGAGAAGCAGATTGGCAATTAGAAATTAATACAAATTGAATAACTGAAATATGGTTGTTGCATTCACCCCCTTTGTTTAGGCAAGCCTAAATTAGTTCAGGAATACATTTTGACATAACAAATCACATAATAAATCATAGGGATTGACATTATTTGTTCATGACTACTCCTTCCTCTATCCCCCATACATACAACATACAGTATGTAAAGTCCCTCAGTCAAGTATTGAATTCCAAGCACAGATTAAACTACAAAGACCAGGGAATTTTTCAAAAGCGTCATAAAGAAGGGCAGGGATTGGTAGATGGGTAACAATAACAAATCAGACATGAAATATCTCTTTAAGCATGGTCAAGTTAATAATTATGCTGTGGATGATGTATTAAACCACCCAGATACAACAAAGATACAGTCTTCCTTCTGAACTGAGCTGCAGCACAGGAAGGAAACTACTAAGGGATGTCACCATGAGGCCATTGGTGATCGGGGCAGACTAGTCGCTAAGCCCATCTGGAATTTTGTGCAAATGATTTCTGATCCCAGTCCGCCCCTGATTGGGGATTTTAAAACAGCTACAGAGTGCAATGGCAACATTGTAGTTATTTCACAATAATGACATAAATGATATAGTGAAAAGAAGAATACAATATACAGAATGCATCATGTATGCAACAAGGCATTAAAGTTATACTGCAAGAAAACATGGCAAAGGAATACACTTTTTGGCCTAAATGCAAAGCCTTATGTTTAGGGCAAATCCAACACAACACATTACTGAATAACTGCCTCCCTTTTTACAAGCATGGTGGTGGCTGCATCATGTTATGGGTGCGCTTGCCATCGGCAAAGACTGGTGAATAATTCAGGTTAAAAAGAGAAACGGCATGGAATTAAGTACAGGCAAAATCCTAGAGGAAAACCTGCTTCAGTCTGCTTTACACCAGACACTGGGAGAGGAATTCACCTTTCATAAACAACAACCTACAACACAAGGCCAAATCTACACTGGAGTTGATTACCAAGAAGACAATGAATGTTCCTGAGTGGCCAAATTACAGTTTTGACTTAAACCTGCTTGAAAATTTTTGGCAAAACTTGAAAATTGCTGTCTAGCCATGACCCCAAACACCTTGACAGAGCTTGAGGAATTTTGAAAATAATAATGGGAAAATATTGTACAATCCAGGTGTGCAATGCTCTTAGAGACGAACCCAAGAAGCCTCACAGCCGTAATCGGTGGTGAAGGTGTTTGTGACATGTATTGACTCAGGGGGGTGAATACTTATCTAATCAAGGTATATTAGTGTTTCTTTTTTCACAATTTCTAAAGAAATCTTTGATTTTTTTTCCCCCATTTTGACATTAAAGAGTATTTTGTGTAGATCATTTACAAAAAAATGACAATTAAATCTATTTTATTCCCACTTTGTGACAAGAAATCCAAGAGGGGTGAATACTTATAATACCCACTGTATTGGGGAAGTACTATTAAACTGTACCTAGGGAAGAGGATTTATAGTTTATTTATTTTGATACAACATAGATTATCGGATGGAATCAAAAAAATCTAAACAAGTGTTACAAAACATCAGATTAAAGTTTGGGATTTTTGAACAGTGATCAAATCTCTTGACTTGGTCAAACATGAAGGCCAGATTGAACATGAAATCTCTGTCAGTGAAAGGAAAAAAACAAGTTTGCAAAATGTAAAATTTTATTTTCAAAAATTGAAGCAACAGATTACACAGTTAACTTTCAGCAAATGCAATCCTAATTTAAACTGTACTCACATTCGGGACTTCAAAATGAAAGACTCACATACTTACACACAATCTATCTATAATATACAAAAAATAATACAGAATAAATATTAAAATGGCCACAAGAGAAAACGTAAGTTATTGAAAACAATCAGTAGAGAGCAAATGTAGGGAAAGTATAAACAGGACGGTGTGCCTGAAATGTTTTTTTCCTTTAACACTTTTTACAAATTGTGCAAGATTTCATACTAAGGCTCTGGTCTTGAAGTGACAGTTGTCTGAAGATTCACACACACGTGTCCGCACACACACACACACACACACACACACACACACACGCTCCCTGTGCTCTGAGCACTCTGTGGGGTGTACATAGCAAACCATTGCAGAATATAAAATGGGCTACTCTGCTGAGTGTACGACCTGTGATGCTTATGAGAGTGGACCAGCTTTTTTTTAAATGAACATGCACTTGACATTGATGTGAAAAGAATAAAGTACTTTTCAGGAGTGGATAAGAAAACCCAACAACTGAAAAACAGAACAATATCAGAACCATTAAGGCAAGAACACCTGGAGTGGCTTCAGCAATACTGTAACAATATTTCAGTGTTTAGGTAACATGGATGTGACACATTTAAGTATATCTTCACTGTCTTTTTTAAGGTTTGTTTGTTCTCAAAAAACAAGTTTTTATCCAAACACCATGTGATCTGTTTTTTTGTTTTTTTTTGTCAAATGTGAGTAGATTCAGAAAAAGAACTACTCCAGACAATAGGGACTTATGGATCATACAACTACAAGAAATAATTTCTAGATTTAAGTTGCAACTTCAAAACCACACATCATTATTCCCTTCATAAAGCCCCCCACCCCTGCCCCCCTCACACCCCAAAATAAAAAAAGATATCACTTACATTAAAACCAATTTAATCCTCTTGTGAAGGTGTCTTCCAACAGTTAGTCACCCAACATTGTTTTGCTTTACATACAACGAATGGGGTGTCATTTGCAAATTAAAGCATTCATTGTTTAGTTAGAGGGAAAACCAAGTTGTCCTTGCACCTTGCAATGCAACCGTTGATCAAAAAAAGAATCTTTACATTTTCTTTTTAGTGCAACTTTTAAATGTAAAACAATTCCAGTGACTCCTTAGAGGAAATGGTTTCTTAGTTTTCTGTTTTTTTTCACCGGAATCTTTTACCTCACTGAATTATCTTCAAAATATCCAAAGCAAGGGGTCAGTCCTTTGTTTTTGTAGTTTCACCATTCTTTTGTTCTTCTCTGCTTCTAAATTACTTTCCACAGCAGTTGTTTACTAGAACATAAACATAGGAAGGGTTCTCAGCTACCTGCTTATTCATTCCCTTCAACCTCCATGTATGATGTTCAATCACAGAACCAAGGGAGTGATTGACAGTCCAACTTCTGCCTCAGAAGAGAGGGAAGGAGGAGGAGGAGAAACAGGAGGATGAAGAGAAAGAGAGCTGTACAATGGGACAAAACCCAAATTGATGTCAATCAGTGGAGGAGTGGAAAGAAAAAAACAACCCAAGCCTTCATATAACGCAGTAGGGTTCCCTAGGTAACCTGGACTTTCTGCAGTAAAGGAGAGTGGTGCTGAAGCAGCGCCGGAGCTCCCTGTTGGAGAAGATGCAGATAAAGGGGTTGACTCCCGCCTGGGCGAAGCTCATCCACACCGCCGCGGTCAAGTACCCCCCTGGTACCGCGGGGCCCCTGGCAAACACCCTCCAATAGCAGGCCACTAGGTAGGGGCCCCAGAGCGTGAGAAAGAAGAAGGTCATGATGAAGAACATCCTACTTATCCTCTTTTCAGTCTTAAACTCGTCCAGCACCAGCAGGCGTCGCCGGCCCACTGCATTGCTGTTCTGCCTGATCCCCAGCAGGGTGGGCGGGGTGGGGCCCCTGCCGAACCCCGCCAGCCAGTTAGCCGCTGCTTGGCCGCTGGCCCCGGGGCCATGGAAGGTCCAGTTTTGGCTGACGGCAGGCACAAACTGGACTGGTTTCATCTTCCGGCGGTCATGAACGAAGAAGATTAGCTTGAGGTAGACAAGCTGGGTGGCCAGAAGGATCAGGGCGAGGAGCAGCATGAAGCCCAGGGAGTCGTTGGCTCTGAACGAGCGGTGCTGGAACGTACACTGGTCCTCCTCCCTTATGAAGGAGTACGTCCCCACGTCCAGCACCGGGGGAAAGGCCATGGCCACCGACAACGTCCACACCATGCAGATGACTGCCAGACACGTCCAGAAGGTGAGCCTCTTGGTGTAGAAGCGGTGGTGGGCTATGGCCAGGTAGCGTGTCACACTCACACAGAAGAGCATGAACGCTGTGTGAAAGCAGGACAGCACCCCCAGGAAGGCTATCACTTTGCAGGTAAGCGTGCCGTACGTCCAGGTGGAACCATTCTTGACGGAGGTGAAAACAAAGGGGAAGCAGATGGCGGAGCGCAGAATGTCCGAGGCGCACAGGTCCAGGAGGAAGTAGTACGGTGCGCGGTGCAGGCTCTTGTCTTTGACCAGTAGGATGGAGATCAGGAGGTTGCCAACGACGCCGACTCCAATGATAAAACCCAGGGATGTCAGTTTGAGAAATGTGGCGAGAGGAGAGACATTCTGCAAGATGTTGTGGTCCCCTGCATGGCTATAGTTCGCCATAGATGGAGGAGGGATCATAAAGATGTAGTAGCTTCAGCCAAGTATCATTATCTAGAGGCGGCAGGGGGAGGCGATAGATCCATTTGTTGTGCTTTGAAGCAGATTCCCGGCTTGTAAGCAGCCTCTCTTCTACGGCATCCTTTGTTCTTTTGTCTCATCACACCTAAAAATACCTGAAAAATACCAGTCACTGATCAGGATTCACTCATACTGTTTTTACATTGCATTGCACCCTCTAGCCTGTATCTGGGTGTATGATAAACTACAATTTCCCCTAGCCGTTGTCATTTATTTTCCATTTTCAGTTGAATTGCTCATTGCATTAATAATGGTATGCAATCAGTACAGAGCAGTGCCCTAGCTAGAATAGTTAGTCCACAGATGAGCTTAATAAGACACAAGCATTAATCCTGGTTACAATAATATACTTTCTTTTATGGGCCACCCTTTTAGAAATGACAGAAGATTATAGAAAATACAAGAAATGTTATAATAAGACAACGTTTTAAGTCACTATTAAAGGGGAAATGCATATTATCTTATGTCTGGTAGGAAAGGGGGTAAACAAAAGGGTTCCATTCGATGTTTGGTCGTTTTATTATGTCGTAAAACGTGTTTAACATTATGCAGCAAGAAAGCTGTTGATCACACCCAAAGACCCTGCAGAATTGATCTGACCAGGGGATGCTTACAATAAACTCTGCCTGCGCCTTCATGATTTGTTGAAAATTAACGGATGTTGCATACAGAATAAAAAGCATCCATGTTTTTGTCTGATTAACAGTTGACTGGAATTACACGGCCGACGTTATAATAAACTATTCACCTGATTAAGGCGGTTTATTGACCTGGGCTTTTATCTATTTCCCAGCTCAGCTTTGATTTTAGGCGATAGACTATCGAATCTCACGAGCATATTAACAAAGAACACCGTCTAGTCGAAATTATATTTGATACCCTATGAATGGTTTATTGATGCTTATAACAATGAGGTGATAAATCCAATTCTGCATTTCGATGCAAATGAATCACGAATTAAATAAACAATTCAATACTAGACAGCTATGCAAAAACATGGCATATTCTGTTATTTAAATTTTAATATATATCAAACAAAGGCTATTCGTGACGGTTATTTTCCGAATTCTGTCATTATTGCAGAGATGCACTTTTAAGCATTATCTATTCTTCGGATGAGCGTTATACGAGTGGTTCCCATGCATTTTGGTTATAATTCATTCGATTACAATTTATATTTCTCACCGTTCACTGTTGGATTGAACATTACAGTGTAGCGAATCCGCACGTCCATTAGGCAGAAGAATTTCCAAGAACCCGCTATGAATTGAAGGGAATCCAAAACCACAGAAAATAAGCGAATAAAAATCGAAATAACTGCTAAGATATAAATTAAAAGCATACCTGTTGATATCCCTTTTGGTTTCCCTGGAGCGTATTTACATTGTAGAAGCCACTTTGCTGTAAAAAGCTTGGTTTGTTGCCTGCCTGCCCTTTTACCACAGTGAATATACAGTAAACGGAACAGACAGAGCATGCGCACGGATCCTATTTGTGATCCAAGACGTGTCTTGTCTCTTGTTGCAGCACTATAGTCTCTCGTGGCAACATCTGCTCAGTGGGTGCAGCATCACAAGTCCTCTCGTTACCTTCGTCAGTCATTATAGCCTACAGTGGGAGAGAGTGCGACCGGATCACTCATTCTGAGATTCATTGCAATAGATCCCCATTTCTGCATAATATGCGTTTAGGTTATAGTCGACCTATATAGCTTATCAATTCTACTAATCCTATATGCGGCTGCCACGTTCCTGTGCACTAGGCCTACACCCAACTCTAATTTAGAAGCAAGGATTAACAACAATCAATACCACCAGTACATGTAAAATGTGGTTTTTAGATAATGCTATATTACATTGCTACATGTATCATGTCATAAATGAATATGTAACAGTAACTGAGGGGTTCAACTAGGTGATGGTTCACCTAAGGCTAGACTGACTTCTCATATGTATAATTAACAAGCACTTCATACAGTATGTGTGTTGGTGTGCATGCAAATAGAATCTCCATTGTAATTGTTGTGCTTTTCATTTCAAGGCTATGTCAGTAGAATACAGTGATGTCATACCCGACACCCACAGGCCACAGGCTATTGTGAAAGAATATTGACTGGCAACATCCATGCAACCGCTGAAATATTGTAAATCTTTCATTGTTTATGGATTGTTGGTATTTTATGAACAGTGTTGTGTAGGCTTTTCTATAGTCTAGTTCAGGGGTCACCAACTGGTCATGGAGAGCTGCAGTGTGTCGAGGATTTTGTTCCAGCTCAGCTCCAACACATCTGCTTCAAATGACTGTGGTCTAATTATTTTAATTGGCAGCGGTGTTTGTGCTGGACTGAAACAAAAGCCTGCACACACTGCATCTCTCCTTTACCCCCCTGAGCTATATCTTATGCTCAGGGTGGGGGGGGTGGTCATGGAGAAGGTTGCTTAGAAGGTTGTTTGGTATGGAGAAACTCAATACTAGACCAGTGTTCAATCTTTACACTGTCAATTGTTTTACAGCATAGAAGCTAGGGACATTACATTGATGGTTTAAATATTAGAAGGCCACAAATTCCCTTTTGTGAGCAATATAGTAAAGGACACTGGTCATTTACATGTATGTGTGAAATGAAGGGCCCATGATGCAATTAACAAAGGTATTTATTCTCTATCAAGCAGATGTTTTAACAGTGTTAGCTATAAGAACGGTGAAAGCACTTCTGACAGAACACACTTTAGCTACTGTGCTTGTAACAGTTGACAGATGGCAATTCACCTGGCATGGCAATGTCAATATTTCATGAAAGGACAGATAATCATCACAATCTCTTTGGAGGGACATACATTATTCAGAGGTACAGTATCTGAAGATATTCAAGTCCAAGCAAAATCAAATGTTGTCATATTATGGTAACATAGCCTACTATGTATAGTCCAAAATGTGTCATGTCTCAGGACCTTGGTCGTATTGTGATAGGCAGTAACCTACAGGTACAGGTATGTTATTTGGTCCTGCAAATCCAACAGTGCGCATGCTCCCAGTTCCTGTTCTCAAATTCCTTGTTTTGTAGTTCGTTGTTTGTCTTCTTCATTCAGGCAACTTCGTACATTTCAGCAAAATAAGGCACACGACTCTTGTTCTGTCAGTCAAAAATGACCCAGGATAGTCAAGATACTGTAGACTGCGGAGAAACATTTCCGGATACAGGCCAGCAGCCAGTCCCTTGAGCCGTTTTGGTTTCTCAGAACTGTCCATTTCTCTGTCGTGTGTACCAGCCGATGCACGCGCAAACGCCCACCACCGATATGATAACCCCGAGCAGAAGTGCAACGGCGTCCCCTCCGTCAAATGCCTCCGCGGAGGGAATGAGCGAAACAAACATCACCAACAGCATCGCTAGAACTTTAGGGAGCTCGGGCATGGGAACCATGTTACTTCCAGTGCAGATCAGATGATTGCTGTGACGCACGACGTAGTCAGATGATATGGGAGCATTTCCTCATTCGTCTGTCGACCAATTAAATTGCTGCATTATTCCTTGTTTTGCCGCTCGTTTTCACTGTCAGACGGTATTTGAATAGTTTTGTTACACATTTACACTATACGTACCAGGCAAAAGTTTGGACACACCTACTCATTTAAGGGTTTTTCTTTATGTTTTACTATTTTCTACATTGTAGAATAATAGTGGATACATCAAAACTATGAAATAGCACATATGGAATCATGTAGTAACCAAAACAGGTTTAAAGAAATCAACATATATTTTTGATTTTAGATTCTTCAAAGTAGCCACCCTTTGCCTTGATGACAGCTTTGCACACTCTTGGCATTCTCTCAATCAGCTTCATGAGGTAGTCACCAGGAATGTGTTTCAATTAAGAGGTGAGCCTTGTTAAAAGACAATTTGTGGAATTCCTTTCCCTCTTAATGTGTTTGAGCCAATCAGTTGTGTTGTGACAAGGTAGGGGTGGTATAAAGAAGATAGCCCTATTTGGTAAAAGACCAAGTCCATATTATTCCAAGAACAGCTCAAATAACAAAGAGAAACGACACTCCATCACTATTTTAAGTCATGAAGGTCAGTCAATGCAGAAAATTTCAAGAACTTTAAAGTTTTTCTAAGTGCAGTCGTAAAAACCATCAAGCACAATGATGAAACTGGTTCTCATGAGGACCGCCACAGGAAAGGAAGACCCAGAGTTATCGCTGCTGCAGAGGATAAGTTCATTAGAGTTACCAGCCTCAGAAATTGCAGCCCAAATAAATGCTTCACAGAGTTCAGGTAACAGACACATGAATCGTGAATCAGGCCTTTATGGTCGATTTACTTCAAAGAAACCACCACTAAAGGACACCAAAAATAAGAAGAGACTTGCTTGGGACAAGAGACACGAGCAATGGACATTAGACCGATGGAAATCTGTCCTTTGTTCTGATGAGTCCAAATTTGTGATTTTTGTTTCCAACCCCCGTGTCTTTGTGAGATATGCAGAGTAGGTGAAGGGATGATCTCCGCATGTGTGGTTCCCACCGTGAAGCATGGAAGAGGAGGTGTGATGGTGTGGGTGTGCTTTGCTGGTGACACTGTCGTGATTTATTTAGAATTCAAGGCACACTTAACCAAAATCAAATCAAATGTTATTTGTCACATGCGCCAAACACAACCGGTTGTAGAGATTTCAGTGAAATGCTTACTTACAAGGCCCTTAACCTAGAATGCAGTTTTAAGAAAATACCTAAAGAAAAGTAGAGATAATAATAACAAATAACTAAAGAGCAGCAGTAAATAACAATAGAGGGGCTATATATAGGGGGTACCGGTACAGAGTTAGTGTGCGGGGGAACCGGTGTTGAGGTAATTGAGGTAATATGTACATGTGGGGCGGCAGGGTAGCCTAGTGGTTAGAGCGTTGAAGCTCTCAACCTGCTCCTCTACAGCCCCTTTTCCTGTAGTCTTTAATCATCTCTTTTGTCTTGATCACGTTGAGGGAGAGGTTGTTATGTTTGCACCACACGGTCAGGTCTCTGACCTCCTCCCTATAGGCTCATTCATTGTTGTCGGTAATCAGGCCTACCACTGTTGTGTTGTCGGCAAACTTAATGAGGGTGTTGGAGTCGTGCCTGGCCATTCAGTCATGGGTGAACAGGGAGTACAGGAGGAGACTGAGCACGCACCCCTGAGGGAGCCCCGTGTTGAGGATCAGCGTGGCAGATATGTTGTTATTTACCCTTACCACCTGGGGGCAGCCCATCAGGAAGTCCAGGATCCAGTTGCAGAGGGAGGTGTTTAATCCCAGAGTCCTTAGTTTAGTGATGATCTTTGAGGGCACTATGGTGTTGAAAGCTGAGCTGTAGTCAATGAATAGCATTCTCACATAGGTGTTCCTTTTGTCCAGGTGTGAAAGGGCATGGTGGAGTGCAATAGAGATTGCATCATCTGTGGATCTGTTGGGCCAGTATGCAAATTGTAGTGGGTCTAGGGTTTCTGGGATAATGGTGTTGATGTGAGCCATGACCAGCCTTTCAAAGCACTTCATGGCTAAAGACGTGAGTGCTACAGGTCGGTAGTCATTTAGGCAGGTTACCTTAGTGTTCTTTGGCAGAGGGACAATGGTGGTCTGCTTGAAACATGTTAGTATTACAGACTCAGTCTGTAATGTTGGTATTACAGACACTTTCTAGTTGGTCAGCGCATGCTCAGAGTACACGTCCTGGTAATCTGTCTGGTCCTGTGGCCTTGTGAATGTTGGCCTGTTTAAAGGTCTTACATCGGATGCAGAGAGCGTAATCACACAGTCGTCCGGAACAGCTGATGCTCTCCTGCATGTTTCAGTGTTGCTTGCCTTGAAGCAAGCATGGAAGTAATTTAGCTCGTCAGGTAGGCTCGTGTCACTGGGCAGCTTGCTGCTGTGCTTCCCTTGTAGTCTGTAATAGTTTGCAAGCCCTGCCACATCCGACGAGTGTCGGAGCCGGTGTAGTACGATTCAATATTAGTCCTGTTTTGATGCTTTGCCTGTTTGATGGTTCGTCGGAGGGCTTAGCTAGAGTTCTTATAAGGGTCCGGGAGAGAGTCCGCTCCTTGAAAGCGGTAGCTCTACCCTTTAGATATACTACAAAGTAGGTGGACACCTGCTCGTCAAACATCTCATTCCAAAATCATGACATTAATATGGATTTGATCCCCCCTTTGCTGCTATAAAATCTTCCCCTCTTCTGGGAAGGCTTTCCACTAGATGCTGGAACATTACTGCAGGGACTTGCTTCCATTCTACCACAAGAGCATTAGTAAGGTCGGGCACTGATATTTGGCGATTAGACCTGGCTCACAGTCGACGTTCTAATTCATACCAAAGGTGTTCAATAGGGTTGAGGTCAGGGCTCTTTGCAGGACAGTGAAGTTCTTCCACACCAATCTCGACAAACCATTTCTGTATGGACCTCGCTTTGTGCACGGGGGCATCGTCATGCTGAAACAGGAAAGGGCCTTCCCCAAATTGTTCCCAAAAAGTTGGAAGCACAGAATCATCTAGAATGCCATTGTATGCTGTATGTAGCGTTAAGATTTCCCCTCACTGGAACACAGGGGCCTAGTCTGAACCATTAACAACAACCCCAGACCATTATTCCTCCTCCACCAAACTTTACAGTTGGCACTATGCATTGGGGCAGGTAGCATTCTCCTAGCATCCGCCAAACCCTGATTCTTCCGTCGGACTGCCAAATGACAAAGCATAATTCATCACTCCAGAGAATGTGTTTCCACTGCTACATAGTCCAATGGCGTCAAGCTTTACACCACTCCAGCTGACACTTGGCATTGCTCATGGTGATCTTTGGCTTGTGTGAGGCTGCTCGGTCATGGAAACACATTTCATGAAGCTCCCGATATACAGTTATTGTGCTGACGTTGCTTCCAGATGCAGTTTGGAACTCAGTACTGAGTGTTGCAACCGAGGACAGGTGATTTTTACGAGCTACGCGTTTCAGCACTCGGCGGTCCTGTTCTGTGAGCTTATGTGGCCTACCACTTCGTGGCTGATCCCTTGTTGCTCCTAGATGTTTTCACTTCACAATAACAGCACTTACAGTTGACTGGGGCAGCTCTAGCAGGGCAGAAACTTGACAAACTTACTTATTGGAAAGGTGGCATCCTATGACAGTGCCATGATGAAAGTCACTGAGATCTTCAGTAAGAACTTTCTACTGCCAATGTTTGTCTTTGGAGATTGCATGGCTGTGTGATCAATTTTATACATCTGTCAGCAACGGGTGTGGCTGAAATAGCCAAATCCACTCATTTGAAGGGGGGTCCACATACTTTTGTATATAAGGTACCAGTCAAAAGTTTGAACACACCTACTCAAAACTATGGGATTTTCTTTATTTTTACTATTTTCTACATTTTAGAATAATAGGGAAGACATCAAAACTATGATATAACACATATGGAATAATGTAGTAACCACCCCAAAAAAGTTGCCACCCTTTGCCTTGATAACAGCTATGCACACTCTTGGCCTTCTCTCAACCTGCTTCACCTGGAATGCTTTTCTTGAAGGAGTTCCCACATATGCTGAGCATTTGTTGGCTGCATTACCTACACTCTGCGATCCAGCTGATCCCAAACCATCTCAATTGGGTTGAAGTCGGGTGATTGTGGAGGCCAGGTCATCTGATGCAGCACTCCATCACTCTCCTTCTTGGTCAAATAGCCATTACATGAAAAACAAATGATAGTCCCACTAAGCCTAAAACAGATGGGATAGCGTATCGCTGCAGAATGCTGTGGTAGCCATGCTCACTACAGAGGGTAGTGCATATGGCCCAGTACATCAGCGGGGCCAAGCTTCCTGCCATCCAGGACCTCTATACCAGGCGGTGTCAGAGGAAGGCCCTACAAATTGTCAAAGTCTCCATCCACCCAAGTCACAGACTGTTCTCTTTGCTACCGCATGGCAAGAGGTACTGGAGCGCCAAGTCTAGGTCCAAAAGGCTTCTCAACAGCCTCTACCCCCAAGCCGTAAGACTCCTGAACAGCTAATCAAATGGCTACTCAGACTATTTTCATTGCCCCCCCCCCTTCTACACTGCTGCTACTCTCTGTTATTATCTATGCACAGTCACTTTAAATCAAATCAAATCAAATCAAATTTTATTTGTCACATACACATGGTTAGCAGATGTTAATGCGAGTGTAGCGAAATGCTTGTGCTTCTAGTTCAGACAATGCAGTAATAACAAGTCATCTAACTAACAATTCCAAAACTACTGTCTTGTACACAGTGTAAGGGGATAAAGAATATGTACATAAGGATATATGAATGAGTGATGGTACAGAGCAGCATAGGCAAGATACAGTAGATGGTATCGAGTACAGTATATACATATGAGATGAGTATGTAAACAAAGTGGCATAGTTAAAGTGGCTAGTGATACATGTATTACATAAGGATACAGTCGATGATATAGAGTACAGTATATACGTATGCATATGAGATGAATAATGTAGGGTAAGTAACATTATATAAGGTAGCATTGTTTAAAGTGGCTAGTGATATATTTACATAATTTCCCATCAATTCCCATTATTAAAGTGGCTGGAGTTGAGTCAGTGTCAGTGTGTTGGCAGCAGCCACTCAATGTTAGTGGTGGCTGTTTAACAGTCTGATGGCCTTGAGATAGAAGCTGTTTTTCAGTCTCTCGGTCCCAGCTTTGATGCACCTGTACTGACCTCGCCTTCTGGATGATAGCGGGGTGAACAGGCAGTGGCTCGGGTGGTTGATGTCCTTGATGATCTTTATGGCCTTCCTGTGACATCGGGTGGTGTAGGTGTCCTGGAGGGCAGGTAGTTTGCCCCCGGTGATGCGTTGTGCAGACCTCACTACCCTCTGGAGAGCCTTACGGTTGAGGGCGGAGCAGTTGCCGTACCAGGCGGTGATACAGCCCGCCAGGATGCTCTCGATTGTGCATCTGTAGAAGTTTGTGAGTGCTTTTGGTGACAAGCCGAATTTCTTCAGCCTCCTGAGGTTGAAGAGGCGCTGCTGCGCCTTCTTCACAATGCTGTCTGTGTGAGTGGACCAATTCAGTTTGTCTGTGATGTGTATGCCGAGGAACTTAAAACTTGCTACCCTCTCCACTACTGTTCCATCGATGTGGATAGGGGGGTGTTCCCTCTGCTGTTTCCTGAAGTCCACAATCATCTCCTTAGTTTTGTTGACGTT
Organism: Oncorhynchus clarkii lewisi; assembly: GCF_045791955.1. NCBI lineage: Eukaryota > Metazoa > Chordata > Actinopteri > Salmoniformes > Salmonidae > Oncorhynchus > Oncorhynchus clarkii. Next base: position 20,551,119 of record NC_092167.1, on the reverse strand, counting down.
GAGTGTGAGGTTATTTTCCTGACACCACACTCCGAGGGCCCTCACCTCCTCCCTGTAGGCCGTCTCGTCGTTGTTGGTAATCAAGCCTACCACTGTTGTGTCGTCCGCAAACTTGATGATTGAGTTGGAGGCGTGCGTGGCCACGCAGTCGTGGGTGAACAGGGAGTACAGGAGAGGGCTCAGAACGCACCCTTGTGGGGCCCCAGTGTTGAGGATCAGCGGGGAGGAGATGTTGTTGCCTACCCTCACCACCTGGGGGCGGCCCGTCAGGAAGTCCAGTACCCAGTTGCACAGGGCGGGGTCGAGACCAAGCAAATTGGAGTGGGTCTAGGGTGTCAGGTAGGGTGGAGGTGATATGGTCCTTGACTAGTCTCTCAAAGCACTTCATGATGACGGAAGTGAGTGCTACGGGGCGGTAGTCGTTTAGCTCAGTTACCTTAGCTTTCTTGGGAACAGGAACAATGGTGGCCCTCTTGAAGCATGTGGGAACAGCAGACTGGTATAGGGATTGATTGAATATGTCCGTAAACACACCGGCCAGCTGGTCTGCGCATGCTCTGAGGGCACGGCTGGGGATGCCGTCTGGGCCTGCAGCCTTGCGAGGGTTAACACGTTTAAATGTCTTACTCACCTCGGCTGCAGTGAAGGAGAGACAGCATGTTTTCGTTGCAGGCCGTGTCAGTGGCACTGTATTGTCCTCAAAGCGGGCAAAAAAGTTATTTAGTCTGCCTGGGAGCAGGACATCCTGGTCCGTGACTGGGCTGGATTTCTTCCTGTAGTCCGTGATTGACTGTAGACCCTGCCACATGCCTCTTGTGTCTGAGCCGTTGAATTGAGATTCTACTTTGTCTCTGTACTGACGCTTAGCTTGTTTGATAGCCTTGCGGAGGGAATAGCTGCACTGTTTGTATTCGGTCATGTTACCAGACACCTTGCTCTGATTAAAAGCAGTGGTTCACGCTTTCAGTTTCACGCGAATGCTGCCATCAATCCACGGTTTCTGGTTAGGGAATGTTTTAATCGTTGCTATGGGAACGACATCTTCAACGCACGTTCTAATGAACTCGCACACCGAATCAGTGTATTCGTCAATGTTGTTGTCTGACGCAATACGAAACATGTCCCAGTCCACGTGATGGAAGCAGTCTTGGAGTGTGGAGTCAGCTTGGTCGGACCAGCGTTGGACAGACCTCAGCGTGGGAGCCTCTTGTTTTAGTTTCTGTCTGTAGGCAGGGATCAACAAAATGGAGTCGTGGTCAGCTTTTCCGAAAGGGGGGCGGGGCAGGGCCTTATATGCATCGCGGAAGTTAGAGTAACAATGATCCAAGGTCTTTCCACCCCTGGTTGCGCAATCAATATGCTGATAAAATTTAGGGAGTCTTGTTTTCAGATTAGCCTTGTTAAAATCCCCAGCTACAATGAATGCAGCCTCCGGATAAATGGTTTCCAGTTTGCAAAGAGTCAAATAAAGTTCATTCAGAGCCATCGATGTGTCTGCTTGGGGGGGATATATACGGCTGTGATTATAATCGAAGAGAATTCTCTTGGTAGATAATGCGGTCTACATTTGATTGTGAGGAATTCTAAATCAGGTGAACAGAAGGATTTGAGTTCCTGTATGTTTCTTTCATCACACCATGTCACGTTAGCCATAAGGCATACGCCCCCGCCCCTCTTCTTACCAGAAAGATGTTTGTTTCTGTCTGCGCGATGCGTGGAGAAACCCGTTGGCTGCACCGCCTCGGATAGCGTCTCTCCAGTGAGCCACGTTTCCGTGAAGCAAAGAACGTTACAGTCTCTGATGTCCCTCTGGAATGCTACCCTTGCTCGGATTTCATCAACCTTGTTGTCAAGAGACTGGACATTGGCAAGAATGCTAGGGAGTGGTGCACGGTGTGCCCGTCTCCGGAGTCTGACCAGAAGACCGCCTCGTTTCCCTCTTTTTCTGAGTCGTTTTTTTGGGTCGCTGCATGGGATCCGCTCCGTTGTCCTGTTTGTAAGGCAGAACACAGGATCCGCGTCGCGAAAAACATATTCTTGGTCGTACTGATGGTGAGTTGACGCTGATCTTATATTCAGTAGTTCTTCTCGACTGTATGTAATGAAACCTAAGATGACCTGGGGTACTAATGTAAGAAATAACACGTAAAAAAACAAAAAACTGCATAGTTTCCTAGGAACGCGAAGCGAGGCGGCCATCTCTGTCGGCGCCGGAAGTAGCTCTACCGGAAATAACTCTACCTACATGTACATATTACCTCAATTACCTCGACACCGGTGCCCCGTACACTGACTCTGTACCGGTTCCCCCTGTATTTAGCCCCTCTATTTCTATTTACTGCTGCTCTTTAATCATTTGTTATTCTTATCTCTTACTTATTTTATTCAGGTATTTTCTTAAAACTGCATTCTTGGTTAAGGGCCTTGTAAGTAAGCATTTCACTGTAACGTCTACACCTTTTGTATTCGGTGCACGTGACAAGTAACATTTGATTTGATTTTGGTTAAATGTGCCTTGAATTCTAAATAAATTAGGACAGTGTCACGAGCAAAGCACACCCACACCATCACACCTCCTCTTCCATGCTTCATGGTGGGAACCACACATGCGGAGATCATCCCTTTACCTACTCTGCGTCTCACAAAGACATGGGGGTTGGAACCAAAAATCTCAAATTTGGACTCATCAGACCAAAGGACAGATTTCCACCAGTCTGATGTCCATTGCTCGTGTCTCTTGTCCCAAGCAAGTCTCTTCTTATTATTGGTGTCCTTTAGTGGTGGTTTCTTTGCAGCAAATCGACCTTGAAGGCCTGATTCACGCAGTCTACTCTCAACAGTTGATGTTGAGATGTGTCTGTTACCTGAACTCTGTGAAGCATTTATTTGGGCTGCAATTTCTGAGGCAGAGATAACTGATTTGAATTGATGTTTTTCGATATTAGTTTAGCTTTTGTGTGTTCCTTTATCTTCGGATGAACATTTTGCAGCGACATGCTGTTGCTATGGCATTCGTTCTACTTCTGTTATGGTCGACTGCTCATAGCTTTATTATTTAATTTAACAACTTTTCCATCACCATACACAATTTATATTCTTATATTAAATATATAATTATTTTATTTTTCACAAACTATACTTATTCAGTGAATTTTTGAATATATTTTTTTTACCTTATTCCTTTGCTTATAGTCTTTCAATATTCATCTCATCACACAGTAAACCAAGCTCATTAGCTAGTCTTGTTTGAACTGAAAACCTCAATTAGATAGGCCTATGTGAAGTGGAGATGAAGAAATGCACTCTGCACTATACGTTGGATGTGCGTCAATGTTTGTGAGTTTTCCTATGTTGTTTCACAGTTCTGAGGGAGAAATAGTCAAAGGAGTTGGCTACATTGAAGTTTTCAAGGCTAAGGGAGAGAATGACAGCCATGTGTACAATATTAACTCCTCTGTGGAAAAAGGACTGACCAAGAGATGACATCATCAGGGGAGATGTGTCAAGTAGGACCTGGGTGAACCCTTCTGATGTTTCTTGACAATCTTGAATTATAGCCTGATCTTCTAAAAAGCATGTGGTTTGTATCTGTAACAATATTTCTACCTCTTTGGTCATGAGGGCATTAAAAAACGTATGCCTTTTAAAAACCCTGTTTGTGTCGCAAATACTTTTCCTGTTGACCACAAATAGACTACACATGTTATGTTGTTGATATTGAACAAACGCTAGGCCCTACTATTGAAATCAAAATGGCTAATGAGAAATCCACACACACTAACGCACTGGACTTCGTATTTGATCAATGGGCAGCCAGCCTAGTTATGCTAATTTCGAACATGCCCCCATCCCCTGCTCTGCTTACTGTAGCCTATTCTTGTGAGATGAAACGTCATGTTTCCCCTAACTGACACGCTGTGCTACGTTTCACCTCGTGCCACAAATGAATTGGCATATGGTACGACGATGGTGCGGGAGTTTGTATATCTCTCTGCTTGCTCACGTGCGATGCCATGCTGCGGAGTTCTAGTAATTTAATTAGGATGCACCAGCCAAGCTAAAGTATTGACCTTTGCCATGCCGCAATACTTGACCTGCTCCACCCCCGCTCCCCTCTCCTCTCCACCTCACCCCTCTCCCTGTGACACCCCAGCAGCATGCCACACACATACACACAAACATATACACAGTTTTGTATTGCTATCCTTGTGGGGACAAAATAATTGATTCCTATTTTCCCTAACACCTAACTCTAAATCTAACACTAAGCCTAACCTTCAGCCTAACCTTAATGCCAAACTCTTAACCCTAAAACTATACCTAACCGTAACTCCTAACCCTAAACCTAACCGTAATCCCTAATTGTGGGAGTGATTGTGGGACCGGCAAAATGTTCCCACTTGTCCAAATGTTCCTTGTTTTACTATCCTTGTGAGGACTTCTGGTGGCCACAAGGATAGTTATACAAAATACACACACATACACACATACCAGCAGCACACAGGGCCTGCAGAATTGATAACCCATGTGGAATGGTGAGCCTGGTATAGCGTACTGATGAGGACATTACAATGCAGAACATCGTCCCAGAGAGATTAATGGTACTGTCCTGACCGTTAGACAAACACTCTAATTTCTATATATTCGCTCATCCCCGGTGCTGATCAATTACCAGCTCCAGTGAGAGCCTGGGAGGCTGAAGGCTGGAGTGAGTGGTGTGGGATCTGGGGTGGTGTGAAGGCTGGCAGGGTGGAGGTGGTACTGCATTGTGGTAATTGTGTCAGGCCCCTAGTCCTGTCTTTCCTGTCCCAGCTGACCAGCTCTCCGACGGCCTTCAGATGGGCACTTGTCCCCCGGAACTGATAAAGCTCCAAACAGTGCTGGAATCCTTCATGGTCATCTGTCTGTCTGTACGGATTTAAGTACTTGCATAGTCATACGTGCATGTGTGTGTGTGTCACTGGGCTCCATGGCTGTGATTGGAATGCATATTTAGTCATAGAATCCGCCACTGCCCAAACCACAGAGATTTTGTCAGAAATAGGATGAATTATACACAAAAAAAAGAGGTATAAAAGGACTCTTAAAAGTGATTGGTGCTTTTGTAGTGGCCTTTGAAATGGCCATAATGAATTCCTGTGTAGGCGGACATGACAAATTGATTGTCCTGTGGTTTTTTGTTCTAATGTGTTTGATGTTAAATACTTAACAGAGCCTGAATCATTGGCTCGGAATTAAAGACGGGCAACTGGTCCTGCGGCCCTTCTGAATTGCACCATGCCTGGACACGGACGTAAGGGATGTAAGTCTTTGAATCATGCAGGGATGAGGGATCTGAAACCATGCATCACAAACCTCTGAAACAGACTGAGACATACTAATTATCTAGTCGCACACTATCTGTTTATGCTGCCTGTGAGGACGCTCACTGCTCACCAAGAAACCATCCTCCTAGCAATCCTTGACAGTTGAATAGCACTCAAAGGGTAATCGGTTCTTTAATTACAATGTGAAATGATCAAACAACAGACTACATTTTTTTCCAATGGCTCCCATTTTCCAGGTTACAACGAAATGGCGTTCAGTTCCCAAGTTGGTGGAGTAAGTGTGAACCTTTTATGGAATTTATATGTTTGTTGGTTTTTTTTCAATCCAAACCACTTTGTTTTCTTGTTTTTGGTCGTGTTATGGACGATATGTATTTTTTCTTCAAACTAAGATAAATGACACGCTAGAAACATAGATGCACAGAGAGCCCTTTACTTGTATTGATGGACATGTTCTAAAAGCGAGTGATGCGAGTTAAGAAGTGTCTGTGTTGTTTATAAGTCGGCTATAGGCGCTGGAGGGGTAGTGTTTCTTCAGGAGACTACCGTGTGTATGCGTGCCCTCGTGGGTGTGTGTGAGTATGTGTGTGAGTGTCCCTGTGTGTGTGAATATATATACATACAGTACGAGTCAAAAGTTTGGACACACCTACTCATTCAAGGGTTTTTCTTCATGTTTTACTATGTTTTACATTGCAGAATAATAGTGAAGACATCAAAACTATGAAATAACACAAATTTAATCATGTAGTAACCAAAAAAGTGTTAAACAAATCAAAATATGTTTTAGATTCTTCAAAGTAGCCACCCTTTGCCTTGATGACAGCTTTGCACGCTCTTGGCATTCTCTCAATCAGCTTCATGAGGTAGTCACCTGGAATGCATTTCAATTAACAGGTGCGCCTTGTTAAAAGTTAATTTGTGGAATTTAATTCCTTCTTAAGACGTTTGAGACAATTGTGTTGTTACAAGGTAGGGGGGGTATACAGAAGATAGCCCTATTGTCACGCCCTGGTCGAAGTATTTTGTGTTTATCTTTATTTATTTGGTCAGGCCAGGGTGTGGCATGGATTTTTGTATGTGGTGTGTATGTATGGGGATTGTAGCTAGTGGGGTGTTCTAGTTAAGTCTATGGCTGTCTGAAGTGGTTCTCAATCAGAGGCAGGTGTTTATCGTTGTCTCTGATTGGGAACCATATTTAGGCAGCCATATTCTTTGAGTTTGTCGTGGGTTATTGTCCTTAGTGTCCTTGTTCATGTCACTGTGTTCGTTTGCACAAGATAGGCTGTTTCGGTTTTCACGTTATGTTTATTGTTTTTGTATAGTTCGTCTTCATTAAAGATGTATCGAACAAACCACGCTGCATTTTGGTCCGATCCTTGCTACACCTCCTCGTCCGAGGAAGAGATAGAAGAAAGTCGTTACACCTATTTGGTAAAAGACCAAGCCCATATTATTCCAAGAACAGCTCAAATAAGCAAAGAACATGTCCATCAACTTTAAGACATGAAGGTCAGTCAATGCGGAAAATTTCAAGAACGTTGAAAGTTTATTCAAGTGCAGTCTCAAAAACCATCAAGCGCTATGATGAAACTGGCTCTCATGAGGACCGCCACAGGAAAGGAAGACCCAGAGTTACCTCTGCTGCAGAGGATAAGTTCGTTAGAGTTACCAGCCTCAGAAATTGCAGACCAAATAAATGCTTCACAGAGTTCAGGTAACAGACACGTCATCATCAACTTTTCAGAGGAGACTGCATGAATCAGGGCTTCATGGTTGAATTGCGGCAAAGAAACCTCCTAAAGGACACCATTAAAAATAAGAGACTTGGTTGGGCCTAGAGACACAAACAATGGAAATTAGACCGGTGGAAATCTGTCCAATCACTGCCAGTGATTTATTAAAAATTCAAAGCACACTTAACCAGCACGGCTACCACAGCATTCTGCAGCGATACGCCATCCCATCTGGTTTGCGCTTCGTGGGACTATCATTTGTTTTTCAACAAGATACACACCTCCAGGCGGTGTAAGGGCTATTTGACCAAGAAGGAGAGTGATGGAGTGCTGCATCAGATGACCCGGCTTCCACAATCACCCGACTCTAACCCAATTGAGATGGTTTGGAGTGAGTTGGACTGCAGAGTGAAGGAATAGCAGCCAACAAGTCCTCAGCATATGTGGGAACTCCTTCAAGACTGTTGGAAAAGCATTCCTCATGAAGCTGGTTGAGAGAAAGCCAAGATTGTGCAAAGCTGTCATCAAGGCAAAGGGTGGCTACTTTGAAGAATCTAAAATCTAAAATATATTTGGATTTGTTTAACACTTTTTGGGTTACCACATGATTCTGTATGTGTTATTTCATAGTTTTGATGTCATCACTATTATTCTACAATGTAGAAAATAGTAAAGATAGGGAAAAACCCTTGAATGTGTAGGTGTGTCCAAACTTTTGACTGGTACTGTGTTTGTGGGATGGATACCTCATCATGTATCCTGTCGTAGCCTAAATGACATGGCATGATGAGTGAGCACAACCCTCTGCATCTGCATTTATCTATCTCCATGGGAACTTTTCTTTTAAAGTCAGACAGACAGCAGGCTCTCCTCATCTGGAAATGTAATCTAATGTCAGAATGGCTTTATAGCTGGATAATCCTGATTATTCTCAAATGCCATATTTTGTTATGTTTTGAACTGTTGGCTTCTTTTTTTTTTTTTTAAGTAAAATAAATTATTGGACAAACAATGGATGCCCAAGAATATCAGTGACAGATTGGAGCTAATTCAGATTTTCTTTAAAATAATGAATTAACAATTTATTAGCATAGCATGATGTACTGCATACCATCGTGGGTATTGTCGTTAAAGTATCAGAGCCCATTTGATATTCCTTACTGCTGCTTTTCAGTCATTTTTGGGGAATGAGGCTTGAGGGATTTGGAGGTGGGGAACAGTCTTCACTCTGTGGGTTAATGACTACAGTGCCCCTGCTACGGGAGACTGGGAGCTGCGAGGTGGAATGGGATTTCTGAGAGAGAGAGCGGATGCACAAAGAGACAGATGCTGCTGGAGATAGATTGTGCTCCCCAAGTGTGCTGGGTCAGAGAATATTCACTATTCCACTGGACTGGCTCGGATTCCTCTCTCTAAGATACAGTAAATGCATGGACTCTTCCATCTGCGTCTAGCCTCAGTCTTGCCTTCCATTCAGTCCGCTTTCCATAAATTAAATAAACACCTACAGAGAGATTGCTGCCGTCTTTCAGTTGACGTGCATGCTAACATGCTAATAGTGTAGCTGACAGTTTGATCAGTTACATAACATAAGATAATTACGCAATATTATCTCCAGTCACTCAAGGAGCTTCTTGGGTTAACAGGTGGATAAAATTCATCTGGCTTAAATCCTCACCTTCACGATTTGCTTGTAATTCCAACATTATTTGTGTTTGCATACCTATATTGTATCCAAGTCACATTTGAATTAGGAAAATGATTGCCATCGTTGATTTTTCTGTGTTAAATGGTTTGGTAAAGTGCAGAGAAAGGGCACCATCTCTGTGATATTTCTGTTTCCATGGTGACCCAGTTTCAATTGTCTCTCGCTAGTGGAACGCGCGCGCCCGTGCTGACCCCTTTTAAAGTTCACTGCATGTGGTAATAAGAATATCATGATTATCAAACGTGACTCGTACTGAATGCCCTTGGCTGTGGATCTAAACAAAATTATATATATTTTTTATCTAGAAAACAATACCGTGCTTATTAACAACCCAATATGGGTGCTTTATAAAAGAAAATGATGTCATACACAATGATTCAATATGACTCCTTTATAAAGAACAAAATATATGACTTAATATGATAATAATAATAATAATAATAATAATAATAATAATAATTATTATAGTAATAATATAACTTTATTTTCACCCAAAAAGATTTATCCTGACTCAGTACTCACCATATGGTCATGTAAGCCAAATAGAAGACAAAGAATGTCAAAGAAGGTCAATGTGGTCATAAAAAGCTGAGATGCAGCTGTTGAAATATGTATTACTTGGACTAGGAGAGCCTAACCTGCTCTCTTCACAATGTTGTGTCTGGGGCGTTGGTGAGAATTTCTTGTTTCTCGCCACACCACTTGCTAATGCATTCCATTTTAACCAAAGCTCAATGGTCCCCGCTTTTAGAGATGGAGATTCCTGGTCTCTACTCGCTCTATTTTAGTCATCGTTCTGCCATAGCGGTTGGCAGAGCACGATGCATAATGTCTGATCACGCAGTAAACAACGTATTAGGAGACCATTTGATCTGGGCCAATTCCGCTGGCTCACTCACCTCAATTACTTTGCCTGGATGTCTGTGCTCAGGAATGCTTCTGTTCGGTTTGTTGCTTAATCGATGACTTGGCAGGAATCCCTCATTCTCTCCCTCCCCACACAAGAGGAATGGGTTATTATTACTTTACAATAATATCTAGTTTGCAAAAGGTCATTTGGGAGGAAAAGAGATGAGCATTGCATTGTGGCCTTTTTCCAAAAGCCATGGTTCTTTCGTCCTTTCCTTCTCTTTTCTCTCCTTAGCAAAACTATTCTCTGTTATTTCTCCGCACATGAAGATGTCGCAGCGACGACATAGGCCACCGACATATATTTGTAGGGGATCTAGTGTGAGCTGTGAGATGAGGAATGTGCACGGATGTCAGTTCCATTTACTTATGAAGTTGTAGCAGTGCATTTCCTGCAAATGAGCCATCAGCAGTTGTCAGGGGTGGGGAATTAACGATGCTGCTGATTACACTGCTGGTAATTACAGAGTGCGGCCAAAGCACTGCTGTGTCAAAGCTGGGAGTTATTTTTTAAGCTTACGTCTCCTCTTTATCCCAATGACCTGGAGCAGCTAATGCACTGCCAAAGGATCAACAAGGATCAAAGTGTCCACTTGGGTGAATGATTGGCCCAGAGGTATAGGCTACTGGAGTGGAGACATGACTTGGGATTGGGAGTTCCTTTGGCTATAACCTGAAAATGGCAGATATAGGCAGAGATTAGTTAAGCACAGATAGGCAAAGAATTCAATATTTGGAATCCATTTGGACCTTTGTTTATTAATCAATCAATCAATCAATCAATCAATCAAATGTATTTATAAAGCCCTTCTTACATCAGCTGATGTCACAAAATGCTGTACAGAATGCAATGCAGGTGTAGAAGCACGGTGGCTAGGAAAACTCCCTAGAAAGGCCAGAACCTAGGAAGAAACCTAGAGAGGAACCAGGCTATGAGGGGTGGCCAGTCCTCTTCTGGCTGTGCCGGGTGGAGATTATAACAGAACATGGCCAATAAGTTCAAATGTTCATAGATGACCAGCAGGGTCAAATAATAATAATCACAGTGGTTGAAGAGGGTGCAACAGGTCTGCACCTCAGGAGTAAATGTCAGTTGGCTTTTCATAGCCGATCATTCAGAGTATCTCTACCGCTCCTGCTGTCTTTAGAGAGTTGAAAACAGCAGGTCTGGGACAGGTAGCACATCCAGTGAACAAGTCAGGGTTCCATAGCCGCAGGCAGAACAGTAGAAACTGGAGCAGCAGCACGACCAGGTGGACTGGGAACAACATCATGCCAGGTAGTCCTGAGGCATGGTCCTAGGGCTCAGGTCCTCCGAGAGAGAGAAAGAAAGAAAGGGATACACTATGGCCCCGTCCTAGGATACCCCCGGACATGGCCAATAGGGTGTTATCGTTGTTATTTGAGTGTGAATACATTTGATAGAAGGATGTTCTCTAGTATCATGGTTCATTAGATGTCCTCAACTTGTCAATGGCTCAGTACACTTCAAAGATACCATTACAAGTCAGGAGGAACAGCTGTGATGTGGTCATTCGAATTCTGTCAGTGCTCTGTTGGCCTTGGCAACAAGGACTTTCAGGGACGAAGGGGGATCAAAAAAACAAGAACACCAAAACAAAGCAAGGTAAATCAATAAGGCAGTAGGACATGATGGTTTGGGAAACTTGGGAGATCGGAGAATTTCAAGCTTTGTCGTCATCAGAGTGCACACTACAGTGTTTGTGATTCCCAATAGATTGTGTCTCAGAAAACAGAACAGGGTTTAGAGACAAACACATGACTGGGACTCTATCAGTATAGCAGATTATAGTTGGGGACTGGAGAAGGCGAGGATAGAAATTGGAGAATAGATTGTATTGATGTTGTTAAAGACCTTTCTATTTCTTTGACAGTTTTTTTTTTAACTTTCACTATTCATTGCACAGTGTTCAATCATTATTTTTCATTTATTCTTCATTCTGTCTTCACCTTTTATTATTTTTCGTTCTTCAACTTCTAAAGGAACTGCACCTAGGCTATTTATTTGTGATTTCGACCGACTTCACAATTTCCAAGTTTGCGTGTACTGTAAAGAAAAACAAAAAAGTGTGTAATCCCAAAGATCATCATATCCTCAGTGTCAGACAGAACCAATCAATTCAGTACATCCTACATACAGTGCATGTTGTCCTGTTTGGATCAAGAGTTCTTTGTAGGGATGGTTCATTCTGAGCAGCTTCTACTGCAGTAAAACCTTGGGTGATGTGTTTGACAAATGGCATTCTGAATGGTCCTAACAAGAGGCAGAGCTCTGATTGGAAATGAAGTGTAGGGAGTGGGGAGAGGGAGGAAAGAGGGGGTTGAGGAATGAATGACATCCATCTTATTGTCAAATGGACAGTGGACATAAAGGAGTATGACTCAGCTCTCTCTCTCTCTCCCTCTCTCTCTCTCTCTCTCTCTCTCTCTCTCTCTGATAGGCTACATGCTGTGATGATGACACCGTCCATACTGGACTGACTGGTCCCACTGAAGAGGCTTACATAATGGGAGAGAGAAGCTAATCAAACCAAATGCTGTTGTCAACCATCATGGAGGAAATAGGCCCAGTTCACTGTGACGTTTCTTTTTTTTTAATGTCAAGTTCTGAGAATGATGATGTTTGAAGTTGTAATTCCCTCTTAATTGACGCAGGGAATGCGGGACTAGCTTACTTTATTAGCCTGTGTTCTATTGTTTTGATGTCATGCCAGGATAGGATTTCATCAGTTCAGCTCAGGCCGTTATTGTGAGCCCAATTGAGTGTATGTGTTTACAAGAACGCCATGCAGCCTTGTACTGTATTTGAGGCGATGCTCATTTCCGTGTGAATACCAAACCCGAATAAATGGCATATATTTCCATTGGTTGAAATCCCACTCTGGCTCCTCTTTTTTGAACGCCATTAGGCCCATTCGCTTCACACTGCAAATTACCACGCACACAACAAACACCATAGCAATGTTCGGCAGCCTAATCATTTCTTATGGGAGAGGCAAAAATGAAATATGCCACGTAGGGGAATAATGAATAGTAAAATAGAGCAGTTCTTTAACAGCAGAGAATTTCCGCCATCTTTGAGGTCAGGCTCATTTTTGCCTGGGAGGTGCATAAGAATAGAATTTCATGGAAGAAGAAGGGCAATTGGCACAGGGCATCCGCCTTCACTCGGTTACTCTCTGTGGTTTGGGGCAAAGTGTTATGTAATGGCCCTCTCAGTATCCTCGCCTCCCATTGGTCAAAGCAGGCAGGGGAGGGAGGGGCCGACCAGGCCAGCTGTCATTGTGTGTGTGTTTGTGTGGGTGAATACGCTAAGGTTCTCTTTGATGGTGATGTGTGTCAGATGTCAGATGGGGACATGGGAGCGAAGCAATCTCCGGGATTTAATAACATAATCCTAACCACCTCATGAGCAGAGTGGAGGAGAAGTTCTCTTTGGTTTCTAATTTAAAGTCACGCAACCAACAGAAAACTATAATTTTCCCTCTCTCTAATTGATTTTCTTCTGTTGTACCTTGATTTGTATGGCAACGCCGTCCTTCGCCTGGGAGATATGTTTGGAATACCATTAATTCATGAAAATGAAATACAACAAAGATTTGGATTTATCTGTTTGTTAGGCTCTGGCTTAATCTATAAAAACATGATTTCATACACAAGGCTTGCATAGATTTCCAGAGCTTTGCCATTGATTTTGCTTGTAATTTACAACCTCTGAAAACCTTCGGGCTATTTTCATCATTTCCTTTCTATGTATGTCAAAAATGCGAAACAATGGAGAAAACAATTACTGTTCACAGTTTTTGCTTTAAAATTACTAAGAGTTTGAAGGAAAAATATATATAATTCATGAACCTGAGACAAGTTGGAAAGAGAAATGTTTTTACAGTATCATTTCTTTCAGCGATTTGATTCAAGATTAGAATCTTGAACACTTTTAAGGAGCAATAAGCAGTTGAAACACTGAGAAAGCGTTCTTCCCACCCCTGTTTCGATAAAACGCTGAGGGATAAATTGAACCACTCTCAAATTCATAGACAAGAGCTATGGATTCAAGGACTGACCGTTCATGATGTCAAAATTATAGTTTAACCATGTTTTGAGCCTATATAGTGTTTCTTTACATTTGCTTTTTTTTTATTTTTTTTACAAACCTTACATTTTGGGTTCTGATGGAGTACAACAGTTGAACTAAGCTCATTTACAAGTTATATTCATCAATAATCAATGAGTACATATCATTGATTTATAACACATTGATGTAGGAACCGTCATCGTAAATAAGAATTTGTTCTTAACTGACTTGCCAAGCTAAATAAAGCTGAAATAAAAAATAAAGAAAAGAAAATAAACTTCAGATTAAATACTCAAATCTAAACTAAAAACATTACGAAGAGCCAACAACAGCTGTTTAGCCTTGTGTTTGACCTCGGGTCTCCAGGGGGAAATCCTGGCTTGGGCCCAAGTCAAGGCCCAAATTACATGCTCTGGGCTTGACCTGGAGGGCTGCACCCCTGAAACACACACACACACACGCACGCACGCACGCACACACACACACACACACACACACACACACACACACACACACACACACACACACACACACACACACACACACACACACATGCATGCATTCACACATGCAAATACACCCCCCCCCACACACACACAGAGGTATAGGACGTTGGGAAGGACTCAACCTTGAAATGTAGAAAACCTGAAGGAGTTCACTCCCTGAATTGCCTGCTTGAGTAAGCTTGAACAATCCTTCAACCCTTCAATGCTCCTTCTTTACAATGTAAGGGAGGAATGACACCCTCATTCACAGTCCATTTTCTCCACAGAAAGATGATGTCCCGGAAGGAATGATATGACACGGCAATGGATGGTGTTGACTTTCTGATGTTTGACAAGACCAACGACAACCCATGTTTGGAGAACTTATTCAAACACAAGACACAAGACAATCCAGCCAGGTCCCAAGAAGGAGACTTCGATTTCGTACGTTTGAAAATGTCCCCAGAACGTCGATATACAGTGGGGCAAGAAAGTATTTAGTCAGCCGCCAATTGTGCAAGTTCTTCCACTTAAAAAGAGAGAGAGAGAAGCCTATAATTTTCATCATAGGTACACTTCAACTATGACAGACAAAATTAGAATAAACATTTTCAGAAAATCGCATTGTAGGATTTTTAATTAATTTATTTGCAAACTATGGTGGAAAACAAGTATTCGGTCAATAACAAAAGTTTATCTCAGTACTTTGTTATATACCCTTTGTTGGCAATGACAGAGGTCAAACATTTTCTGTAAGTCTTCACAAGGTTTTCACACACTGTTGCTGGTATTTTGGCCCATTCCTCCATGCAGATCTCCTCTAGAGCAGTGATGTTTTGGGGCTGTTGCTGGGCAACACGGACTTTCAACACCCTCCAAAGATTTTCTATGGGGTTGAGATCTGGAGACTGGCTAGGACACTCCAGGACCTTGAAATGCTTCTTATGAAGCCACTCCTTCGTTGCCCGGGCGGTGTGTTTGGGATCATTGTCATGCTGAAAGATCCAGCCACGTTTCATCTTCAATGCCCTTGCTGATGGAAGGAGGTTTTCACTCAACATCTCACGTTACATGGCCCCAGTCATTCTTTCCTTTACACGGATCAGTCGTCCTGGTCCCTTTGCAGAAAAACAGCCCCAAAGCATGATGTTTCCACCCCATGCTTCACAGTAGGTATGGTGTTCTTTGGATGCAACTCAGCATTCTTTGTCCTCCAAACACGACGAGTTGAGTTTTTACCAAAAAGTTATATTTTGGTTTCATCTGACCATATGACATTCTCCCAATCTTCTTCTGGATCATCCAAATGCTCTCTAGCAAACTTCAGACGGGCCTGGACATGTACTGGCTTAAACAGGGGGACACGTCTGGCACTGCAGGATTTGAGTCCCTGGTGACGTAGTGTGTTACTGATGGTAGGCTTTGTTACTTTGGTCCCAGCTCTCTGCAGGTCCCCCCGTGTGGTTCTGGGAATTTTGCTCACCGTTCTTGTGATCATTTTGACCCCACGGGGTGAGATCTTGCATGGAGCCCCAGATCGAGGGAGATTATCAGTGGTCTTGTATGTCTTCCATTTCCTAATAATTGCTCCCACAGTTGATTTCTTCAAACCAAGCTGCTTACCTATTGCAGATTCAGTCTTCCCAGCCTGGTGCAGGTCTACAATTTTGTTTCTGGTGTCCTTTGACAGCTCTTTGGTCTTGGCCATAGTGGAGTTTGGAGTGTGACTGTTTGAGGTTGTGGACAGGTGTCTTTTATACTGATAACAAGTTCAAACAGGTGCCATTAATACAGGTAACGAGTGGAGGACAGAGGAGCCTCTTAAAGAAGAAGTTTCAGGTCTGTGAGAGCCAGAAATCTTGCTTGTTTGTCAATGACCAAATACTTATTTTCCACCACAATTTGCAAATAAATTCATTAAAAATCCTACAATGTGATTTTCTGGATTTTATTTTCTCATTTTGTCTGTCATAGTTGAACTGTACCTATGATGACAATTACAGGCCTCTCTCATCTTTTTAAGTGGGAGAACTTGCACAATTGGTGACTAACTGGCTAAATACTTTTTTGCCCCACTGTATGCCTTCCTCTGTGCTCACCCCTCCAAAAAAGGGTGATGCTCGGAGCAGTAGCACGCTTCTTAGACCACTGCACCACCGCAGTTCACAATGCTCTGTGGTTTGGGGAAGGCTGAAAACAAAATAATAAAAAACGACACACTGTTTACATCAACTATCATCACGTGATCTCACAGCTTACTGTGATGATAGTTGATGTAAACAGTGTGTCGTTTTTTATTATTTTGTTTTCAGCCTTCCCCAAACCACAGTGCTGAGTGATAAAAAAAATATAGACGTTCATCCGCAATACGTCGAATTTAAAAGGGAAACTATGAGATCTTGCTGAGGAAATCAAGAAGCCGATGCTTTTCTCAACCTGATGATCAGCTACAACTTACTGTTCCATATTAATGTTCCATTTACCTTCATTCCATCCGAGTAGTAGCCTAGATTTATTTATTTTATTTTATTTATTTCACCTTTATTTAACCAGGTAGGCAAGTTGAGAACAAGTTCTCATTTACAATTGCGACCTGGCCAAGATAAAGCAAAGCAGTTCGACACATACAATGACACAGAGTTACACATGGAGTAAAACAAACATACAGTCAATAATACAGTAGAAACAAGTCTATATACGAGGTGAGATAAGGGAGGTAAAAGCAAAAAAAGGCCATGGTGGCAAAGTAAATACAATATAGCAAGTAAAACACTGGAATGGTAGATTTGCAGTGGAAGAAAGTGCAAAGTAGAAATAAAAATAAGGGGACAAAGGAGCAAAATAAATAAATAAATAAATAAAATAAATACAGTAGGGAAAGAGGTAGTTGTTTGGGCTAAATTATAGGTGGGCTATGTACAGGTGCAGTAATCTGTGAGCTGCTCTGACAGCTGGTGCTTAAAGCTAGTGAGGGAGATAAGTGTTTCCAGTTTCAGAGATTTTTGTAGTTTGTTCCAGTCATTGGCAGCAGAGAACTGGAAGGAGAGGCGGCCAAAGAAAGAATTGGTTTTGGGGGTGACCAGAGAGATATACCTGCTGGAGCGCGTGCTACAGGTGGGTGATGCTATGGTGACCAGCGAGCTGAGATAAGGGGGGACTTTACCTAACAGGGTATTGTAGATGACATGGAGCCAGTGGGTTTGGCGACGAGTATGAAGTGTGGGCCAGCCAACGAGAGCGTACAGGTCGCAATGATGGGTAGTATATGAGGCTTTAGTGACAAGACGGATAGCACTGTGATAGACTGCATCCAATTTGTTGAGTAGGGTATTGGAGGCTATTTTGTAAATGACATCGCCAAAGTCGAGGATTGGTAGGATGCTCAGTTTTACAAGGGTATGTTTGGCAGCATGAGTGAAGGATGCTTTGTTGCGAAATAGGAAGCCAATTCTAGATTTAACTTTGGATTGGAGATGTTTGATGTGGGTCTGGAAGGAGAGTTTACAGTCTAACCAGACACCTAGGTATTTGTAGTTGTCCACATATTCTAAGTAAGAGCCATCCAGAGTAGTGATGTTTGACAGGTGGGCAGGTGCGGGCAGCGATCGATTGAAGAGCACGCATTTAGTTTTACTTGTATTTAAGAGCAGTTGAGTCGGTCCAAGAATTGAACCCTGTGGCACCCCCATAGGGACTGCCAGAGGTCCGGACAGCAGACCCTCCGATTTGACACACTGAATTCTATCAGAGAAGTAGTTGGTGAACCAGTTTATGCAACATTTCCTACAACAACCTGGGGCAGCGGTGCACTGGTGTATATTGGAGTATTGGGGAATTGGCCTATACCCCAAAAGCTGTACAGTAGCTAAAATGTGGGTTTGGCTTTGTCCTTGGCTCAACCTGCCCCAAAACGGGTATACATTTGCATGCATTAGCGATCTACCGTGGTCTGCCCGCCCCCACCACACAGCCAAGCCTGATTAATGATCTATGTGTGCCACCACCTCTCTAAGCCTCTCAGCACAGCTAGCTCAAAACACAGTCACACACACACACACACACACACACATACACACACACACACAGACAGACAGACAGACACACACACACACACACACACCAATCCACCCACTCCTCCCACTCTTGCTCCTGCACCTGCTCCATCAATGCCCAGGGCTGCATTATTTCACATGTAATCATAAGCTTTCTTAAAGACATCTTCACTAACAGCTGTGGTGTTATCCAAGGGTTCTCCCAGACACCGAACGGCTGTAGTTTTCAGTTTACTCTGGTTCTGAAGACTGAATTGATGAGTGATGTAACACAACAAAGAGCCTATGCTATTTCAAAGATTATCAAGTGTACACATGCCAATCCTTATTTTGTCCGAAATGGCATTGCAAATAGCATAGAAGCTATTCTGAGGTCTTTATTTGCTATGGTCTAGTACTTCTCTAACTATTTTCAATATGATATACTGACAAACATCATCCTCGGTGTACATGTTCTATCTTCCAGCTGACTGGAGATGGACATCAGTCACATAAAAATAACATTCACATCCTGAAGCAACAATCAGATACACCATCAACCTACAGTGCATTATTTACAGTACATCTAAGCTACATACGTTAGCCTAATGTCAGAGAAGAGGTGATGAATATTCCCTCCATTGAAAACATTAGCAGAATAAACAGCAGAGATCAGAGAGGGGCTGGTGTTATGCAGTATATGTGTAGTAGCCAGATGGATTGGCTGCTAAATCCAGACAAATTGTGAGTGTGTCGGCCATTTGGAACGAGCGTTCGCAGTGAGCCCCCGTGCACACACAACCAGTCCTGTTGCGTTTATTAGCTATTTGACATTCAGACAGGGGCGGAGGAGAGGGGAGAGAAATGGAGGGAGGGATGAAGGGAGGCGGGGGAGAGAGGGGTAGCCTTTGAAACCCCCAGACTCTCACTGCATGTGCTAGTGGTGGAACGGTCTCTGTGTTCCTGATAAAGATTTCATAGTCTGCAGATGGCTCCCGAGTGGCGCAGCATCTAAGTCACTGCATCTCAGTGCAAGAGGTGTCACTACCGTCCCTGGTTTGATTCCAGGCTGTATCACATCCAGCTGTGATTGGGAGTCCCATAGGGCGGCGCACATTTGGCTTTGGCCTGGGTAGGTCGTCATATAAGAATTTGTTCTTAACTGACTTGCCTAGTTAAATAAAAAAATAAAAACATGGAGAGAGGATGCCTCTGTTCTGCTCCCCTCGCTATCTTTCATTCTCCTCTGTCTCTAGGTCTCACTCACTCTCTCCCTCACACTCTGTCTCCCCTCCCTCCCTCTCTCCCTTGAGCCTTAGTGCTCCTGCCTGTTCAAATAGGAATCCCCATCCCCCTTTCAAAACGAGGGCAGGTTCATTTCTGGTGATTCACAAATGGAGAGAGAGCCGGAAGATGTGCTTTGAAAAGGGGCAGTTTCTTTAATATATTTCTTGTCAGCCGTCCCCATGTTTTCTGTGCCATTGGGATAGTAAAGGAATGTCTTTCAGTTTTATCATCATCTGTGTGGCACTCAATTCTCACTGGATTTGGCAGGTCTACTTCACACTGAGATTAATGTGATCTCTATCACTCTCCTCTGTGGTTGTAGATCATGCCATGAACTGCAGTAGGTCTTGTGAAGTGTGTGTGAGAGAGAGAGAGAGAGAGAGAGAGAGAGAGAGAGAGAGAGAGAGAGAGAGAGAGAGAGAGAGAGAGAGTTTGTCTTTATGTGTGTATTTGTGTGGCTATGCATCTATTTGTGTATGCATGGATGTGTGTCTGTGTGTGGGCGGGGGGGGGGGGGGGGGGGGGGGGGGGGGGGGCTGCTACAGAGCGCAAGCAAAATAGACGGATGTTTGTCTGTTCTTTTAGTGTGTGTTGACACCATCTTAAAACCTGCAACGGACCGGAGAACAACATGCAGTATAAGCGACCTGAGGACTTCATTGATTTTAGAGTGAGTTATATACAGTAGGTCCTCACTTTCTCAACTAATCTTCAAAAATGGCTACCGGCCAAGATGATAGACCTCCCCACCTTTCCTCCTCCTCCTAGCAGCACCATAGGGGTTATTCCATCTTTCTCTCGTCAAACTCTTTTCATCTCAGTGGGACTACACCTGAGCCCATTGACATTAATGCAAATCCTTTCTGATGTGTAATGCTCTGTTAATGTGTCTAATGTCTTGTGTGCATAATTCGTCAGATCACATGGCGGAAGTGAATGAGACACAGCTCTACGTCTTGCCTGCTCAAACGTTCCATCTACGTCGAAGCAGATCGCATGCAGCCCCGTGGAGCGACCTAATCGCTAGCTTTTACACCGATTCAATGCAAAGACAGTCACTATGGCAACACATCAGTCCTGCATGTAGAGTCTTTCCGGGCACCCTTGCGCTGCTCCTAGACGAGGTATAGGGTCGCTGTAAGCTTTGTGATATGTTTGCCTTTCCATAGCTTGGCAGTTTGGCAGTTGGGAGAGAGGCAACTCATTTCCTAGGCTTGTCTCGATGCTATTGCTTCTTCATTTGGGAGTTATGAAACCATTCAAGGCTTTAAATGGGTTTCAATGAGGTGTGTTGAAGTTGAAGATTGGTATAGAGATACTCCTAAAAGGCACAGCCATGTGTTCTAATTGTGGCTTACTTGGGAAAAGATGCTTCCTCTGTATTGTGAGTGAGTGAGTGAGTGAGTGAGTGAGTGAGTGAGTGAGTGTGTGAGTGAGTGAGTGAGTGAGTGAGTGAGTGAGTGAGTGAGTGAGCTCTTTACAGTGAGCCGGCTCGTTCGGCTCAGCTCACCAAAAAGAGACGGCTCTTTTGGCTCCCAAACGGCTCTTTAAAAAAAATATGTTTTGTATTTTTTCAAGTCAAACAGCGATAGTTTGACTATGATTGGTGTTAAAACAATTCTACTTAAATTATTACATAAAATCATACTCTACCTTAACCACAATGTATTTAAAAATGCATTGGTTTGTTTTTTTTTACCTTTATTTAACTAGGCAAGTCAGCTGTAGTGTCTTAACAATTAGTACTTATTTATATAATAAGAAAGACTCTGAATACAAGCAATTAAACTGGAGCTTCACGTTTACTCAAATGAGTTAGTACCAGAATAACATAGAACAACACTGCACATGATCAAGGGTGCTCCATCCTTAAAGGGGACATCAGTAATTAACAGAACATAACATTCCTTCTCTTTTACAATCAGAGTTACTTTTACCAAACCACAACTGAAACATTTCCCAGAACTTGTTGTAGTTATTTTGCATCTTTTAATTTGAACTTGAACAGTTTGTTTATGTTTGTTTGATTATAAGTCTAGTCTGTCTGGTGGACGGTGCCTTCGTTCTGGGTAGCGCCTCTGATTGTCTGGAGGCTCCTGAACATCCTCAGTGTGTGCTTGTTCCATTATAGCTTCTGCTATAGCAGCAACTTCATCAACACGTTCCCTTCTTTCAGCCTGGGGTCTCTTTACTGCCCCCACCGTCCTCTTCAGTTCCCTGTGTGTCACTCTCAGGATCTCTCTGTGCCTGTTCTCTTTCTCTTTCATGTTTTCCATGGAATGCCTTTGGTTAATGTGACGCCGCCACATTATGTCTGGGCTCACTTGAACCTGGTAAGTTCTGGGTCCTGTTTGTGTATGTACGGTCCCTCTTGTCCATTTCCCTCCCCTTCTGTAGTCTCGCACCATCACTTCCTGTCCTGTTTGGAGATGGCGCTCCCAGCCACCGGAGAGCATCTTGTTTGTTCAGCACTTCATTACGCCTGTTTTGGCTTCATGATGTCCAGCTGTGTGCGGAGAGGCCTCCCGAACATCAGTGCGGCTGGGCTTTCATTTGTCGTGGCATGTGGGGTGTTTCGGTAGGAGGCCAGTAACTTGGCCAGTTTTGTTTGCAAAGTCCCTTCGTCTCGTTTTGCTGCACGGAGTCCTTGCTTTAGGGTTTGCACAAAGCGTTCTGCCAACCCATTGGTGGCAGGGTGGTACGGAGCTGAGGTTGAGTGTTTGATTCCATTTACTGACATGAATCTTGTAAACTCGTCACTTACAAACGCTTGCGCGTTGTCACTTACCAGCTGCAGCGGCAAACCGAAGCATGCAAACGTTGTTCTGAGACACTCTATCATCTGAGCTGAGGTGGAGGAGTCAGTGCTAAACACCTCTGGCCATTTGGAATGGGCATCAACTATAACCAGAAACATGTGCTTTTCAAAGGGACCAGCGTAGTCCACATGAATTCTCTGCCATGGCTCTGCCGGGCCATTCCCCTGGGTGGACTGGGACAGGAGCAGGCCTGTGAAGGGTTTCCAAACATCCGCTACAGTTCTTCGCCATATTTTCTATCTGTTGATCCAGACCGGGCCACCAGAAGTGGCTCCTTGCGAGCAGCTTCATTTTGACAATTACAACATGACCTTCATGTAGTTGCTGCAAGACTAGATGTTGGCATTTCTGGGGTATCATGACTCTCATTCCCCACATCAAACATCCTTGGTACATTGTAATTTCGTTTCTTCGCTGGAAATACGGAGTCAGCTCCTGACATGGTGTAGGTGTACACTTTTGAAAAGGTCACATATTTCCTTGTCTCCTGTTTGATAACTGTGCTTGTGACCGGTAGTGCCTCGAGCTGAGCGGTATGGAACACGTCCACTGCATCCACCCTCCTTTGTCTTTCTCTTGTACACGGCAGTCTGGATAATCCATCTGCATTTGTGTGGAGGGATGACGGCTTAAACTCAATGTCATACATATGACTGGCAAGGAACAGGGAATATCGCTGTAACCTGGCTGCTGTCATTGCCGGAATGCCTTTCTTTGGACTGAAAGTGGAAAGCAACGGCTGGTGATCTGTAACCAGTGTGAAACGCTTGCCATATAGGTATGCGTGGAATTTCTTGACGCCCCACACTAGTGCCAGTGCTTCTTTGTCGATTTGTGAGTAGCTTTTCTCTGCATCATTCAATGTTCCTGACGCAAATGCAACTGGCCTCTCTGACCCATCTTTCAGTGTGTGTGAAAGGACAGCCCCTAATCCATAAGGGGACGCATCACAATCCAACTTCACTGGCATTTCAGGGTCGTAATGCATCAGGACCTGTTCAGATGTTATGAGCCGTTTTGCCTCCAGAAATGCATTTTCACACTGCTCTGTCCACCGCCATGTCCTATTCATTTCCAGGAGCTGATTTAGAGGCTGGAGTACTGCTGAAAGGTTTGGGAGGAATCTTCTGTAGTAATTGATCAGTCCCGTGAAAGATCTCACTTCTGTGATATTTTGTGGTCGTTTGTGGTCGTACCACTGCCTCGATTTTGTCCTGTGTTTTGTGCAATCCAATGCAGTCAATTTCATGTCCACAGAAGACAATCTTGTCTTTGAAGAACTCACACTTCTGTAAGTTTGCCTGTAGACCATACTCTTTCAGTCTTTTCAGGACCTCTTCCAGGTTAGCCAGGTGCTCTTTGTCGGTGCGTCCTGTTGTGATCATGTCATCCAGGATACACTGGGATCCTGGGATTCCTTGCAAAATCTGGTCAATAGTTCGTTGCCAAATGGCTGGAGCTGATGCAATGCCAAAAAGCAGGCGGTTATACCTGTATAGACCTTTGTGTGTGTTTATTGTCAGGTACTGTTTGGAGCTCTCTTCAACCGGTAGCTGCAGGTAAGCCTGTTTCAGATCGATTTTACTGAAGTGTTTCCCACCAGCTAGTGCAGCAAAGATGTCATCCAGACATGGTAGGGGGTGTTGGTCCACATGCAACATTGATTTCACAGTTACCTTGAAGTCCCCACACATTCTAACAGACCCGTCTTTCTTCACAATTGGAACTATGGGTGTGGCCCATTCGCTTCTGTCCACTTTCGTCAGGATCCCTGTATCCTGCAAGCGATCGATTTCTGCTTCCACCTCAGGGAGTGTGGAACAGATCTGGCTTTGCAGAATTTCGGGGTTGCGTCATCTCTTAGTACAAGTTTGGCTGTGAAGCCTTTTACTGTTCCCATCTGATCACTGAAAACTGTGTTGTATTTCTTCCGCAAGTGTTCCAGTGTTTGGTCTGTGCCTTTCTCTTTGGACTGGAACGTGTGGAGCATTTTCACACCACACCCAAAGTCACACCAGTTCAGCTTTATTTTTGAAAGCCATTCCCTGCCAAATAATGGGGGGCCAGTTCCAGGCACCACATACAGCTGTAACTGCTGTGTTTGCCCCCCATAATGCACTCTGACCTGCAATGCTCCCATTGGGCTCAGTCTCTCTCCTGAGTAGGTCTTCAGCAACACATTTGTGTTCTTCAGCTTGATAGCCTTAAAGTGCTCATTGTAGACGGTAGTGGAAATTATAGACACTGCAGATCCTGTGTCCAGCTCCATTTTGAGGGGTTTGCCTTCGATATCTGGTGTCACCCATATTATGCTACTGCTGGGAGAAGTCACTGTGTTTAACTCCATTGTACCAATTAATCGTTCATCTGAATCACTGCCACTGTTCTCTGCTAGTGCATTCACAGACCCTTTAATTTTCTCAGTTTTCCTTTTGTGACTGAATTTTGCTTTGCATGCTCTTTGAATGTGCCCCCCTTCTACTGCATTTGTGACAAATTTCGTCTTTGAAACGGCAGTCTTCTGCTCTGTGACACCTGTTGCATTTTTCGGCGACACAGGGACGCTGTCTGCTGCGTGAAAACCTGTGCAGGGAAATTTGTGACAGGTCAGTACTTCTTTTACTTTGCAACCCAAATACATCTTTAGTAGCGATTTCCATAGCCCCAGCAATTTCAACCGCCTTTGCAAACGTGAGCTCTGATTCTGTGAGCAAACATTTTTTGAATGTGTTCATGTTTCAGTCCACAAACAAATCTATCCCTTAATGTGTCATTTAGGTTCTCTCCAAACTGGCAATGTTCAGACAGTTTCTTCAACTCTGCTACATATGCAGTAACACCCTCCCCCTCATTCTGATCTCTCTTGTGGAAACGAAAACCTTCCGCGATGAGGAGTGGTTTAGGTGATCGGTGATTTTGCAATATCTCCACAATCTCTGTGAATGTTTTATTTGAGGGCTTCAGAGGGGCAGTCAGATCTCTTAGCAAACTGTACGTTTTTGGGCCCATCACACTCAACAACGCTGGTGCTCTCTTGTTATCAGCAATGTCGTTTGCAATGAAGTACTGTTCCAGTCGTTCAATGTAAGTTGCCCAGTTTTCTTGCGTGTCATCAAACACATCTATTTCCCCGATGCTAGCCATTCTCTTAACCTCAGGCTCCACAGGTTTTTGATCTGCCGACCTCGTTCTCGTCAGCTCTCCCCTCGTCGTCACTGCTTGCTAGCTGTTGTGCTACAGGGTCAAAATCCTCCTCCCTTCCTACGAGCTCCATCTGTATTCGTGATGCACAATGCAGGTAATCATCCTCGTCGCCATTGTACTGTCTTAACACTTAGTACTTATGTATATAATGACAAAGACTCTGAATACAAGCAATTGAACTGGAGCTTCACGTTTACTCAAACGAGTTAGTACCAGAATAACATAGAACAACACTGCGCATGACCAAGGGTGTGCCACCCTTAAAGGGGACATCAGTAATTAACAGAACATAACATCAGTTAAGAACAAATTCTTATTTTCAATGACAGCCTAGGAGCAGTGTTCAGGGGCAGAAAAAAATATTTTTACCTTGTCAGCTCGGGGATTTGATCTTGCAACCTTTCGGTAACTAGTCCAACACTCTAACCACTAGGCCACCTGTCGCACCTAAGTCTCACACTCTCTCTCCCTGAAAAAGAATGCTGCAGTTCCCACAAATTGAAATAAATGTAAAAAAAAGAAGGAAGCTATCACACATGTGCATTTAAAGTATAACTTTTTTTAATGTATATAAACAAAGTGCATATGAATGTAACAATTCAAAACGAATACAATCTGAACAACATAATAATATAATGTGCAAAACTGCAGCATCCCACTTAAAACATTAAACTGGTCCCCCTTTTCTCTCCCTTTTTTATTGCCATGTTATAACCAGCAGCACACAGCTATGCTGGCCATATTTTGCTTTTATGGGAGATTTGCATTCAGCAATGCAAGCTGCCTCACTTTCGAGGGCTGATGCGGTTTCTTCTATCAGTAATTATTTGTCCCGTTTTCGAGAAGACCCTCTCAGAGGGAACGAATGTGGCCACTATGCAGAGTCTCCCTGTCATGACTTTAGTTTGGAGGGGCTCCTCCAAATAGGATCTGTCTTCCATTATGGCATCTGCTGAGGGATTCCTTCGTGCTGCATCCCCAGTTACTCTCTCGTCAAACAGCATCTAAACAGCAGACGTTTGTGGCACTACTGCTGGTGCTTATGCTCCATCTGATCCCTCTTCTTCCTGTTGCCCTGTTGCCCTGGTGCCTGAGCCAGCTGACTGCTGGGGCTGTCCCTCCCTGCTGCTGAGGTTATTCTTTGAAGAGCCTCATCAATCGCTCTGGCATCACTGAAGGCTAACTTCTTTAACCTGGGTTCAAGTGCAGCAGTTTCTGATAGCACGTGATTATATTCCATTCTGTGGAACTTTCTGTCCGTTGAGGAACATAGGGTGTCCATCAACACTGTCACATGTCCTGTGGTTACATTTGCTTCTCTCTGGCGGCTGGCTGTGATTCGCCGCAGACCCTGACACAGGAGTATCATTTTTGAGGCTGTCACATAGCTGAAAAGAGAGAACAGTAACTTATTAGTTCAGGTTCATGTTTTGTCTACTGATACTACATTCTCATCTACTTATCATATACATATATAATACTGGATTAAATAATGATGTAGTAATAACTGGGTTCCAGGACTCTCCACACCTCCTCCACCACCTCCCATTCCTCTTGGGTCAGAGCATCAACAGGTGCATTGACAATGGCCAGGGTAGAGAGGATGGCATCCGTATACTTAAGAAACCGCATCAACATGTAAAATGTTGAATTCCACCTTGTAGTGCAGTCTTGTTTAGGCCTCAGCTCAGGGATCCCCATCTGATGTTGTGTAGACTTTAGTTTTTCAGCATCTACTGTGCTCCTGTGGAAGTATTCCACAGCTGCTTTCACTTTGTCCACAGTGGGTTCATCACCTTCAGAGCACCTCTTACAATCAGGTTGATTGTGTGGGCAAGACATGGATGATGGGTCCACTTAAGCATTTTCATGGCTTTGGTTATGTTAGCTGCATTGTCGCTAACACAACAGACCATTTTTTCATCTACTTGCCATTTTCTGGCCACTCTCAACAGTTCCTCTGCCAAGTTCTCTGAGGTGTGTCTGTTACTGAACTCAAAGCAGTCCAGAAGACAGCTAGATATCGGAAAATCTTCAATGAAGTGACATGTAACCGACATGTACGAAGTGGTTACCCTTGATGTCCAGCAGTCAGTGGTACGGCAAACTGCAGTAGCTTTTTGGACTCTTTCCCTCACTGAAACCTGTGTGCTCTCATACAGCTGTGGAATAAGTGATTTTGAAAGGGTTTTCCCGCTTGGAATTGTGTACATTGGATTTAGACTGTTGCTATAATTTCTAAAACCTCTGTCCTCCACGATCGAAAATGGCTGGAAATCGGTGGCAATCATTTTAGCCAATGCAATACCAATTTGGCTTTGTTTTGCTACAGACATTGGCATAAACTGGTCCATAAGAAAACTGCGTTGTTGTGGGTCGCGAAGTACACCCACTTGACTGAGTGGATACATCTCCACGTGTGGAGGTGATGGCTCCACCACTGTCACTAGCAGGCCCGCTAGTTTCTCAAAGCTCCGCTACAGCTCGTTCGCGAACGACCCATCACTAGAGTGAGTGAGTGAGTGAGTGAGTGAGTGAGTGATCGCACAAATGGGTGAGTAAGAATGAATGATGGCAGGAGAAACAAAAGGGGGGAGAAATTGAGGGAGGAATTGAAGCAGCAATTCACAGAAACTGACAGCAACAGGCCGAGGTCTTGTTTCCCCTGGCCTGTCACTCAAGTCTGAAATCAATTGGTGTAAAGCAACGAGGAAAACTGCACACCCAGAAACCTTGATCTACTCCTCACATCCCCATCACACAGTAGCCAGTGCCTAGAGAACCGAGCCCAACCCGTTCTCTGACTATCTCCTTGTTAGAAAGATCTCTGAGAGTCATGGCTAATTTCACACTGCCTAGATCAGTGGAACACAAACTTTTTATAGTCCCGTACCCCTTCAAACATTCAACCTCCAACTGCGTACCCCCTCTAGAACCAGGGTCAGCGCACTCTCAAATGTTGCTTTTTGCCATCATTGTAAGCCTGCCACACACACACACACACACCATACGATACATTTATTAAACATAAGAATGAGCGTGAGGTGTCAACTCGGCTCGTGGGAAGTGACAAAGAGCTCTTATAGGACCAGGGCACAAATAATTATAGAATAATAATCAATAATTTTGCTCATTACTTAGCCATCTAACATATAAAGCCTTATTTGTTCATCAAAAATGGTTAATAACTCACCACAGGTTAATGAGAAGGTGTATTGGAGAGAGTCTTAGTCATTTTCCACACACAGTCTGTGCATGTACTTAGATGTCATGCTAGTGAGGGCCGAGAATCCACCCTCACATAGGTACATGTTTGCAAAAGGCTGCTCTGAGCGCAGCCCAATCAAGAAATCTGGATTTGGAGGCAGGGCATGAAAGGGATAACGAATCCAGTTGTTTGTGTCATCCGTTTCTGGAAAGTACCTGCGTAATTGTGCATCCAATTCACTCAGGTGCTTCTCTATAACACATTTGACATTGTCCATAAGATGGAGTTCATTTGCACACAAAACAATCATACAATGATGGAAAGACCTGTGTGTTGTCCTTGTTAATGCAGACAGAGAAGAGCTCCAACGTCTTAATCATAGCCTCAATTTTGTCCCTGTAATCCTAGATTCAGATAATTCAGGCGAGAAAAAACATCACCCAGATAGGCCAGTCGTGTGAGAAACTTATCATCATGCAAGCGGTCAGACAAGTGAAAATATGGCCAGTAAAGAACATTTTAAGCTCGTCTCTCAGCTCAAAAAAACGTGTCAATACTTTGCCCCTTGATAACCAGCGCACTTCTGTATGTTGTAAAAGCGTTACATGGTCGCTGCCCATATCATTGTATAATGCAGAAAATACATACGAGTTCAGGGGCCTTGCTTTAACAAAGTTAACCATTTTCACTGTAGTGTCCAAAATGTCTTTCAAGCTGTCAGGCATTCCCTTGGCAGCAAGAGCCTCTCGGTGGATGCTGCAGTGTACCCAAGTGGTGTCAGTAGCAACTGCTTGCAATCGCGTTACCACTCCACTATGTCTCCCTGTCATGGCTTTTGCGCCATCAGTACAGATACCAACACATCTTCACCAGCAATGTCCATTTGATGTCACAAAGTTATCCAGTACTTTAAAAAATATCCTCTGATGTTGTCCTGGTTTCCAGTGGTTTGCAGAATTTGGATGTATTCCTTAATTTACCCTCCATAAACGTAACGGACATTTACCAGGAGCTGTGCCAGGCTCGCCACGCATATAATTCACTGGCTTGTTTGCGAAGCAGTAATTGTTTCAAAACATCTCCTGCCATGTCACTGATGCGTCGTGAAACAGTGTTGTTTAATGGAGCCATTGTCTGTATAGTTTTTTGGCCTTTTCCCCCAGCATTGTCCCAGCCATATCCGCAGTAGCAGGAAGAATTAAGTCCTCCACAATAGTATGGAGCTTGCCTGTCCTAGCCACTCAGTAGCTCACCATATAAGATGCTTCTAGCCCCTTCTTATGAATGGTATCTGTTGCTTTTATTCTTACTACTCGAAGGTCATCTTTATTCTCGCTCAAAAAAATCCTGTGGCTTATTTTTCAAATTGCCATGTTTCGTTTCTAAATGTCTGTACAAGAGTGAAGGTTTCCCGCGAGAGAGTAACAGTTAATGTGATTGGATGTTCATTATTTGACTAGGCTACCTGTATTTGGCATTGTGTTGTTATTTCGCTGAACACTAGATGGTTTAATTTTATTTTTGGCAGTGAAACGAGGCTACTCAGGCGAGAAAAAAACCTCACCCAAATGAATAGCCCCAGTTTGGGCATACCTGGCCTAGATTATACAGTACAGGCCAGACTTTTAGCATCGTTTCAGAGAGCATGAAAGGTAGTGAAGGATTCAGTGAAGAGCAGAATGAGCAGAAGCTCAGAGGGCAGAGGTGAGGCTGAAAGATGGCTCAGAGCTTGGCTTGACTACCATGGCTTACATGACTGGTTGAATAAGATTTTTTGATAGTTCATTATTGTATTTTAGTTGTATTTGTTACTGTTCCATGATACAGATTCACACACATAATATCATATAAACCATTGTTAAATGTACACCAATCTACCGCGCGTTTTAGTAACCCAGAGCCGTCCTTACTTTATCTGCTGACTACGCATTTCCACTTCACAACTATATTTTCTGCCTTCAGATCCTTATCCTACTTTTTCATTTCAGTCTGGTAAATCTAAATTGTTCCCATGGCACTATTTCCCTCAAGCATTCTCTCTCTCCTTCCTTCCTTCCCTCCCTCCCCCTCTCTCACTCTCTCTCTCTCCCTCCCTTCCCTACATTCTCTTTTTCTCCATCCCCCCCTTTTCTCTCTCACGATGCAGTGCAACATGACAGTAACATGTTCCCACTCAGCCCACGTCTCCTCCCGAGTTAATCATGGGCCTTCCCAATGTCTCTCTCTTTTTCGGGATGCCTGTCTGGGATCAACTGATGAGCGTGCACACACATAAAAAGGACAAGAGCACACACACACACACACACATACAGAACAACCAGACCAACAGGCCCTGCTAGCCTTGCTGCTTGAGCCCTTATCGGCTGATGTTGTGAGACAACACAGATGTTTGGGGCGTTAAACACGCAGTGCGTCTGGGCTCGTTATCATCCAGCCTTCAGAGCTCATGATGTTATGTGTGTACATGTTTATGATGTCTGTGTGTAATTGTGTGTGTTTTGCGTAATAAAGACACAGTTAAAAAACATAATTTACGTGCTGCACTCACCAGACATAGAAGCACACACACACACGCACGCACGCACGCCAACACACACACACACACACACGCACGCGCGCGCACACACACACACACACACACACACACACACACACACACACACACAAAACCCTTACATACATACTGTCATGACATTACCTGTCTTGGCCAATAACCACACCATCCCCAGTTCAGGGACATTGTCAGTGGGTTTCTGCCTGTCACAGAGTGATGGCAGTAGCTATGGCACGCAGACCCAGAACTGTGCAGCGTGTGTGTTGGTTGGAGATGGAGTGTGTGCTGGAAGTGGTCTCCCATTGGGAGCACTGTGGAGAGAGCATTAATCAGGCCCACCAGGGCCCCTCTCATTGACAGGGCCCACTACACAGGGGGCCTGGGCCCCAACACTGCCACACTGACTCCCTGACAGGCTGGTGAGAACTGATGGAGCACCGTATGGCACAACATCCCCACCAACCATACACTCACTCACTCACTCACTCACTCACACTCACACTCACTCTCTCTCTCTCTCTCCCTCTCTGTCTCTCTCTCTCTCTCTCTCTCTCTCTCTCTCTCTCTCTCTCTCTCTCTCTCTCTCTCTCTCTCTCTCTCTGTCTGTCTGTCTCTCTCTCTCTCTCTCTCTCTCTCTCTCTCTCTCTCTCTCTCCCGTCTCTCTCTTGGAATTGGAAATTGATTGCATTACCTAGTGCTTGTCCTATGAGTTATAGTGTTTTACAATACAAGATGTTTAGAGGTTTTATATTGTGGCGTAATGTACGGTCACATTTCAGTCACTCAGGTCCTGGGAAATGTGTGTGGGGGTAAAAAGAAGGAGAAGGAAGATGGATTTAATGACGGGGGCCGTGTTTTGTGAGACAGCGATAACAAAGCATTACTCGGTGGCACCTGCACTGAGCACTGAAACATTGTGCGGATGGTTGTGTAGCTGTTCCACAGAAAATCGATCAGATCCAGGGTCACCTCCTAGTCGCCAGGCAGGGAACACAACAGTCTTTTCCTCTTATCCTTTACTCTATCCCTCACTCGATCTTTCCTTCTATCTCTTCTCTTCCTCCTTCCTCCTTTCTCATCTATTCCCATCTCCTTACTACCCCACTTTCACCATCCCTTCTTCCTCCCTCTGTCATCTCCTGCTATGGGCCTAGTGGTGAGGGAAGAAAAAGGGGGGCACGACAGCCCAAGCTATCTCTGACCCAGAAGGATTAATGCCAAGGAGTGAGTGAGGGGAGAGAGGGATGGAGGGAGGGAGGGAGGGAGGTGATAGAGAGGGGCAGCGCTGCCGCTAATGACCTTCCCCTTCAGGAGAGAGAGACACAGCTCCGCATCCCAAATTAAATCCGTTCAGGTGAAGCGGTCAGTATTGTGTTGTGTCTCAATATGGGACTTCACTCTGTGTGAACTTCCACAGGACACACTCACTCACACACAGACAGGCAGGCAGGTGCAGAGGATTGATCTAGCACACACACACACACACACACACACACACACACACACACACACACACACAGTTTCACTGGGACGAAAGAGGGGGGCACGACAGCCCAAGCTATCTCTGACCACGAAGGATTAATGCCAAGGAGTGAGTGAGGGGAGAGAGGGATGGAGGGAGGGAGGTAGGTGATAGAGAGGGGCAGTGCTGCTGCTAATGACCTTCCCCTTCAGGAGAGAGAGACACAGCGTCACATCCCAAATGAAATCCGTTCAGGTTAAAGGGTCAGTATTGTGTTGTGTCTCAATACGGGACTTCGCTCTGTGTGAACTTCCACAGGACACACTCACTCACACACAGACAGGCAGGCAGGTGCAGAGGATTGATCTAGCACACACACACACACACACGCACACACACACGCACACACACACACACACACACACACACACACACACACACACACACACACACACATACACACACACACACACACACACACACACACACACACACACACACACACACACACACACACACACAGTTTCACCTCATCTCTGAACTTTGGATGAATCACCCAGAAATCACCCCTTTCTGTCCAAGATTCTCAATCTCGCAATCCTACTGTGCTGTATATTGTACCCAATATTGCATACTAAATGTGCCCTTTGAAAATTTCAATTAAAAGGCTTTACGTTATTGTGGTTAACGTTGTGTCAATTCTACTTTAAACTTAAAAAAGCAAATATTACAATTAATTAATAAACATAATTGAAATAATACTGTTTTTCAATTCACAAAGGGATTAACGAAAGCTATTAACATATTTTGCATGAAAACAGAACAAAACTGTTTTGAAGCCAGGCTCAAATATCTGCCTCAGGCCATTAGGAGCAAAGTATCTGTGATTGAACCCTTCTGTCACCTGAACGCCGGGTGCCAACATCAGTGCACAGCTGTCCATGAAGAAGTGTAGGACAGCAGCCATTACTAACCCAGTGCCCTCACTGTTACATGTTACAGTGCCTTGCGAAAGTATTCGGCCCCCTTGAACTTTGCGACCTTTTGCCACATTTCAGGCTTCAAACATAAAGATATAAAACTGTATTTTTTTGTGAAGAATCAACAACAAGTGGGACACAATCATGAAGTGGAACGACATTTATTGGATATTTCAAACTTTTTTAACAAATCAAAAACTGAAAAATTGGGCGTGCAAAATGATTCAGCCCCTTTACTTTCAGTGCAGCAAACTCTCTCCAGAAGTTCAGTGAGGATCTCTGAATGATCCAATGTTGACCTAAATGACTAATGATGATAAATACAATCCACCTGTGTGTAATCAAGACTCTGTATAAATGCACCTGCACTGTGATAGTCTCAGAGGTCCGTTAAAAGCGCAGAGAGCATCATGAAGAACAAGGAACACACCAGGCAGGTCCGAGATACTGTTGTGAAGAAGTTTAAAGCCGGATTTGGATACAAAAAGATTTCCCAAGCTTTAAACATCCCAAGGAGCACTGTGCAAGCGATAATATTGAAATGGAAGGAGTATCAGACCACTGCAAATCTACCAAGACCTGGCCGTCCCTCTAAACTTTCAGCTCATACAAGGAGAAGACTGATCAGAGATGCAGCCAAGAGGCCCGTGATCACTCTGGATGAACTGCAGAGATCTACAGCTGAGATGGGAGACTCTGTCCATAGGACAACAATCAGTTGTATATTGCACAAATCTGGCCTTTATGGAAGAGTGGCAAGAAGAAAGCCATTTCTTAAAGATATCCATAAAAAGTGTTGTTTAAAGTTTGCCACAAGCCACCTGGGAGACACACCAAACATGTGGAAGAAGGTGCTCTGGTCAGATGAAACCAAAATTGAACTTTTTGGCAACAATGCAAAACGTTATGTTTGGCGTAAAAGCAACACAGCTGAACACACCATCCCCACTGTCAAACATGGTGGTGGCAGCATCATGGTTTGGGCCTGCTTTTCTTCAGCAGGGACAGGGAAGATGGTTAAAATTGATGGGAAGATGGATGGAGCCAAATACAGGACCATTCTGGAAGAAAACCTGATGGAGTCTGCAAAAGACCTGAGACTGGGACGGAGATTTGTCTTCCAACAAGACAATGATCCAAAACATAAAGCAAAATCTACAATGGAATGGTTCAAAAATAAACATATCCAGGTGTTAGAATGGCCAAGTCAAAGTCCAGACCTGAATCCAATCGAGAATCTGTGGAAAGAACTGAAAACTGCTGTTCACAAATGCTCTCCATCCAACCTCACTGAGCTCGAGCTGTTTTGCAAGGAGGAATGGGAAAAAATTTCAGTCTCTCGATGTGCAAAACTGATAGAGACATACCCCAAGCGACTTACAGCTGTAATCGCAGCAAAATGTGGCGCTACAAAGTATTAATTTAAGGGGGCTGAATAATTTTGCACGCCCAATTTTTCAGTTTTTGATTTGTTAAAAAAGTTTGAAATATCCAATAAATGTCGTTCCACTTCATGATTGTGTCCCACTTGTTGTTGATTCTTCACAAAAAAATACAGTTTTATATCTTTATGTTTGAAGCCTGAAATGTGGCAAAAGGTCGCAAAGTTCAAGGGGGCCGAATACTTTCGCAAGGCACTGTACTCTGGCATTTAGGTCAATCTGGCTTCTATGGAACTTCTGTTTTTTAGACAGATCTAGGGGTTACATTTCTACAAAAGGCTGTAAGATTATCCACACACTGTTATGGGCTTTGGGGTCATCCTCAACAGAACACCCTGTTCTTACAGTAACCATATGTTAACCATTGGGGCGGCAGGTAGCCTAGTGGTTAGTGTGTTGGACTATTAACCAAAAACCAGATCCGTGATGAAAACCTCAGACTGGGGCGAAGGTTCAACTTCCAACAGGACAACGACCCTAAGCACACAACCAAGACAATGCAGGAGTGGCTTCGGGACAAGTCTCTGAATGTCCTTGAGTGGCCCAGCCTGAGCCTGTACTTGAACCCGATCGAACATCTCTGGAGAGACCTGAAAATAGCTGTGCAGCGACACTCCCCATCCAACCTGATCTGCAGAAAATAATGGGGGAAACTCCCAAAATATAGGTGTGCCAAGCTTATAGTGTTATACCCAAGACTCGATGCTGTAATCACTGAGTAAAGGGTCTGAATACTTAAGTAAATGTAATATCTTTGTTTTTTTCTTTGAATAAATTTGCTAACATTTCTAAAAACACGTTTTTGCTTTGTCATTATGGGGTATTGTGTGTAGACTGATGAGGGAAAAAAACATGTCATCCATTTTAGAACAAGGCTGTAACGTAACAAAATGTGGAAAAAGTCAAGGGGTCTGAATACTTTACGAATGCACTGTATGTATAGGGGAAAGGTAACTAAACATCAGGATGTAAGATAAACAGCAGCGTAAATTAAGACTGTATGTGAGTGTGTTTGTGTGTGTAGATAAATGTGTGTGCATGTTATGTGTGTGTTGTAGTGTCAGTGTGTGTGAGTGTGTCGAGTCCTGTGAGTGTGCATAGAGAGCGTAAATACAAGGATCGACTCAGTCCGTTTAGCCATTTTGTTAGCTACTTAGCAGTCTTATGGCTTTTGAATAGAAACTGTTCAGAAGCCTGTTGGTGTCAGACTTGATGCACTGGTACCGCTCGTGGTGCGGAAGCATAGAGAACAGTCTATAGCTTGGGTGGCTGGAGTGGTTAACAATTTTCTGGGCCTGTGTGAGTAGACCATTTTAAGTCCTTAGTGATTTGGACCCCCAAAGGAACTATAAGATCTCGACCCACTCCACTGCAGCTACGTTTATGTGGATGGGGGCTCGCCCCCCCCCCCAACCCCCCCTCCCTGGTCTTACTCACGTTAAGGGGCAGGTTGTTGTCCCAGCACCACACTGTAACGTCACTGACCACCTTCATGTAGGCTGTCTCATCATCGCCGGTGTCGTGTCATCAGCAAACTTGATGATGGTGTTGGAGTCGTGCGGTCCTAGTGGATCTCTGATTAATCTAGGGCCTGGGTGATCTATGGTGGCTCTGTGGCTGTCACAGTCGACTTGATGACAAAGGGACAGACAGGATAGCCAGGGCCGTACAGGGGTTTTATGAAGAGTTCAGGCCGGGCCAGGGCAAGTGCCCCGCGGGACATTTCCTCAGGAATGGCTTGTCTCCTTGCATTAGGAGCCCTGGCTAAGCCGTGGCTCACAAAAACAACTTATCATGATTCACTCACTTGCTAGAGCCGTTGCTGCCAATGAGAACCTCGGGGGACCTCGGCTCAAACCCTTCCTCTCCTGCCTCCCTCCCTACCGCCCTGCTTCATCGAAGCTCATCGAAAATGCTGCTCACCAACAAACCCACCTCATTTCCCCCTCACACATCCTCCACCCATCCCTCTGTTTCCTCTCCTTCTTATACCTTATCGTCGTGACATGAAACAAACACACTTGACACTACTAAGGATGACATAAACAACATTGGATCACTTTGATGCCTGTTGAAGATAAACACACACACACACACACACACATACACACATACATACATACATACATACATACACACACACACACACACACACACACACACACACACACACACACACACACACACACACACACACACACACACACACACACACATACATACATACATACATACATACATACATACATACATACATACATACATACATACAGTCTTCTGGGGTATACCCTGGGCTTTCAGAACATACTGGTCCCATGCGCTTTGTCCACAAGCATATTTTTAGACAAATCATCTCACACGGTGTTGGCTTAGGCTAATTATCAGTAAAAGTGGTCCCACGCAAACAGTATTAAATGCCAAGTGGCAAAAGCAAAAGCAGAAGCCCTAGCTGTTTCTCTGATGTGCAGCCAAATCCTGTGCAGTGTTGATTCAGACGGGGACAAAGTGAGACGAGAGAGAGAGAGAGAGCGAGAGAGATGAAGAAAGATACTGTAGAGGGAGAGAGGGGGGATAAAGAGAGAGAGAGAGAGGTGTGTGGGCCAGCTTGGTCCCCAGTCTGTCAGGAGATCATCGGTCTGCCCAGAGAGCTTGACAAACAAGCCTCTGTCTGTCTCTTATGCAACCTCGTGTCCTCAAAAGTACTTGATTACTCACATATACCTAACAACACGCCGGATAGTTATATTACAGTTCAAATAGGTCTTTATGTCTTTAAATAAGCCTCATGATTATTCGTGTCAAGGATTTCAGTTCACATGAGGTTAGTGTGTTATGCTCATATTACATAATATATATTTGCATTGGGAAGGTTTCTGACGCTTTGTTACTTCACCGCTGATTAAAAACTTGTGCTGCAGTTCCATCTGCTGGTGGTAAGGGTGAATTGCACTTTTATTTGGAGGATTATGGCTTTTGCGTGCATCGTGGTAATTTAGGCATATTTGTAAAAATGTTTACCTATATTTAACTAGGCATAAACCAGGTAATAAAATAAATAATTGTGTGCAGATGTCACTAATTGAGATATTTTACAGTGCCTTGTGAAAGTATTCGGCCCCCATGAACTTTGCGACCTTTTGCTACATTTCAGGCTTCAAACATAAAGATATAAAACTGTCTTTTTTTGTGAAGAATCAACAACAAGTGGGACACAATCATGAAGTGGAACGACATTTATTGGATATTTCAAACTTTTTTAACAAATCAAAAACTGAAAAATTGGGCGTGCAGCTGTAATCGCAGCAAAAGGTGGCGCTACAAAGTATTAACTTAAGGGGGCTGAATAATTTT
Organism: Oncorhynchus clarkii lewisi; assembly: GCF_045791955.1. NCBI lineage: Eukaryota > Metazoa > Chordata > Actinopteri > Salmoniformes > Salmonidae > Oncorhynchus > Oncorhynchus clarkii. The sequence continues at coordinate 20,512,520 of NC_092167.1, read as the reverse complement.
GCACGCCCAATTTTTCAGTTTTTGATTTGTTAAAAAAGTTTGAAATATCCAATAAATGTCGTTCCACTTCATGATTGTGTCCCACTTGTTGTTGATTCTTCACAAAAAAATACAGTTTTATATCTTTATGTTTGAAGCCTGAAATGTGGAAAAAGGTCGCAAAGTTCAAGGGGGCCGTATACTTTCGCAAGGCACTGTACATTTAAACTCAGTTTTTCACAATTCCTAACATTTAATCCCAGTAAAAATTCCCTGTCTAAAGTCAGTTAGGATCACCACTTAATTTTAAGAATGTGAAATGTCAGAACAATAGTAGAGAGAATGAATTATTTCATTATTTCATTTCATTATTATTACATCACATTCCCAGTGGGTCAGAAGTTTACATACACTCAATAGTATGTATAGTATTTGGTAGCATTGCCTTTAAATTGTTTAACTTGGGTCAAATGTTTCGGGTAGCCTTCCACAGGCTTCCCACGATAAGTTGGGTGAATTCTGGCCCATTCCTCCAGACAGATCTGGTGTAACTAAGTCAGGTTTGTAGGCCTCCTTCCTCGCACACGCTTTTTTATTCTGCCCACAAATGCTCTATAGGATTGAGGTCAAGGCTTTGTGATGGCCACACCAATACCTTGACCTTGTTGTCCTTAAGCCATTTTGCCACAACTTTGTAAGTATGCTTGGGGTCATTGTCCATTTGGAAGACCCATTTGCGACCAAGATTTAACTTCCTGACTGAGGTCTTGAGATGTTGCTTCAATATATCCACATAATGTTCCATCCTCATGAAGCCATCTATTTTGTGAAGTGCACCAGTCCCTACTGCAGAAAAGCACTCCCACAACATGATGTTGCCACCCCGTGCTTCACGGTTAGGATGGTGTTCTTTGGCTTGCAAGCCTCCCCCTTTATCCTCCTAATGTAACAATGGTCATTATGGTCAAACAGTTATATTTTTCTTTCATTAGACCAAAGGACATTTCTCCAAAAAGTACGATCTTTGTCCCCAAGGTGCAGTTGCAAACCGTAGTCTTGCTTTTTTATGGGGGTTTTCGAGCAGTGGCTTCTTTCTTGCTGAGCGGCCTTTCAGGTTATGTCGATATAGGACTCGTTTTACTGTGGATATAGATACTTTTGTACCCGTTTCCTCCAGCATCTTCACAAGGTCCTTTGCTATTGTTCTGGGATTGATTTGCACTTTTCGCACCACAGTACGTTAATCTCTAGGAGACAGAACGCTTCTCCTTCCTGAGCGGTATGACAGCTGCGTGGTCCCATGGTGTTTATACTTGTGTACTATTGTTTGTACAGATGGTACCTTCAGGCATTTGGAAATTGCTTCCAAGGATGAACCAGACTTGTGGAGGTCCGCAATTTTTTTTCTGAGGTCTTGACTGATTTCTTTTGATTTTCCCATGATGTCAAGCAAAGAGGCACTGAGTTTGAAGGTAGGCCTTGAAATACATCCACAGGTACACCTCCAATTGACTCAAATTATGTCAATTAGCCTATCAGAAGCTTCTAAAGCCATGACATAATTTCTGGAATTTTCCAAGCTGTTAAAAGGCACAGTCAACTTAGTGTATGTTAACTTCTGACCCACTGGAATTGTGATACAGTGAATTTATAAGTTAATTAATCTGTCTGTAAACAATTGTTGGAAAAAAATATCTGTGTCATGCACAAAGTAGATGTCCTAAACAACTTGCCAAAACTATAGTTTTTTTTACAAGAAAGGATCCTAGAGTAAATATATATATATATGTACAGTGCCTTGCGAAAGTATTCGGCCCCCTTGAACTTTGCGACCTTTTGCCACATTTCAGGCTTCAAACATAAAGATATAAAACTGTATTTTTTTGTGAAGAATCAACAACAAGTGGGACACAATCATGAAGTGGAACGACATTTATTGGATATTTCAAACTTTTTTAACAAATCAAAAACTGAAAAATTGGGCGTGCAAAATTATTCAGCCCCCTTAAGTTGATACTTTGTAGCGCCACCTTTTGCTGCGATTACAGCTGTAAGTCGCTTGGGGTATGTCTCTATCAGTTTTGCACATCGAGAGACTGAAATTTTTTCCCATTCCTCCTTGCAAAACAGCTCGAGCTCAGTGAGGTTGGATGGAGAGCATTTGTGAACAGCAGTTTTCAGTTCTTTCCACAGATTCTCGATTGGATTCAGGTCTGGACTTTGACTTGCCATTCTAACACCTGGATATGTTTATTTTTGAACCATTCCATTGTAGATTTTGCTTTATGTTTTGGATCATTGTCTTGTTGGAAGACAAATCTCGGTCCCAGTCTCAGGTCTTTTGCAGACTCCATCAGGTTTTCTTCCAGAATGGTCCTGTATTTGGCTCCATCCATCTTCCCATCAATTTTAACCATCTTCCCTGTCCCTGCTGAAGAAAAGCAGGCCCAAACCATGATGCTGCCACCACCATGTTTGACAGTGGGGATGGTGTGTTCAGCTGTGTTGCTTTTACGCCAAACATAACGTTTTGCATTGTTGCCAAAAAGTTCAATTTTGGTTTCATCTGACCAGAGCACCTTCTTCCACATGTTTGGTGTGTCTCCCAGGTGGCTTGTGGCAAACTTTAAACAACACTTTTTTATGGATATCTTTAAGAAATGGCTTTCTTCTTGCCACTCTTCCATAAAGGCCAGATTTGTGCAATATATGACTGATTGTTGTCCTATGGACAGAGTCTCCCACCTCAGCTGTAGATCTCTGCAGTTCATCCAGAGTGATCATGGGCCTCTTGGCTGCATCTCTGATCAGTCTTCTCCTTGTATGAGCTGAAAGTTTAGAGGGACGGCCAGGTCTTGGTAGATTTGCAGTGGTCTGATACTCCTTCCATTTCAATATTATCGCTTGCACAGTGCTCCTTGGGATGTTTAAAGCTTGGGAAATCTTTTTGTATCCAAATCCGGCTTTAAACTTCTTCACAACAGTATCTCGGACCTGCCTGGTGTGTTCCTTGTTCTTCATGATGCTCTCTGCGCTTTTAACGGACCTCTGAGACTATCACAGTGCAGGTGCATTTATACGGAGTCTTGATTACACACAGGTGGATTGTATTTATCATCATTAGTCATTTAGGTCAACATTGGATCATTCAGAGATCCTCACTGAACTTCTGGAGAGAGTTCGCTGCACTGAAAGTAAAGGGGCTGAATAATTTTGCACGCCCAATTTTTCAGTTTTTGATTTGTTAAAAAAGTTTGAAATATCCAATAAATGTCGTTCCACTTCATGATTGTGTCCCACTTGTTGTTGATTCTTCACAAAAAAATACAGTTTTATATCTTTATGTTTGAAGCCTGAAATGTGGCAAAAGGTCGCAAAGTTCAAGGGGGCCGAATACTTTCGCAAGGCACTGTATATAATTGTAATTACGCTTGTGTACTATAAACTCAATAAATCCACTTAAAGCTGTGTGAAGTAGGCCTAGTCCTATAAATGGCAAAACCGGACATGATCGATCTAAAAATATCATACAAAACCTTGACTAGGGGAACAACTTAGCAGGAATGGACGACCCAAAACCATGAATTTACTCTAGGATCCTTTTGGGAAAATTCCTCGTGACACAGACATGAGAGCAAGAGAGAACGAGAGAGCATTTGGGGTTAAGACAAGAAGCCTTCGCCAAATCTTTACAGAAACGTATCCCTGAAAATATCTCTCACATGATGGCAACTACTGTCCAATTATAGGCCACTCTCTTTCACTCACACATGTCCTTTTTATAGCTGCTGCTGAGGGGCGTGTGTCACGCCCTGACCTTAGTTATCTTTGTTTTCTTTATTATTTTGGTTAGGTCAGGGTGTGACGAGGGTGGTTGGTTTAGTTTTTGTATGTCTAGGGGTTTTTGTATGTCTACGGGTATATATGTCTATGGTTGCCTAGATTGGTTCTCAATCAGAGGCAGCTGTTTACCGTTGTCTCTGATTGGGGACCATATTTAGGTAGCCATATTCCTTGGGTATTTTGTGGGTTGTTAGTCTATGTTTAGTTGCCTGTCTGCACGAGCCATAAATAGCGTCACGGTTCGTTTTGTATAAGTTTTGTTCAGTGTTATTTCTTCCATTAAAAGAAGTATGTACGCCTACATCGCTGCGCCTTGGTCTCCTCTTTATGACGACCGTGACAGCGTGTGAGGTGGGATGGTTCTGTAAAAAATGACTCTTTGGATCAACCTAAAAATATAGATATTCAACTGGTTACAAGTATTAGCTATATTCAATTGAAAAAAATCTGAATATTTTGAAAACAAATATATTATTAAATTCAACTGTTTTATTTGATTATTACCAAACCTATATTTGAAGATGCAACCTATTTCTTTCAACACTCAACTTACTTTTCTCCTTTGGTTAAACCTAATAAACAACAAATATAAAGTCATATTTAATGTAAAGTTCACTTTTAATTTGTAATTACCTATCCACGTTTTTTAAATTTGGTAACAAACAATTAAATACATTCCCTGTAGATCAAGAAATGAAGTTGGTTCAATAACTTGAAATAATGTTTCCAAACATAAGACGTTTAGTAGCCACAATATTGAAACCAAGCACTGGCTAGCTTAACATAGAAAGTTTATAAGGCTAATTAGTATCACATGCACTTATGAAATGGTCAATATAGTTTAAAATTTGAATAAGGAAGACAATAGACCACAATCACTCTCAGGGGTGGGTAAAAATAACAAACTGAAAGCCACGCTCCATTAAGTCACGTCCCCAACACTTCTGATAGGCTGCTGTCACTACATTGCCCCCACCACTATTCAATGCACAAAAGGGTGTTGAAAGCAATTCAGAAGCTTTCATTCAATTTAAAAAATCACATTGATGTTTCGAATTTATTTGATTTCAGACAAATTTTATAGAATAGGTTGAATGAAGCAAACCGTACTTTTCAATCATTATAATCATTAAAAGCACTTCAGATTAACAACAGCATCGATCCACATTTTACACTGTATTTCAGCCTAGTCATTATATCTATCATATGATTTGGGTCAAAGCCAACAACCTTTGGTCAAAGACCATTTTTCTTCCTATGGTGGCTCATCTTTTGGTGTCTCGGTGTGTGGCCAAAATGGCATCCAAGCTTGGGTCAAGGTAATCAAACATGCATTTGGACTGTGACCTCTGCAGAGCCATCAAACAATCAAAAGGACAATATAGGAACAAGGTGGAATCATATTGCACAGGCTCAGACGCCCGTCGCATGTGGCAGGGGCTATAGTCCATTCCGGATAACAAAGGAAGACCCAGCCATGATCTACTCAACGATGCCTCTCTACCAGACGAACTGAATGCATTTTATGCACGCTTCGATAATAAGAACACAGAGCCGTGCACGGGAGCCTCAATTGACCCATGGGACTGGGTGATCTCGCTCTCCGAGGCCGACGTGAACCTTAATCAGGTCAACACCCATAAGGCCGCGGGGTCGAGCGATATTCTTGAACACATTCTCAGAGCATACGCATAACAACTGGCAGGCATATTCATGGTCATTTTCAACCTCTCCTTGACCCAGTCTGTAATCCCCACGTCTCAAGCTGACCACCATCATTCCTGTTCCCAAGAACTCTTAGGCTACCTGCCACAATGACTACCACCCTGTAGCACTCACATCTGTAATCGTTAAGTGCTATGAGAGGCTGGTTATGGCACACATCAACTCCATGATTCCAGACACCCTAGACCCACAATTTGCACACCGCTCAACAGATCCGTAGACGATGCAATCTCAATTGCACTCCACACTGCCCTCACTCACCTAGATAAGAGGAATACCTATGTACGAACGCTGTTCGTTGACTACAGCTCAGCCCCACAGAGGTGTGTGCTTCGTCCCCTCCTGAACTCCCTGTTCACCCACAACTGCATGGCCACACACGACTCCAAAACCATCATTAAGTTTTCTTACGACATGACGGTGGTAGACCTGATCACCGGTGACCATGAGACAGCCTACAGGAAGGAGATCAGTGACCTACTGTTTGGTGCCAGGACAACAACCTCTCCCTCAATTTCAGTAACTTTTTTAACTCTACAAAAAAATTGCGGCACCCCCAACCTTAAACTACTTCCTATGGCTATGGTTGTAGCCTAGTGAGCTAAAAATGTACACTGCTCAAAAAAATAAAGGGAACACTTAAACAACACATTGTAACTCCAAGTCAATAACACTTCTGTGAATTTAAACTGTCCACTTAGGAAGCAACACTGATTGACAATACATTTCACATGCTGTTGTGCAAATGGAATAGACAACAGGTGGAAATTATAGGCAATTAGCAAGACACCCCCAATAAAGGAGTGGTTCTGCAGGTGGTGACCACAGACCACTTCTCAGTTCCTATGCTTCCTGGCTGATGTTTTGGTCACTTTTGAATGCTGGCGGTGCTTTCACTCTAGTGGTAGCATGAGACGGAGTCTACAACCCACACAGGTGGCTCAGGTAGTGCAGCTCTTCCAGGATGACACATCAATGCGAGCTGTGGCAAGAAGGTTTGCTGTGTCTGTCAGCGTTAGTGTCCAGAGCATGGAGAAGCTACCAGGAGACAGGCCAGTACATCAGGAGATGTGGAGGAGGCCGTAGGAGGGCAACAACCCAGCAGCAGGACCGCTACCTCCGCCTTTGTGCAAGGAGGAGCACTGCCAGAGCCCTGCAAAATGACCTCCAGCAGGCCACAAATGTGCATGTGTCTGCTCAAATGGTCAGAAACAGACTCTATGAGGGTGGTATGAGGGCCCGACGTCCACAGGTGGGGGTTGGGCTTACAGCCCAACACCGTGCAGGACGTTTGACATTTGCCAGAGAACACCAAGATTGGCAAATTCACCACTGGCGCCCTGTGCTCTTCACAGATGAAAGCAGGTTCACACTGAGCACATGTGACAGACGTGACAGAGTCTGGAGACGCCGTGGAGAATGTTCTGCTGCCTGCAACATCCTCCAGCATGACCGGTTTGGCGGTGGGTCAGTCATGGTGTGGGGTGGCATTTCTTTGGGGGGCCGCACAGCCCTCCATGTGCTCCCCAGAGGTAGCCTGACTGCCATTAGGTACCGAAATGAGATCCTCAGACCCCTTGTGAGACCATATGCTGGTGCGGTTGGCCCTGGGTTCCTCCTAATGCAAAACAATGTTAACCTCATGTGGCTGGAGTATGTCAGCAGTTCCTGCAAGAGGAAGCATTGATACTATCGACTGGCCCGCCCATTCCCCAGACCTGAATCCAATTGAGCACATCTGGGACATCATGTCTTGCTCCATCCACAGACTGTCCAGGAGTTGGCGGATGCTTTAGTCCAGGTCTGGGAGGAGATCCCTCAGGAGACCATCCGCCACCTCATCAGGAGCATGCCCAGGCGTTGTCGGGAGGTCATACAGGCACGTGGAGGCCACACACACTACTGAGCCTCATTTTGACTTGTTTTAAGGACATTACATCAAAGTTGGATCAGCCTGTAGTGTGGTTTTCCACTTTAATTTTGAGTGTGACTGCAAATCCAGACCTCATGGGGGCACTACGTCACCTCAAAATCTACGGGTAGAGCTCGAAAAATTCAAGCCCCTTGGGTGCTGCCATAGACTTACATTAGAAGTGCCCATCCAAGAAGGCTCGAGGTCTTTGGCCACAGATAAAAAAATATGTCAAATCACGCTATATCTACCGTAGCTTTGATTGGACTGATCATGTCAACATCATACTTTCAAAATCTTAGCTAGCAAGCTAGACAAAAGCAGTCATCATCAAGTCGACAATCTACTGACAAATCCTTTTCAATCCTTGTCATGTGAAGATAAAATATAGATAAAACATATCGGTACTCATCGGCCATTGGACATAAACATTACACAACAAGTTGTAAATCGTAAATCCAACAATGAGTGCTCAGGCGCGACTGCAGCCTCGGGCTCGATCCCAGGCTGTGTCACAGCCGGCTGTGACCAGGAAACTTATGGGACGGCGCACCAATGGCCAAGCATCGTTTGGGTTGGGGGAGGGTTTGGCCGGCCGGGAGTCTCATGCTACTCCTTGTGGCGGGCCGGGAGCCTGCAGGCCGACTTCGGTCATCAGTTTGATTGTGTTTCCTCCGACACGTTGGTGCGGCTGGCTTCCGGGTTAGAGTGTAGTCAGCTGTGTGTGTAGAGTGTAGTCAGCTATGTGTGTAGAGTGTAGTTAGCTGTGTGTGTAGAGTGTAGTCAGATGTGCTGTAGTCACATGTGCTCTGGTCAGCTGTGCTGTGTGAACCCGTTGCAGCCAGTGCCACTGTGCTTTCCAGATTCTGAATCTGTCCTCCTTGTTCTCCTGTAGGCAGAACCAGGCTGGGTTGGACTAGCCGGACTCGGGCAACTCTGTGATTGCTCCAAGCAGTTTCCTGACGAGCAGCTCCAACTATGCCAGCCCTGGACTCGGAGCGACGCCAGCCCACCAAAGGTCAGCAGTCACAATGCAGCAGACTGGATCAAGTGACTCTCCTTACTGCAGTATCAGTCAAACCACTGCTTTATTTAACACTCAAAGGTGAGTACGTGCACACGCACTAATGCACACACACACACACACACACTATCTTTCACACTCTCTCTCTGTCTTTATTTCTATTTCTCTCTCTCACACACACACACACACACACCTACATTCACATAGTTGCACATAGAATACTTCCTTCTGAACTCTGAAGGATGTCAGTGTGCTTTATCAGTTTATTAAATGAGGTCACGAAGGTGGATGATGGGAATGCTGAGTCAACAATAGGAATACCTAATTGTATGTGCATGACCTGCATGCATTTTAAAAAGCGACTGAACACACCCCGATTCCGACGGGGAATCTGAAATTTCAGACGGAATCTGAAATTTCAGAATTCGGAATTGGAATCTTGCATGTGACAAGATTCCAGTCTTTGGGATGTGGTTCAATCTGGCAGTTACTGATGTTTGTCCCCCATGAGACACCATAGGAACAAAGCCAGAATTACTTCCTCAAAATAGAAAGAATCTAAGATAATAAAAAAAATCTGTAATACATTTTTAGGTTTTTGAAGAGGAGGATTTATTCACGCTATCTTACATCTAGCTAAGGTGTTTGGTGCAGTATTTCTCAAGTAAAACAATGTGTGACGTATTGTCTTATGTAAACAACCTGGGCATGTTTCTTTGCCCAGGTGTTGCTGACGCCTGCCAGATCTTTCAACGCCTTGATAGGTATATTTACGTATCAGATAACCACATCATAATGTATTTTATAGCAATCTGTCAGTTGATGACACAGTTGATGACGTGGCACGCAACCATTGGTTGGTGCATGCAATGTCTGAGCAGGGGATTGTGGCCATTGTCTGCAGTACGATTGGTTAAAGCGCAGCTGTGTATCCCGTGTTAGTGGGCAAGTGAGCATTATTTCGAAATCAAAACCCAACCCTCAAGTAAGTCACGATGAACCCACTCACAGTACATCACCTGCCAACTCTCCTGTGATTTAGCACTAGCGGCCCTCTATGGTTCGTCTGAGGACAGCAAGCACTTTGGGACTTGGGCAACGGAAGACATATCGCGTCCACCACTTTACAAGAAGCTATTGCAGTGGACTTTCTGTTTCTTCATATCATGATTAATAATACTCAGGAAAACGTTTTTGTGAAACTTTAGTGGAATTTCTGAAAACATTTGCAGGAAAAATGTAGTCTGTCAAAGTCAAATACAGGACTTTTAATGGAACGACAAAGCCACAGAAATCACACAACTTATTATATCATCATCATCATCATCTCCAATCCTTACAATGATTAAATGACGAAAAAGTGCAGTCCATTTGACCTTACTGTCTGTAGGCTACAAGTCTGAGAAAGATAGGTCAGATATGGGCCAGTAAGTGATCTCCCAGGATCAGAGAGATATTGTAATATTATGTCTGCCTAAAGTATACTCCAGCCCAGTCAACTGCTGCCAACACGGATGTGTGACTTATACATTTCAAGTTCACTACAGAGGAGCGACATGATGACCATACAGATCAGCTAGTCTAAATGAAAACATTTGAACTACTGTGCAGCAATGACTATGCAAGGCACTCTTTAGTCAGCTTCTAGAGCTGAGGAAAATCTGGACAGCTTTTTCTTGAAGCTCGTATGTTATCGTTGTTGAGAAAGAAAAAAAAACTTAAAATAAATAAAGAAAGAAAGAAACTTCACTTTCAAATCTCCAATGCCCCACTCGGTTTAGCTAACCCTTTTTGTCCTCTATTGGAATAATGGATTTCATTCCCCTTTAATACTTTGGTACATTTTCACTTTTGATATTGGGCCCATAAAACACTGCAACAAACTTAAACAAATCATGGTAACTCTATATTGAGTTGCTCTCATACTTCTGTTGTAACACTGTCATTATGCTGGTAACAACATTGTATAAACAACTGCATTATAATTACAATAGCTAATACTGAAGTACTATGTACAGTAACAACAATGTTGCCACAGTAGAAATGACAGTGTTACTACACAGGTATAAGAGCAACTTCATGTAAAGTGTTACCCAAATCATACACACACATGCGCACGTGCACAATATTATTATTTTATACACACAAGCACTTCATCTCTCCCCATCTATTCTGTCAGTCCCTGCCACGCGTTGCCTATCTGCCACACAGCACCACCAATACAGTGAAAACAAGTAGAGGCCAAAGCACGCTGGGAAATTATACAAAAGAGTGGTAAAGACAAACACTGCTACCAAAAGGGCATAAACCAATGCTCTGGTTACGCTACTGAGAGAGAAGAACACCCTCAGCCATGCCAAGACGCTGCTGGCAGCATCCTCCACTTTCTCTGAGGGAGGAGGGCTCGTACGGCTGCTGAGGGTCTCCTGATCCTCCCCTAATGACGATGGGTTTTGGGTTGACCCCTGACTGACCCCTGACTCACTCCCGTCACTTACCACTGTGTTAAATCTTGTGCTTAGAGATGATGAACGAGAGAAGACAGTTGTACCTCTGTTTGAAAGAGGTACATCTCCCATAGAGGGCTCTGCATTGCTACTGGGTGTAGTTTGGCTACGTCCTGGTCTCGGTGTAAAGGTCAAATTGGGAGCTGTACGTGCCTTCATGAGAGAATCTACCTCGGAGTCTATGTCTGTCACCACTTTCTGAGTGAGGCGTTTTGGCTGATGGATCGGCACATTTTGAATGACTTCAGGCACGTCTGACAGTTTCTCCTCCTTCTCAGTGTCTTGTTCGGCTAAAGGACAATTATCAACCGACTGCAAATATAGCACCTCTTCTAACGTTTCCTCATTCAAACCTTTCTGTTCTCTGAAATATTCATCTTCACCCAACTCTACCTCTTTTCCCAACCATTCTTTATCATCCTTCACAATAAGTTCTTTTGACCCTTCTGACAACTTTCCATTTTCATCTTGTCTTGGGCATTCAACGTTTTCCATTGTCACTTCATGCTCTCCTTCCTTTTCCATTGACACGTCCTCACTCTCATTTCCAGTGTTTGCTGTATCGTCCGTTAAGTCCTCCTTTTCCTCCTGCGCTGGAGTTTTGAAACTTATTTCTTCATGTATCTGTTCGGTGTCTCTCTGTCTGGACATTTCGGGCATGACATTGTCTGTCTTTTCCACTTCTCCTGTGGTCTTTTCCCTATATACTTCAGGCTCTGTTAGGTTGTTTGTTGATGATTCTTCATCCATATCAATGTCTCTGTATAGCTCCTCTTCATTTAGGCTCTGATAGATGTCTTCTTCTTGCCTTGTATTTGACCAGAATCCCTCTTTGTGTGTTTGGTTGGATCTGAATTCTTCAACCTCTTCTAGGTTGTCTCTGTCTCTCAGTTCTTCATCAAACTGACTCCCTCTGAATTCCTCAACTTCTTCTAGGTTGTCTCTGTCTCTCTGTTCTTCATCAAACTGACTCTGTCTGAATTCCTCCAATTCATTTGATCTGAATTCTTCATTGAGTGTTTGGTTCGGTCTGAATTTTTCAGCAAATGTCCGGTTCGCTCTGTCTATCTCTTCATCCTTATGATTCAGGCGTAATTCTTTGTCTGTATCGCTCCGTCTGTCATCTTCTTCGCCCTGATGGTTTGGGGAGAATTCCTCTTCCATCTCAATTTTGTTCGGTCTGAATTCCTCTACCTCAGTTTGGTTCCAGCTGAATTCATCATCGAATGTTTGGTTCAGTCTCGATTCCTCTTCATCTTTTTGATTTGATCTAAATTTCTCTGCCTCTGATTGTTTTGGTTTTAATTCATCTTCCACTGTATTAAATGGTCTGATTCCAACTTTGTCTGATTTGTTTGGACTGAGTTCCTCTTTGTGTGTTTGTTTCAGGCTTGATTCTTCTTTTTCTGTTTGATTGAGCCTGAATTCATCTTCATGCGTTCGACTCGGCCTGAATTCTTCAAACTGTGTTAGGTTCAGTTCTAAATACATTCTCTCTCTTTGGTTCATTCTGAATTCATCTTCCACTGTCTCACTCTGTTTATGCAAAACGTCTCCTGTGAGGTCTTGTGTGAATTCTTTTTCCTCTGGTTGGTTCGGCCTGAATAGCTCATCCTCTTTGTAGGCCTGTGTGAATCCCTCCTCCACTCCATAGCTCTGTGTGTTTGTTTTATCCTCTGTCCTCTCTCCGACTGTCTCCCTAAATGTCACAGTATCATCAGCTGCTTTGTGCACATTGCCTTTAACCTCTGCTTCCACGTCGGAAGAAAGCGTCTTGTCTTGCCTTTCTGCCTGCCAGATTCTATCTACTGCATTGGCATTCTGAGATTCTGCCATTGCTGTCATATCTGTTGTCTCGGTCTCCCCAGAGCTTGTTACCGGCTCTGCTTTATATGGTGTGAAAGGCTCCTCTTCTCTTCTTCTCCCCCCCTCCACATGCTCATAGCACTGAGCCGTGCTGTCAACAGAGCCCCCGACCACCCTTGCAGCACCCGAGGGAATGGATTCCTGTAGAGTGTATGTTACAGGGATAGCCTCTGACCTTTGGGAAGGATCATAAACCAACGCTTTGTCGTCTCTGGGGACGGTGACACCCGAGCTTGACAGTGGCTCCTTGGCAATGACCACAGGCATCACATGATCGTGAGCTCCCAACATCAGTTCATCTACTGTGCAGTCTGTGTACCTTTGTGTATTTGAGTCCAAGTCATCCTCCAGCTGGTTCTCGACATTTGAGGATGTCTCAAAATCCTCCGTTTCAATTGATGGGCAAACTGAAGTTGCTGACTGTAGCCATTCAGACTCTGGCACACTGGTGGTATCTTTGGGATCTGTGCCATTGAGAAAGGCTTCCCACAGATCACAAACAGAGGTTTGCTCTCCCAGATTGTCCTCTGACTTGTCTGATGTGAGCTGAGCTGTGGTCCTTGTTCTAATCCAGTCATCCTCATCTGGAGTCCCCACACGCATGTTATCTTTGCCCCAGTCCAGGGATAGTAGGGGTATCTGGTGGTATGTCATTATTTGAGGGGTATCATTGGTTTGTTTCTGCTGGCGTAATCGTAGGAGACTGGAGGCGCTGTCCCCTAGGGGTTTGATTCTGATGTCAGGCAGTAAAGGTGGTTTCTCCAGTCCATTATGTGGTAGCCCATTGGAAATGTGTTCCCGTCTTGCTGCCTGCTCTCGCTGAGAAAAGCATTCCTGCACTCGTGCTGAACGGGCCGCCCTTCGCCTGCTCCTCTGACTATCCCCCTGTCGGTCAACAAGAGAAGGAAAAGGGCATATTTAGGTTTGGACTTACTTAGTTGCCTACACTAAAATGTGTTTTAACATCTGATCTAACAAGGACTAATATAAAACATATTTTAACTTATTGCAATAAATCAAATATGTAAATTGTGTAGAATATTGCAATGAGATTGGAACTTAGGGTGCAATACCATTTTTTTTTTTTACATACTTGCCCTCAGCATTTACCAGTGGTACACATGACTGCAATAAAAGAACGTATGGTATGCTCTCAAGTATCATGTAAAATGTCTCACAGCCTCCTCACGTACAGTAGGTTACACCGACTCACGCGTAACTAGCTGTACAGACATACCTTACTGCAGAAAGAGCATGGTTGGTAATGATACTCAAACACGTATTAACTATATGTATTTTATGGTGAGAAATGTGTTAAATACTATTTTCTGTAAAAATGTGTATGAGAAAGTAGCATAGCACCCCACCCAGGACATATCAAAATGTTTGTCAGCCCTTTAGTACAAATGATTGACCTCACCAAATGTTTGTGATGGTAATCCTCACGATGCAAATTAGAGAGCAGATGCTCTGCGTTGTCCACCGTTTTCCTGCCAGCCCCCTCTGCTCTATGTGTAGCTGAATCTGGAAAAGAAATGGCTCAAAGACTCAGATCCACAAGCATGGTGTTCAGATTTCACAGACATAATATGAGCGATGCACACCTGGTGCGTCTGTAGTGGTCTCCAAGGGGTTCTCCTCAGCGCTGTTCATCTTACTGTCAACAGAGGAGAGATCAAATTACATGTGTAATTTATAGGGCAAAACAATACTGTTATGGGGCAACAAAAAAAAAGGAATAGTGTTCCTCAAGAATCAAAACACAGGTTGTTAAGCTTTTGGTCCTAAAGTAAAAATGTAAAAAAGGAATAGTGTTCCTCAAGAATCAAAACACAGGTTGTTAAGCTTTTGGTCCTAAAGTAAAAATGTAAAAAAGGAAACCTGTTTTTTTTATATCCCCAGTCAATATCAGACGTAATGGAAAGATGGAGTGACAGTAGCTCCCCGACACTAGATCACATGGGGAGCTATTTGATACGGTATTCTAGCACAATGGAAATCTCTGATAAAGCTAACTCCAACAATCCAACAATCATGCACAGGTGATCCATCTAGAATGATAGAGAATACTTATATATAAATAAATGTCACACTAATAATCAAATGTTTTCCTATTTCACTAAGAGATAATAATATGCTTTAAGGCTATTACTCAATTTGCAGGCAGAACTACTACTTGTTTGTAATCTATGGTATAGTGATTAATACTTAGTTCTTTAATACTTCAGTGATAGTGTGTTTCTACCGTTTACTGTCAGCAGCGGGAACAAGAATAGGACCGGGGTGACTCCTCACCTGTTGACTTTCAGACAGCTTCTCTTCTCTCTCCAGTTATTTACTTCCTGTAGCTGAGCCTCCATCGCTGTCAGGCCTCTGCCTCCCTTTTTGTGGCAGAACAGCACGTAGTTCATGTCCCTGTTGTTTGCCCAAAAGGTTCCCATCGATGTCTCGTATCTGAGGCAGAACTCCACTTTGGTGCCCTCCATCGCAAAGGGAGGCACGAGGGTAAGCCTGAACGCAAACCTGTCCGTCGTTCCATCGCTGGAGCCCGGGACATACTCAGCCAGCAGGTCAAAGCTGGTCTTCCAGCTATCCAGAGTGATCCGGATATAAAGGGATTTATTGTAGCACAGGTTCACCACCCTGATAATTCCCCTGAGCGCGGTGGTGCCAGGAAGTAACTCAATACTCTCCAGCTCCAGCTTCTGATCCTGGAGTCTCTGTTCGAGTTCCTCCGGAGACGAGGGCACGGTAAACAAAGATGACAGGTAATACTCGTCCGGTTCTTTAACTTTGACCTCGGGCTCCGGGGGGTCAACGACCTCTGCCCCCGTCAGGTCTGTACTGTCAAACTCCTTGACGTACACCAGATCTAGACCGAAGGCGTCAGCAAAGGACACCTTCCTACAGATGACGGCCGGGGGCTCGGGCTCCAAACCATCTGACTCGTCCGACTCGTTCATGGCGTTTTTCTGTGGGGGGAGGCTTCCTCGCTCCTCTTCCTCCCTCACTCCCCCCTCTTTAATATCCCTGCTGCCCCAGGTTCTGGTGTCTGGAGCCTCCATGAAGTTTGAGGGCCCGAGAGGCCTTGGATCGTCTGCAGACAACAGTGGGCTGACTGTCTGTCTACATTGGGAAGGGAGGACAGAACCAGAGCGCTGTGACGACACTCGAGAGGACGTGACTTGACATATGGGGTCCAATTACAGCTGAATATTGTGGTGTAAGCCAGGCCTATTAATAGGTCTCATATAATATGCTAGTCTGGCCCCTGCAGTCATCTGTCACAACATAACGTCTCTCATATCTGTTGCAATAAAGAAATATACCAGTATATTATAAAATATAACAAATTTAAGACAGAGGCAAACATGTACAGTCGTATGAAAAAGTTTGGGCACCCCTCCTGAGGCTGCATAATAATTTACTCTGTCATCACAGAAAATGACCACAGTGGCATGCCATTCATTTTCTAATAAAAGCTGAGTACTGGGGTATTGTCCAGACAATGATTTTTAGTGTAGCAATATTAAGTTGTATGAAATTAAATCAGATGTGAAAAATAGGCTATGCAAAAATGTGGGCACCCTTGTCATTCTGTTGATTTGAATACCTATAACTACTTAGCACTGATTAATTGGAACACACAATTGGTTTGGTGAGCTCATTAAGCCTTGAACTTCTTAGACAAGTGCATCCAATCATGAGAAAAGGTATTTAAGGTGGCCAATTGCAAGTTGTTATTCTCTTTGACTCTCCTCTGAAGAGTTGCGACATGGGGGCCTCAAAACAACTCTCAAATGACCTGAAAACAAAGATTGTTCAACATTATGGTTTAGAGGAAGGCTACAAAAAGCTATCGCAGAGATTTAAGCTGTCAGTGTCCACTGTGAGGAACATAGTGAGGAAATGGAAGACCACAGGCACAGTTCTTGTTAAGCCCAGAAGTGACAGGCCAAGTAAAATATCAGAGAGGCAAAGGCGAAGGGATGGTGAGAACGTTCAAAAACAGCCCATAGACCACCTCCAAAGACCTACAACATCATCTTGCTGCAGATGGTGACACTGTGCATCGTTCAACAATTCAGCGCACTTTGCACAAGGAGAAGCTGTATGGGAGAGTGATGCGGAAGAAGCCTTTTCTGCACACACGTCACAAACAGAGTCGCTTGAGGTATGTAAACGCACATTTGGACAAGCCTGCTTCATTTTGGAATAAGGTGCTGTGGACTGATGAAACAAAGTTTGAGTTATTTGGTCGTAACAAAGGACGTTATGCATGGTGGCAAAAGAACACAGCATTCCAAGAAAAACACTTGCTACCCACAGTAAAATTTGGTGGGGGTTCCATCATGCTGTGTGGCTGTGTGGCCAGTGCCAATACTGGGAATCTTGTTAATGTTGAGGGTCGCATGGATTCCACTCAATATCAGCAGATTTTTGGGAATAATGTTGAAGAATCAGTCACAAAGTTGAAGTTATGCCGGGGCTGGATATTTCAACAAGACAACGACCCAAAACACTGAGGAACAAGTACAATGTTCTGGAATGGCCATCTCAGTCCCCAGACCTGAATATCATCAAACCTAACTGAACTGGAGATTTTTGTAAGGAGGAATGGTCCAAAATACCTTCATCCAGAATCCAGACGCTCATTAGAGGCTATGGGAAGCGTCTAGAGGCTGTTATTTTAGCAAAAGGAGGCTCTACTAAATATTGATGTGATTTTTCTATTGGGGTACCCAAATTTATGCACCTGTCTAATTTTGATTTGATGCATATTGCACATTTTCTGTTAATCCAATAAACCTAATTTCACTACTGAAATATTACTGTGTCCATCAGTTATTTGATAGATCAAAATGAAATTGCTGATCCAAACACCCAATTATTTATAAATGGAAATCATGGAAATTGTCAGGGGTGCCCAAACTTTTTCATACGACTGTATATTGAACTCATCTGTGCAGATATATTAAATAACAGAATAAGATAAATTTGCTTTCAATTACCGATGGTGGACGGTGTTTATGGTTCCTCAGACCGCAAATGTTGCGTGCAGGTCACTTGCAAGTGTCGATGAAGTCCTTCAGTCATGGATCAAAAGTGGAGCCAGGGCCAAGTCTCAAGCCTCAACAATGGATTCCTCATCTGTCCAATACCCTCTTGCCATCGTATTACTATAATTCCCCAAGTCTCAGGTTAGTGAGGACAAGGAGATAGGACTTGGAAAATAAAGCAAATTCAGGGTAAATTATTGTATAGTAGCCAAGCTCTCCCTGGCTCTCAAGCAATCACCTCTCTGATTTTGATGTAAGAGTAACATCTACTTTGTGTAACGGCCGTTGGTGGAAGAAGGTGAGGACCAATGCACAGCGTGGTAAGTGTCCATATTGATCATTTATTATCACGAGAACACTAAACAAAATAACAACGGCGAATGAACGAAACAGTGAACGTCTGGTGTAGACACAAAACAGAAAACAATCACCCACAACTCAAGGGTGAAAAACAGGCTACCTAAGTATGGTTCTCAATCAGGGACAACGATTGACAGCTCCCTCTGATTGAGAACCATACCAGGCCAAACACAGAAATACCAAATCATAGAAAAACTAACATAGACAACCCACCCAACTCACGCCCTGACCATACTAAAACAAAGACATAACAAAATAACTAAGGTCAGAACGTGAAACTTTGTAAAATGACATTTTCATTCCTTGAATCTGGTCAGATAGGAGATGTAAGTATACCTGTAAATCTAACATACCCCTTTCAATAGGCTGTAGGCCTAGATATACAATACAGCCCAGGTATGTAGACCGGTTTCACTCTCAATGGATTCTTTGTGCAAGGTTGTTACTGGGGCTAGATGGATTTTTTTAGTCTTGAATTTGCAGGTTTTGTTTTCAACATTACAACAAAACAGTGAATTGGTATTTCTACATAAAATGTCATGAAACTGACATGAGTATGATATTTACTGTACTGAATAATCAGATCAGTAGATGGCAGTGTATGACTAAAGCCTGATTTCATCCATGCCCAAGTACTTTGATACGGCATGAGGTCATCTATTCAGCACACCATGTTTGCCCTCAACATATATTACTTTTTATCGCTTATATGCATTTCAACATCATCAAATGCATTAGGTTAGGTAAAGTCAATAATAGCTAGATAAACAACACACATTTATTAACCTATTATAAGACATGCAGTACATACCTGTGACCCGTGTGAATGGAATACACTAAACTACCAGTAAGTGGCAGCAAAGCACCATTTTCCACACATAATTGTATACGTTTTTTTTTATATACTTCATGACATCCAAAATGATCTTTCCTCCTATTTATAGAAATGATGATTTAATGCTCAATCTCACTTAGAATCTTCAAAAATGTCATGGAATTGGATCTTTTACGAAAAATATATTGTATTTTAAACACTTTAAAGATTTAAATCGTACTCGTTGATACCGTTTATAAAATCTATAAGAATTTATTTAATTTTGAATGTACACTATTCCCTTTTATATATTTATCATATCTGCACATACAGATTAACTGGTGTGAATTCCAAGTTTGACATTGTTTACAAATTTGACAATGATATGTAATTTGTTTTTAAAGGAAGAGTATTGTTCATTTGTTGTGCATAACAAAACGGAACAATAAAATACTAAAAGCATATCCCTAACATTTAACATTTAAACAAAGCAGATGTTTGAACGTCACATTGAAAATAATGTACCTTCTTTTTACACATAAAAACGGATGCAAATTATTTCAATCAAGCTTTAAATCAATACAAATTTGTTTCAGTTTCATTACGCCGACTTTATAATTTAAAATATATATACGTGAATTTGGAAAAACGTGTTTTTCCTGTGTAGGTAAAACAAACAATTTTCACCCAATATTTTATCTATAGGAAGAGTAAATAAACGTAACATACAGCAGGACAGACCTTGAACGTCAATCTCTTCGGTCCACACCGGTCAATGTAGGTTCATTGCAGTGAGGAGCAGACAATGCGTTATAGCAAATAGCTTTAACATTTATAAAGGTTTAAAACAATAAGATATTTCTTAATATATTGATGTCTAGCATTGGTCCAATTTTAAATGTTTACAAACAAGACTGATCAAACTGCAATGGCACAATGATGACTATTAAGTAGATTGATCACACATCAATAGATCAAACGATCAAACGTCATCACCATTTACATTCCAACATTAGCCATATGTATAGCTTATTCTGATGAGTTTGTGTGTTTATCTAATCTCATCATGATTCATAGCCTATTTTAACATATTTATTCTGCACATGAAAATATAGTAAACAGTGGGCCTATATAAATTCTCCTTTCAAAAGAGTTAAATGAACAAAAATATATTAACAAACCGTTAGGCTATATATTTTTGCTAATGCATTTTCTTTGCGCTGACATTACCAATATGCACCCTTATTTGGGACTGATTAGTTTGTAAATGTGCACTAAACGTTTTAGTAATTGCTGTTTTGTTGTCTACATAATTTATTTCCATGGTGTGCACATTCCTTCCAAATAAACATCCGTGTTGATGCTCACATTGATTAATATCTGTTTAAGATCAGTAGGTTAGTCTACAAGTAACAATGCATATGTTTATTATAGAATAGATTACACCTTATTAGGATATTTAAATACTTCCTTTTTCACACTATTGTCTTTCTCCAGTGGCCAACTGTATAGATCTCGGAGCTGGCTTCATCTGGAAACACGATTTACATGGAAATGTGACTGTTTGCTTATCTTTGACTTCCAAAAAGCAACATACACATAACTTGCAAATAGTTTTTTGTTTACATAGCAGGTGGACATGACGTCACATGGGGTCGTAGCACTCCGAAAAATAACAAGATTCAACTCCGGGTAAGTGCCTACCCCTGGGGCTGCATTCTAATAAGCTAGTCCAAAATAGTTCGTGGAATACATCTTGATGTATTGAATCGCGTTGCAAAAACAAGCTACTTCTTCGCATTACGCGTCATGCGAGCGCATTCAAACAGGACTCAGTGTACAGCTTTTTCTGTTACATTAGTAATAACAGCAGCATTGACTGAAGACAGCAGGAGCGCAAAGACAACCCTTGTATCTCTGAGTGCAGCGCCAACGGAGGAATATTTGAGCTTTTATTTACTCTACGGCTTGTTGTTCATTTTTTTCTGCTTTATGGTTACTTGTACAGTCACGTGTGACGATTTCTTGAAGCTGAACGTACACCGACTTCTTCTCACCTGGAGGCTCTTGTTTTCCTATTGGAAATAACGCTGCGTTTTGGTAAGTTTGAACCAAAGTGTTTATTTCTTTCCACCCTCTTGAGTGTCACTGATTCTCTTTATCGATTATTGCTGTCTACTAACTGAAAATATGAAGCCATAGTTTGTGCGGATGATTGTGAACAACTTCAAATCCTCCCAACAACTATATATTGAATATGTATATATATATATTACATATTTCATGTTTGTTTCTTGCCGTGTACGTCACACAATAGTCTGCTGTGCTTTTTCGTTGCCAAGGACCCTCATGCAACACTGTCCGGCGTGTGCAGCCAATAGGGAGGATAGAACTCTTCTATAGATGACCACTGACTCTCTGAAGCCGACATGCAGCATTGTATCCTATGCATCTTTCATTTCAGTATATCAGAGATGGAACTACGTATTGCCATTAGCACTAAATACAATAAAACGTTATAAAAATCATTTTTGCGTAAGTTGAAAAGTCAGATAGAATAGTTGTGGGCAACCAGTTGAAAGTAGCCTACCAAATTCAGAGATGCATTAACTTATTCTGATGTTTTTGATCTACTCATAAAATATCATATTGGTTAGACGTAGTAATAAAAAATAAAAAATGTCATTCATTCACTGGAATTGAATCTCAAAGTATTCTCATTTAAATGTAACAATGAAAGTTTGAAATGCAGATACATTTATTTTTGGCCATTGTTCCAATTATAATTTGGAAAGTACAGCATTCACCACTATCATATTAATATGCAATTATTGGAAAAGTATTTTCTCTAAAACTGAAAGTTATTCTATTATAACTGATTAATTGATAATAATGTATTGCAATCTAGTTTACTATCTGTGGTAATGAGAATTATTTTGTAGTGTCGTTATCAGTTGTGCCACAATTCTTACTATTATCATCACCTATGCCTAATACTACTATAGTACTATTACAGTAACTTACTGTACTAGTTTACTATTAACCAATGTTCCTTTTACACTACAGCTACTACATTACTACTGTTGCTGCTCAGACTACCAATGCTTAAAATGAAGGCAAACGTATAATAGTATAACTAGTTGTTGATGGGGATGATGATGAAGATCAATGGTTAACACCTTACCGTTTACATTCTTGCTCCATTCCTAGCTATAGCATATTCCATATCTTCATAGCCCAGGTATAACATGAGAGACCAGTTTCAGCATTATCCTCATAGTTCTTAATGAGCATGATGGACTTGTAGTTTGGACGATGGGTTTCTACACATCGGTTATGGGCCTCCCTAAAAACACTGGAAAGCACCTCACTACTTTAGTTAGCACTGCACCTAAATCGATAGCCTAGGTGTAGCTTTTTTCTTCTTCTAGAAACGCTAACAAGGTGCCCTCAGTGCTGCACCCCTACGCATGCCCTTGGATCAGTTTTCACCCCTGGTGGCTTAACAGGACTGGACCCATTTGTTCAAGCCGTGGGTGCACAGGTGTTCCCCAGCCTGAAATGCAGGTGTGCTCCACTGTTTCATCACTCAACACTTTTGCCCTTCAACGCATGTTGTGAAATGTTTTAGGACCATACCCTATCAGCCCCTTGTTTGGAACCTCTGTAATCATTGCCTGGTAGGAACTATATAAGTCTGTAGCTATAGAGGCCCTGTTTCAGTGCTTTTTAGTTTGTTGTTGAAGTTTACTTTTGGGAAAGTAACCTAATATTTCACTCTGCTGTCTGCGTCAAGGCTATATGGTTGAATGTGGACAAAGGGTATCTGGCCAGCATTAGTAGCGCGGGCCACTTATTATTGTGCCACTCTGCATCCATTTTCTGATTGCTGCATTTATCATTTTGCGGTTTGCTGCTACATTATGGTAATATGAAAATGAATGTCCTCCCAAGGATTGATAAGTATACATTTATCGTACCTTTTAATCATTTATCAAAATTGAAGCTGCCATATATATCTTTTTGGGCAACCTGACAAAAAAATCACATAGAAATTTGAGTTATAGATCTGTCATTCTCATTGAAAGCAAGTCTAAAAAGCGGTAGATCTGTTCTATGTGCACTAGTTCTATGCTTCCGTTCTTAAATTTCGTGTTTGCATCTTTTAGTTTCGGTTTTGTACACCAACTTCAAACAGCTGAAAATACAATATTTTTGGTTATTGAAAATATTTTCCACAGCTGTTTAGATGGTACAAGGATTCTCTACAATCTAAAGTATACATTGTTGTTTTGTCACATAAGCTCTATTTAGGCAAACTATTAGAATTTTAGCAAACAGGAAATTGTGGAGTGATTTCTGCATATTGCACCTTTAAGTTTAAGATTTCAGCCAACCAGTCACAGGTTAATGCAAGATGTATGCTAGTAACTGAGAAATAGTAGATGACTTGTACTGTTTTGCATATATATTGAGTCTTAATTTAAATAATCAAAGGACATGTCATGTAGTGCAATCTGTATTTTGAATAAAGTACACATTGTCTTCTTTTCATTTATTACATAGCAACTTTGAAACAAATACCTACTTTTTCCTTTAACTGAACTCTAGCCTCTCTCTTAGCTTTTGTATCATACCACCACCCATCCCCCAACATCTTATTTGTTATAAAACTGTCAGCTTGCTCAACCTTAGAGGTGTTGCTCTGTTTTGGGAGAAAATGGAACAACAAAAGGGTGGAGCACCATAGTTTCATTTGTCTAAATATGAGCCCTGTACCCTGTCTGTGTTTTAATGTATGGGCATGTCAACTCTGCTCTCTAAGTCTAATGGCAATTAAACTGGAAAGCTCTCTGTTTTTATCCTGTTAACTCCATAGAAATGTTTCCATGACAACCTCCATGCAAGTTAAAGCAACCAGAGGTGATCAAGTCTTTTTTTTCTCCCTCCCTCCCTCCCTTCAGTAAGAATGGAATTTGTTTTGACAGTTTTGGCCTTTAATGGCACTTTTGTTCTGCGTGAAAGTATTTGTTTACCTGGATCATGTGCTGCTAGCTGTCAGCCTAGAAGAGATTGACTTCTTAAGATAAAAGAGTATATAACATGCTTAAGAGGCCCCCAGGCACTGTAATAATCCCCATAATGGTAATGGTGTTTTGTGTGCCCCAGTAACTAAGAGGCCGAGAGCTCAGACTTTTTTAGTTACCCTCTGGGTCACTTCTATAAACTGGACTTTCTGCTGTTGTGGGTAAGAAACACTGTGACTTTTGGCCAAGAAAAGCTGTATTGGGTGGGGTCTGAGGATATGGATTAAACTGAGATTGCAGTCTGACTCAAGACTTAAGGCTGTGTTAAGTGTTGTCTTTGAAACAAGTCTCAACCCCGACGTGTTTATTTTCCACTGAGCGTTTGTTTGGCTTTCCGGACAATTTAGGAGGAGTGTCTCATTGCTCGTTGCGTTATGACTCATTTTAGAACGATGGGATGCTGATAACCGTTCTCTCTTGTCAGTTTGAAACACTTGCCAATATTTATATTTATGTATCACAGTCCTAAATGCCGTGTTTCTAAGATAGGCTTCTAAATATCACCTTGTACGTCACCATGCCACGATCTCAGGGTTGTTGCTCTACAAACAAATGACCCAAAACATGTGAACTGCAGGTTCAGCGGGTTCCCAAAACCTCATTATGACTCCTGTACTTTGACAAAGAATAGAACCTGCAAACTGCAGCCAGACTTGTGACTGATGTAAACAAACTTGCTTTACCACTAACCAACAAAGCATTGTTACCATTGCAGTCTACCAATGCAGTCCTGCCGTATCGGCAAAGGTCTAGCAGTAGATGCTTGATCATGACCTTGACAATTGAACCACCAGTTGACCCTTTAAAAGGCCATTAGTTCTACCTGTTACGTGCACTTGCTGCGTTTCAACCTGCATTATCTATGAAATTGTGCGATCTCTCTTTTAGTGGTTTGATTGCCAAACGAGAATACATTTGATCGTTTTGGATCACTTCTTGTTCACATTTTCCCCTGTTTTGTGCAGCCAACACTTGTTTACTCTACATGACAGGGATGACAGTCCTCAGTGGCCTGGAGTGGTGTAACACCTTTTCCCCATCCCTAGCAAACACAACTGATTAAAGGAATTGCATTTAAAACGGAAGATCATGATTAGTTGATTACCGGAGTCAGGTGTGTTAGCGGGGGCTGGGGCAAAAGTGTGACACCAATCAGGCTCCCGAGGACTGGAGTTGCCCACCCCTGCTCTATGCTATGGACACAGTGGTGTAAAAGAATGACAGCTTTTGCGTTTCTTTAAGCCACGGTAGGATGGAGAAAGAAGGGACAGTGTACTGGGCTGGTGTGAAAGAATGTGTTGGTTGCAGCGTCTTGCCCTGAATCAAAGATGGATGGTCACTCATAGTGAATGGCAAGGTCGCCATCACTCAGGCGAAATCTGCCACAAGCCTGTCTGTGTCACTGTAAACAACTACTCACATCAGACAGATTGACTCCACTAACTCTACAATTGTTAAACGGTTAATTAAGAAACAGGTCACGCTCACAAAATGGTGGAATAAGTCATGTCTAGATCTGAGTGCTAGCTTCACCTTACAATCTGATTATATTGTTGGTAAAATGAACATGGCTTTTTAAACATCTGGGGCTCATTGAAGTTCTAGGGAAAAGGAAGGGAATGGCTAGTATTGATTTGAAGCAGGCATGTGCTGCTCAAACAGCAGGAACACAAACAAACACGGACCTTCCTCTCACTGGTGCTGTGTGTCTCTGTGGACAATTCTGTTGGGGAGAGAGAGAGAGATGGCAACAACAAAAAAACGGTTTATTTCAAACATGTTGTAAAAACACAGGATTTGTGAGGGTAATGCTTTTTGACAGGCACATTAGGCTGCAGAAAGAGCATCGAGCTCGGGGCTGGGGGCATATGGTGCTGCCTTCTGCCGGCGTTGCTCTAGAACAAGTTACAACACTCTGGCAGGGTCACGACTGTCTCAGGTTTGTTCCTTCTGTCTCGCTGGCTCGTCAAAATAAAAACAGCCAGGGAAAAAACAATAAGGCCTTTACAGCTTTTGTCTTTCAGAAATACGTGGACACGCTTTAAAGGACAAACATGACATTCTTGGCTATGATATTTTACAGTGATATAAAAGGGAGGCAATATTCTGAAATATGCCCTAGCTATTTGTTGTTGTGTTTTTGATATCATGGCCACATTATAATATCTACTGCATGTTGGCTAGTTGATTAGATCATAAATGTCTCTAAGAGTCCTATTAGCACATTCTAATACTTTGAATACTTTAATGATTTGCCAATGTATAACACAGAGATGACATTACAAGCTTATAAGCTATTTACTAGCTATTAGTAACACTTCGAACCAACATTTTGCCCGCTATAGAGTTTCCTCAAACGTGTACTTGGACAGTAGGCCTAGTCCTTTTGTCATAGGGCCATAGTTTTATTTCCTGTAATTTCAGAGGGATGTACTTGGGCATGATGAAGTGAGATGCTGACGCAGTGCTCTGATTAGAACAGAGGGGATTGGTTGAGAGTAATTACAGGCTACTGTGTTGCTTGTAGGGTTTCCCCTGGATGACAGGGCCATGAGCCTTCATTCAGCCACTTTTATAAAATAAATGGCCACAACATATGGGCAACACAATGGTTTATTTTTAGGATATTTGATGGGTGGTTTTTGATTTAGATTGTCACTTCTGGGAACCAGCAAGGCAGATGGTGTAGACTTGAGTGCCCATCAGTGCCTAAATACCTTCGGGCAGCTGTTGCTAATAAACTTATTTTGTGTGCATTTTATTCCTTCTAACATGGTTTAGGTCAAGAGGAGTCAAACCTGTTACAACACCTGTTTCTGCATATGTAAATCTGTTGTTTTGACATTTCATTAGACAAGAAAAAAAAGGTAGAGGTCCCTCGTGGTTGCAAACGCGACTGGCACTGGGCCCACTTGGCACGGTACAAAGACAAAAGGGAACATACCAAGAGAGAGAACGAGGGATGGAGGGTTTCTGTAGGGAAGCCATAGGATGCCTCCTCTGTTGTAAGCTCTCTATCTGGAAGGTTGCCTGCAATTCTGAGGAGAATGGAGTGGGTCCCAGAGACTACTGGACAGGGAAGAGAAGGCGTTCTCTCTGTCTCTGTCTCTGTCGCTCTCTCTCCCTGTGAGATTAGCGATGAGGCAGGACATGCCCAGGAGCCAATGACTGGCACACGCGTGGCTGCCACGCGCCACACGCTTCCCTCCCGACCCACCCATCATCTGGTGTGCCCCTGTGGCTCTTGCCTCTCAACCACATGTGCCAGGGTCTGCTTGGACTCAGGGGGGCTAATTGTTCTTTGGTAAACCTAACGGCATGCTTGTTGGATCCCGACATTAAAACCGAGACGGGAATGAAGATCGTGATCTTTTTAATGCAGTTGTTTGTCATGAAGTCTTGAGGATTTCATTTATAATCTGGTCTGTGTAGCTGAATGTAACAAATGCACCATGAAATTAAAGGTTATTGCCTGAACGTTGTTCGAAAGCTTGGAAGATTAGTGTTTCTCTGTGCAGAATTAGAGCAGGGAACTTGATATGGCTCATTCTTGCATTTGGATGTTATGCTCCTTGAGAGAAATGGACTGACATGCGTCCAGAAACAATGTTTATTGCCTTGTCTTTCCATCGGTCCTCCATCCTCTGGTGATAATGAGGTATTTGAGGCACTTAATGTTGAAGTGTTGCTGATGTTGATGCTGTGAAGCCAATGTGTAATAGAATATATTCTATTCCATCCCACTCTATTCCACTGTCTTCAGTATTCTCGACAGACCTGGGGTTGTATTGGCCCCATGCAGTGAGCTGGTCTAATGTGGCCCTATAGAGCCACTCCTCCAATAGCTGTGGGTTGTTCTGATTTGTAGCACTTCCTCTTTCCCTTCACACAAGCAGCCAGACAGGCAGCATTAAAAACAGGCACAAACCCCCTCTGATACAGGAGTTCATTAGAGATGGGCCTTTGATGGGCAGCCTTTTTATGTGACTACGGTTTCAAATACCTTGATGTAGAAGCTTAAGAATCCATTGTGCTGTAAGCCTTCCTTTTGATGCGACTTATTTAGATCTGCATAGTAAATCAAGGAGAGTAAATAACGAGGCAGCAGATGGAAGCAAGGAGATAAGGCCCCGGCCGAACAATCACATTTGTATTTTGTTATGATGTTGACAGCAGCTAAAACTCACTAATCTAGCTCCACCGATCTGCATTTCAAAGAAATCTCATTTAGCAGCGGAGAGGATAAAGTTCTTCTCATTGTGTCCGTTTTATTGCGTTCTTCGTTAATTTATCTGCTGGCAGATTTAACGCTCGCCGGTGCTCGGGGAGGAGAGAAGAGAGAGCGGCGTGCGCTGTGGCGGTGGCGTTGCAGAGAGATGGGGTCTTAAATTCTGTGAAAGCGGTAACGTCTAGACTGCGAGCCCAGGGTAATTACACGTCCGGTGATGAATGGAATGAGTTTGAGGACTCATCTTTGTTCGGGGGCCTGAATTGCTCGCCTAACACCGATAAGGACCATTTGGTTCCCTGTAGAAAATATTATTGCCGGTGACTTTTCCATAATGCCCCCCCCCCCCCCCCCCCCCCACCGCCGTAACACAAGGATGGTATTTACGTTAAAGATAAAATTATTGTGTACAGTAATCTGACTTGTTAGCATAATGTCCCTCTTTCATCCCCAGACCCTTCTATAGCTGCTGTGGAGGTATTTCTGCCCTCCATTTTAAATAGTTTATCTTGACTAAGTGCAGCGCTTTATGTAAGTAGCCAATGGTATTATTAGGCCCTTTGAATGCTTGAATGCAGCCTGTATTTATACGTTGATAGAATTTAAAGATCATTTTTTTGTATTTAGGCTAAGCATAAAGATATGTGTGATATTTGTAAATCTCTTGAATTGGAGGTCACACAGACTAATAGCATTCTAGTTGCTTTTCCTCTGAATAGAGTATTACATCTTCACAGACCACCGCGGTATTGAAGTAAACTCAGCAAGTCATTTTGGATGAATGGAACATTAACTCAAAATTATGTTTTTATCCAACTTATATTACTTGAACGTTTATTCACACAAATATAGCTAAGTGTAAGTAGTTTGATGCAGATTTGGTGGTGTGTTATTTACTTCGCCTTCATGCTAGTACTAAACAGTATAGTATTTTCTTTTGAAGTACATCAGTACTAGAATAGATGATTGTGTACGGTAACAGAAACATCACCATGGCTATTTTCGCAATAGACAGTACAGTAGATGGAAGGGGAGATTTGTATCCTCTTCCCACTGCATAAATGTTACACGGCAATCTGTGTGTGCACTGTGCGACACTTCTTTCCCCAAACTCAAACAGTAAAAATAATGACACTTGGCAGGTTTTGTTTTCCACGGTGCTCTTCGGGCTGAGGGCTTTTTTTGTACAGTTCAGAGAGCACATTCTACTGGATTCAGCAGTTGCTGGTTGCCTACAGGGGTCAATTGGAATTTGGGAAGGGAAAAAAAAGAAAGAAAAATCTACAGGAACGTCCAGGCCATTGGTCCATGTGTCTTAAGTATCAGAGAGAGAGAGGCTGCTTGTAAAACGCTCGCTCAACGACGAGGGGAATTTAAATGTTGCGAGGGGTCAAGCGCTTAAGCACGATGTATAGGCATTAAAAGCTTCTGGGAGGTTATGTGGCTGCAGTTTGTAATTTATACGGTAATGTAATAAAATATAGCAAACTTTCGAAAGATGCATGTGAAAATAACAGATTGATGATTGAGGATTGTTTGATACAGAATTGCAGTTAGGTGTATTATAGGGACATGGAACATGTCATTATTGTCATTAAAACCTGTAATTTACTGGTTGATAATTTGATCCTTCAAGACACTGCTACCTTTTGTTTGGGGAAGAAACACTTCACATATATTTCTTTAATGTGTGCTGTACATTACCTAAATTCAGAAGATCACCCCTCATCTTTCTTGCACAGCCACACACCCACACACACACACACGCACGCACGCACGCACACACACACACACACACACACATACACTCGCATGCACCCACAAGTACACCCCTCCTTTTTTTTGCAAACTTCACATTTCCCTAATATAGGCTACTAATCATAATGAACAATATCTGCAAAAGGCCTGCGATAAGTTATAGGTATGGTCGGTGTTGATAATTTTCGGTTTATCGTCCCAGCTCTAACATGTACACACAGGTACATATTCACTCACATGCATATAGTCATCTAACAGGCAAATCCAGTTGTACTTTGTTGTTCCCAAGTTTATTGCTTTCCCCTAAAAGCCATGCTAATAACACTCATGTGAAAGAAAACCTACCCACATTTATCCTGTACATGTTTGCGGCAACACCAGCATTTACAATTTACTATGTGAATTGGAAACTTGGTTGATAATGTTTTACTGTATGGGAACATGCTTTTGAGTAATGATTTCTCTCTTATCTGCTCTCCCTCTGCAGATCCTCTACAGACATCTCTGGACTGGAGTCCTTCCCATCCTGAGACAGACGGACAACAACCACACGTTTTCACCCTCAGGGTAAGTACTATAGCACAACCTTTCATGTCCTGTCAAAGGTTTTCTGCCTTTGGACTGATGAGGCAGAATTGGACAATTGTAACGTGCTGTGGGTAACTGTGTAACTATTAGTGATGCACCGATTTTACATTTTTGGCCGATACCGATATCTGATATTTTCCTTGCCGATAAAACCTGATACCGATAACCGATATTCAAAAGTTTTGCGGCCTTTTAAGCATTCTAGTACAGTTAAATAGTTAACACACACACATGGACGCAGCGGTCTAAGGCACTGCATCTCAGTGCAAGAGGCGTCACTACGATCCCTGGTTCGAATCCAGGCTGTATCACATCCGGCCTTGATTGGGAGACCCATAGGGTTGCGCACAATTGGCCCAGCGTCGTCCGGGTTTGGCCGGGGTAGGCTGTCATTGTAAATAAGAATTTGTTCTTAACTGACTTGTCTAGTTAAATAAAGGTTACACACACACCACACTGACCTAAAAGTAATTATTTAGTTGGCATTCACATATGTCCCCATTACCAGTAAAACATAATCAAAACCTATTTCTTTCACTTACTTGCTGTGCTGGTTTGTTGTTCATTTGTTCAGTTGTTTCATTCTCAACCAGGGTTTCTATGGAATGCCGTTTGGGTCTTTGCATGTCAAATAACACTATTTGACGTGTCTTATAAGCTTGTTGACCAATCAGGACCTGAATATGACTGCACGTCACATAATAATTTCACGAGTTCATTCATTTTTTACGTAGTTATTACACATTGATTACACTATCACTCGTATTTCCTATGTCACAACGATTCATCGATACGTATGCTATGATGCTGGTAAAGTTGTCTCGCGCACCTACAGTGATGGTCATAAAAAAAGCTAGCTAGCTCATGGATGCAAACAATGTTCTTCCCCACAAACATAGATAGCTAGCTAACTATATACTGTAGCTAGGTGTCATCATCTAAAATAACCCTAATTTATAAGACAGTTCTTATTTGATTAATGGTGGTCGGATGTGAAGCTAGCCACAATAAGGATTAGCCACAATAGTGGACTTTGCGGTTACCCTTCAAAATAAAAGTATGTCATTGGCAGCGATGCAAATGCATACAAATAGTAGAATTATGCCATAATTGAATAGATCATGCTAAACGAGGTTGGAATGTTGTTATATAAAATTAACAAAAGACAATAATTTGTTAACTTGACAAAAAATCTGTTGAAATCACACTGGATGTATTATACTTTAGAATTGCTTTGGGGGCATTCTTATGTCACTGTACAGCCTTACCTATGGATTGTGGATCAATGACATGGGGTCTCAGTCTACTCAGTGACACCAAGAGAACATTAGCATCGTAGCTCTTATTGCGAGTCTCTGAAACAACTGTGAATTGAGCCACATTTATTGTCAACCTATGTGTATTGAACACTATTCTCAAGGAAAAACAATACTGTGTGGATGTTTTGGAGTCTGATAACTCTGAGGAGGACGTTGAGGTAAAATATCTTGAGTATTGAGTAGACTGTTACCCCATTTCATTGAGCCCCAATCCTTAGGTAAAGCTGTACAGTGCAATATGAATGTCAATACACACAATAGGCTGACTGGGGAGGTAATTTCACACAGTCACAGTCCCGCGATAAGAGCTACAACGCTAATATTTGCATAAACTCTTCACAGTTGTGTTCTGTGGGTGTCACCGAGTAGACTGATACCCTGTTTCATTGCTTCACATTCCAACCTTGTTTAACATTATCTAGTCTAAATATGGCATGATTCCAACAATTGTAACCTTCTGCATCACTTTCAAAAATGTACTTTTATTTTGAAGGCAAACCGCAAATTCCACTATTGTGCCTAATCCTTATTGTGGCTAGCTTCGCAACACATTACCTGGTCAGGTCGAGCCTACCTAGACAGATGAAGCTAGCTGGCTGCTTATAACATTAGCTTTGGGCAACAGTGTAGCTGGCTAGCTATTTATTTCCATGAACTGAAGTTCAATTTCAATAGGCAAAAATCAAGTGGCTACCTAGCTAACACACACAAGGATTCCTAAATCATTGCTAAGAGTAGTGAAATTGACTGCAGTTTCTACTGGTCATTGTTTTCAGGCTGGTTGTATTGGGGCTAGCTAGGTACCAAGCTAAAGCTAGCTAGCTACCCCAGAAGTTGCGGTCAAACAAATAACGCTTTATTACCAACGCAGTATTGAAAACACATCATTTGTGGCTGGTGTTTGCTTGTTTGCAGACTTTTTTGTACAGCTTGACAGTGCTACTTATAGTAGTGGTGGCGCTTGGTTTGCACGTGCAAATTCAGAACACACAACATTCTATAATAGAACTGTGTTATTTGACTTGTCAAATTAAAAGCTTATTTAACGGGTCAAATAGTGTTATTGTCAAATAATGTTATTTGACGTGTATCTTTTTTGACTCGCAAAGACCCAAACAATGTTCCATAGTATGTTGTGAAGCTAATAGCAGTGACGCTATTACTGTGTAACTCCGGTAGGGCAACATCTGAACAACTTGGCAACGTTAGTGTGTACCGGTGCTTGACCAGTCGCGAAAGCCAACATCACCCACGACAGAGAACGGTTGATTGTCAAGGGCAATGAATTCCATTATCTTGCCGTTTTTACTCTTTCAAATGGCTGCTCGACTTGTTGACTGCTCGATCTACACAGCAGACGTTGTGGGCTAGGTTAGGAATGCTGTATTGCAGTTGTAGAGCAAAATTGTACGTCATGTACGTTATATAGGTATGCACGTCACCTTTCACATCGGTTTTTGACATCGGCATTAAACTAGACATCGGGCCGATACCGATGTTGGCATATTTAGCTAATATAGGCCGATTCCGATATGTTCATCGATCTATATCGTGCATCCCTAGTAACTATACTTAATATTTCCATTAATCTCAGAGGCGTCATGCATTGCTTTTTTTGCGAGGGGGCACTGATGGCCAAATCTTTGATTTAAAATAAAAAAATAAACATAAAATAAACTATAATTTCTCAGTTTTCAGTGTACAAATGGATGAAACTTGCCTCTGCCTCCTCATTTTCAATGGGCATGACATCCTTAATCTTAAGGACAAAGGTGTTTAATTTTGCTGTGGTTTAAAAAAAACTTGTACCTGGGTAGGAGTGTTACTGCTATAGCCCAGCTGAGGCACAGTTACCACCGTAGAATATAACAAATCTTCATCTATCCACCATGATAGAATTCCACCTCTGCAATGAAACCTTTCAGGTTGTGCCTGTTTGGTTTTCACACTTCATAGCCTTCCAATCTACTGTAGCTTTGAAGTTATGATATGTATTAGATTCAACCAATGTGGACTGGGAGGAAGGATATCGGAAAGTCTTCTTCGTGAATGTTGGGAAAGTTTTCTAGACACCCATGTTTAATTGAGAATGACCTGTCCTAACACATCACAATAAACAGAGATCATTAACACCAAGAAGCTTGAAGTGTTGGAATGTATTATGTGTACATGCATGAAGGTGGTGTTGAACATGCACCAGAATGTTAGCTCATAACACATGTTCATTTGTTTAGGATGAAATATGCAACGGCTGTGAGAAGAGCACCCACATTCTGAAGTCCAAAGTGGTGAGTCACAGTCTTTTGCTCAAATCTCCTGCATGCCCCTGCGTTGTGTGTTTGCTCTGGTTATTATCCGATCAGAACAGTCACATCCACTGCCAATTCATGTTGAGGTCAGCTCGAGGGATTCACGTACACTGGTCTTTTGAGGCTTGAGGTACAAGACGAGACAACTCCTGTGAAGTGATGAAGCTCTCTCAGAACTTCAAACTGAGAAGTGTCGATGCATGAATCACCGGGAGACACTGTTTATAAGTCAATCCTCCGTGCACAATTCGAAATACGGTAGGTAGTAAGTGAGAGGTGCGTGTGCATGCTACAGTACTGTAACGTCACCCAGTGGCAACACACACACACAGTTTGCACAACTCAGAGCTTCTGTAGTCCCCTTCGATTCCCCTCTATGAGACGCTCAGCTTCTGTATCTGAAGCCCATTTAGATTCCCAATGAGATGCTCTACTAGACATCTAACGGTGATAACTGAGGCAGTTTGTCGTCACCAAGTCAGTACAAAACGAGCCTAAAGAATCCCAGCCAGCACAGTAAGTGTGACACACACTGATTATGTGACTGCTACTACGGCGGAGGCCTGCCGTCATTACTAATGTGTCCCCACAGCAGCCAGACTGAGACAGACACACAGGTGGTGTCTCAGACTGAACAGAACATTGCCAGACGGTAAACTGCAGTAGCGATGGGGAGGAGAAGCCTCATCATCGTGAGGGGAATGAGGGAATGGAATTTTAGCTGTAATTGGATGGGAGATAGATATCGAATGCTAACTTGACAATGGGTGATTGTTCAGTGAGCACAGAACAGTTGAAGTGAATTGCATTGCAGGTAAAATCAAGTAGTCCTCCATAACTTCTCCACTATCAATTATTCGTGTGAATTAAATGTATGTTGCATATATTTCTCAAGTATTTCCATAGAAGTCACCCCATAAACGTTCGAATTTGACTAATTCTGTGAAAAAAAGTCAGGGCTTGTGTTGATCTGTTTTTCAATGTTGCAGAGGAGAACTACTCTTTGTCAGGTTAATTCCTGAATCCAGGCCACTGGTTTATTTTGATATTTTGACCCAGTCTGAGGAAGAAAGTCTACTTATCTCCGTATTCAGCTGCAGAGTTTTGCCTTTTGAGGTCCAAGTATGATTCAAGCGAGGCAGCTAGGAGCCAAGCGGGGCGAGAGGCTGGGTTAGGGTGGCTCAGCTCAGCTGTAGGCCTTAGCCCACATCCCAAGAGTCATCTTCACAAGACTAAGCAGAACTGAGATTCCCTTCCCTCTTCTGCCTAAAAGAGATTTGAATATTAGTTTTTAATTTGTTGAGTATCCCATTTAAATCTTCAAAGATGAAAAACTTTGAAGTATATCTGTTCTGGAACAGAAGTACTCTAATCATCCCAAAGAAGTATAATTGACCTAACTTTCGCATGACTGTAAATGTACACATATATACAATCTACAGCAATTAAAGCAAATCTCTGGCTAGTTTAAAGAAGCAGGCCACAGACGGATGGCTTTTCCTCAGACTTCCAATTTGGAATTGATTTCTTGTTATAGATCAGAGCTTCTGTCATTTCATTTCCAAAACCCTAAAGGGTTTTCTGAGCCAAGGAGCCCGGCTGGATTCCCCCTGAGTAGGAGAGGGTAACCTCCACGGGTCTTTACCCTGGACACCCTGGCTACTGGGGAGGGAGAAGAATCAAAGGGACTTGAGTCGTCCCTGTTGGCAGGCTCCATTGTGGGTCTGATTTGGGATTGGAGGGGATGGGGATGGAGATCAGGCTAGCGCCCGTTTTTTTAATCTTTATCCACCATTAACCCCGGCGCCCAGTGTGCGGCTGGGATCAGGTCATTGGTCAATCCCCCATTCAGAAACACTCCGGAATATTTCAAAGTTAAGCCCCGTCTACAACAAAAAAAGTATTTCTCATCAAACGTTCACTTTCTCACTCTCCAGTCCTCCCAAGGATCTGCCTGCCTCTCGTTCTTCCCTTCCTTCTTATATTCCTCTCTTTATGGTTCACTGTTTTGTCTTCCCACTTGGAGGGGAAAAAAGTTTTGGAACTTCCCCAAGTTTCCATATTCCAGTTTAATGAGGTTTGGTTTGGGGTCTGATAGTGTCATGCCGTGAGCAAATTGGACCAAGAGTGGACCCACGTCCTACTCTTTACAACTCTTTGGTTGGATTAGGAGTTGGTCGTTTTTTAAAATAAGATTCTGGAATTGTACTTTGCCTCACAGGAAATATATATTCACACCTGATACATCTATTTTCAACCTTCCCCTTGTCCTTCACTTGGTGCAAGCACACCATGTGTAACCTATTGCTTCTCCACAGTATGTTCCTTCAGTTTCAAAAGCCTAACAAGGTAGACTTAAAAAAAAAAAAATTTAAAACATTAAAATCTGCTTTATCAAGAAAGACCTTGGCGCTGATATGTTATCTCCTTACCTTTTCGATCCATTTTGCTTGTTCCAAGGTTTATTTGCCTCTCCTCCTGCCTGTTCAGAAGAGGAGTAATGAGGACCCAGAATGAAAAGGAGAAGAGGAGTCCAGAATAGATAGAGCGTAGAGGAGTGTTTGTCTGGAGTGGACAGTTGCCATGAGAATAGAGTTACAAAAGGGGGTGTCTCTACATAGCTGCCATCACTCCTGATGGAGAAGACACACTGACTCAATGAGATTATTGATCCAGAGAGGAAAGGAAGGGGGTATGCTAATCAACAGTGTGAATGGCCGTGGATGCAGTCCTGGCGGGCGGCTGGTCAGTCAGCCAGTCTGTGTCTCTCTAAATGTCTCAAAGGCTGAGCAGATCACACTGGGGGTTGTGGCCCCTTATAGACTACTCATAGGATAAACT
This sequence comes from Oncorhynchus clarkii lewisi, assembly GCF_045791955.1. Taxonomy (NCBI): domain Eukaryota; kingdom Metazoa; phylum Chordata; class Actinopteri; order Salmoniformes; family Salmonidae; genus Oncorhynchus; species Oncorhynchus clarkii. The sequence continues at coordinate 20,475,300 of NC_092167.1, read as the reverse complement.
ATAGGACTTAAGTCCACCTCCCCATTCAGCATGCATTGGGTCCCTGCTTGCTAAGTACTTTGGACATGACTGATGGCGGATATTGTATGCACAAACTTAATTTTTTTATAAACGAGACACATCTAGTGTTTCACATGTCATTCTTTTCCTCTGACCTCATTTGGAAAGAGCCTTGGTGCGGAAGCCCAGACTGATGGCATGTTTCCAAGTGCCTGAGATTATTGTGAAACAAAAGCCTCAAAAGGCATGACATCAGAGCGGCTTGACATCGGTTTGAACTCGTTATTTCAGGTGGGAAGAATTACGAGTCGCTTCAGTTGCAGGTGATCGTGTCCAGTGAATTGGTTTCACATAGTTGCACGTTCTTTGTGGCAGGTCTAATGTTGATTATCTCGACAGTTTGAACCTGTGTGTTAATCGCCGCAGCATTCAGGAAACACGGTCCTTTTTCCCAAACGTATACAAAGCCTCTGTTGTTATCTTTTGCTATCTGCTTCCGATAGGTGGGGATTTGTCAACACAATGTTGACCAATCAGGTTGATCTTTAAATATAGTCATAAATCAATATATGTGCAGCGCAGAAAAGAATACCCATGACCCATTTTGAATGAACTGTGGCTGAATCCTATGTGGAAGTTGAACCAAAGTGAAAACATTGTGTAAATGATGTCATAAAATAAATACACTATTAACAGCAATTGGTTTCTAAGAGTCATACATTTTTAAAGCTTTGAAGCAATGGAGTCTGAAGGATTCCGGCCTCCTGTGGTGTTATAAGACTCTCAGATTATTGGAATAATTGGCCACAAAGAAGGTTCATATAAATGTGTTCAGTTTCACATTTTGTATATTATGCAAACTTTTTTTTTTGTATACTAATCCAAATTGAGTAATTATTCACCAACACCACCAGGTTTACATCTTTCATTTTGATCTTATACGTCAGTAGCTGTCCAAAGTGTAACACGTTTTGTTTTGAAACATTAAGGAAAGCTTAAAATGATTAAGATTACAAATTTGGCATCAAAATGTAGTGTTGTGTTGGCTCTTCAAGTTAAGATCCTGTAGATAACTCTATTTCACAAGCTGTTTCTCCTTGCTTCAAATCGAGCCCCAGTCACAGCCGTTGCAAAAGCTTTGACCTCAGAGGCAACAAGCCAACTGCTTTGTTCATTATGATCATTTGATCGGGGCTTGAAAAGAGATGCAGAGGGGAGGAAATACTACACGCGCCTCGAATCCCACTTCCCTGTCCACAAACCACAATCCAAGACAAAATGTCACGTGCTACCTGCTTTTCCCAGGATGGGAAGAAAGCGTCTGTCTCTGTGTCGAGACGACAAGCCGACAACTCGCTTGATTTGGGTCAGAACCCCGACAGGAGTTGGAATGTGGAATCTATATATGTTGACAAACTTGGCTACCCCTCTGAATGGGGTTTCTGATTACACCTCATCATGCGTGGGAATTTCAGCGTGTCCCCAGCCCTCTCCGAGAGGTGCCTCTCGGGCAATCATGTGGTCATACTACCTGACTCTGTGCTGCTCAGAGTGCAGTTGACAAAAACAGCCTGAGGCACATCATGTGGAAAAGATTCAGTCTGCATACATACATCCTGTCTGCAGCACCTCTCCAGTTAAGTGAATGAAGCACCAGGCTGTCTGTTGGTCCTGCTCACCTGTGAAGGGAAATTGTGTGTGTGTGTGTGTGTGTGTGTGTGTGTGTGTGTGTGTGTGTGTGTGTGTGTGTGTGTGTGTGTGTGTGTGTGTGTGTGTGTGTGTGTGTGTGTGTGTGTGTGTGTGTGTGTGTGTGTGTGTGTGTGCGTGTGTGCGTACTTGTGTGTTTTTCCAACTTTCCCCCCTAGAGAGCCTCTCAGTTATACTCTGCCGCTGCAGTTGAGTTCCACTCCTTCTCATGTCATGTAAAATGAAGGTCCCGGTCAGTGAGAGCTTTCACTTGTCAGTCATCCTGAAGAGGTCCTGGGGTGTTGAGCTGCTCGCCTGTGTTTATTGTACACTTTCTCGACCTTACTTGTTTGTTCCTTTCTTTTTCTCTCTCTATCTCGCTCTCTCTCCCACGCTTATCTCATCCTCTCTCTCCATTTTACCCACTCTTTCTCTCTTCCCTCCCTCTCCCTCCCTCTAACGATCTCTAGTCTCCCTTCTTCCCTTCACTCTCCTCCCTCTGTCTCCTTCTCCCTCCCTCCCGCTCTCCCTCCCTTTGTGTTATTAGAGCCCTCTCACTGCACTCGGTTGCTTGCAGCTCAGCCTGTCTGCAGCGTTGCTCCCTCCGCTGCACCTCGCAGAGCACACACACTGCTGCGCTGGCTTTAACGCAGACTGACGCCGCTGCCATAGGACTGATTGAAATTCGTGTCTCAAAGTTGCTAATGCTCACTGAACCATTTTATTGAAGATAAAGTAAATAAAATAGGTTGCCATATGAGAATTCTCTGGAATAGACTGGAATGATCTGGCAGGTAAAACACGCTCACTCACAGGCAGGCCGGCCGACAGGCTCACACGCACGGATGCACACACGACCGCATACGCGTACGCGCACACAAACACTCACACGCACGGAGTGTGAAGAGGTACTATTGGCTCATGGAGTTTTGTTGATGGACTGGGTGAGGGAGGCGGGGTGGTGATCAGGAGGTTTGAGGGAGAGAGAGGTATTTTCTATGGCTCAGGAATTTCACAAGTCCAATGTTTTTTAAGAAGCTTTGCAGAAAGCTAACAGTTTGATTTAAAGCCTGTTCCAGGGAATGCCACCTATACATTCACAAACTATAGATTGTACGGTACAGCGTCCTTGTCTAGCCCATACTTTTGCGATGAGGTAGTGTACATACGTATGAATGTATGGTATGTGGATGAATGACTATCCTAAATCATTGTATGCTTAGGGTGGATGACACGTGTATTGCTAGCATGCAGAAGTATTTGCATGAAAAAGGAGAATGTCCTCAGGGCTCTCATCTATTTGTATTTTGTTGGTTAGCGGTAGGAAACTGTCCCAAACCAAATAGCCCCTGACGACAGTCTCAACTGTGTTGTAAAACTCTTATTGACTGTAAATACAGAGTTTTTCCATTACTCTTCAACTTGTGCCTACACAAACAGCCCGAAGGCTGCACGTCAGCCAAAGAAGTTCATATCATTTTTTTCCTGTTGAACTTTAAACCTCCTTTGCCTTTTCTTTCCCATTAATATTTCAATATATTTTCTGAATAGATGGACTAAGTGTGTCGGTTGAATCCCTGACCCAGTCATTGTTACTTCAGGCTTAACCAAATCACATCAAAATGATCATTGTGTTCATTTCTTAAACTTCTTGTAGACCACTATGGACCCCTCGTTTAAAGAAACTAGCTACCTTTCATATTCTCAACCAGAATCATGTCAAATTCCCCTTGTGTTTGATACGATTCCTTTCTGCACTGTAAAGTGGTATAGGTGACAAGGTAATACTTTTGCCATTGTGCTCAATAATAAATATTCTTCCAGGTCTTACTCAGTTGGCTGCTCACGAAAGAGCGTTTGGACTGTGTGTGCATTGTCGCAAGGCGCCGAGGTCATTGGGAATTCACTCTCTCTTGCTTTTGTCAAATATTTCTGTGCTGTGATAGTTTTCTCATTTATTTAGTGAATAGTTGGGGGTGGATGGAGAGAGAGAGAAATAGTTTTTACATTATGTAAATGATGGAATGGGTCTCATAATCTCACATGTATTCAGCATAGCAGACATTGGACCCTGTGATACTGCCCTCCATTTTTACCATTGTTCGCATTTCACCCCTCTTACTGTTCCTCTCAATGGCTGTACCAGACTTTAATCCAACCTGCCTTTCCAATGACAATGTTTACCACCTATCATTCAATAAGAGACCGAGAAGCGCACAATTGCCTTTGTAAGTAAATGCTACATGAATGCACCCGAGCCAGCCACAGAAGAAAGGTACTGTTAGCGGTATGAGGATAAGGTTGAAAGGAAAGGTTAGTTTGGTGTGTGTGTGTGTGTGTGTGTGTGTGTGTGTGTGTGTGTGTGTGTGTGTGTGTGTGTGTGTGTGTGTGTGTGTGTGTGTGTGTGTGTGTGTGTGTGTGTGTTTGTGCGTGTGTGTGTGTGTGCGTATGTGTGTGTGTGTGTGTGTGTGTGTGTGTGTGTGTGTGTGTGTGTGTGTGTGTGTGTGTGTGTGTGCGTGTGTGTGTGTGTGCGTATGTGTGTGTGTTAACCCCTCACATGTGTTAACCCTTAAACCTTTAAACCGTTAAAAGGCCTAGAACTCTTCGAGAAGAGGGCTCCACAAGGGTTCTGCAGCTGTCCTCATAGGAGAACCCTTTTTGGTTGAAGGTAGAGCTCTCTGTTGAAAACGTTCTACCTGGAACCAAAAAAGCGTTTTTCAAAGGGTTCTCCTATGGGGACAGCGAAAGAACCCTTTTTGGTTCTTGATAGCACCTTTTTTTTCTAAGAGTGTGTAGTTCCACGTAGGCTAGACAGCAGCATATGTTTCTGGCATTAGCTAGAGATTAACCTGTACAGGCCCTTTGGAAAGTTGTCTGTCTACGGAACAACAAACGGACATCACAACATCAGGTGATTATTGCCTGTAAGTAGGGATTAGATTGTAGATGTTGACAGTTAATTGGCCCTCCGCATGTGTGTTTAATGCACCTTTGTATGGATCAGACACACTAAGGCACACAGGCCAAAGTGTCTGCAGGCACATACTAGAGTAAGCCTCACCACCAGTGTCCCTCCCCTCCCGCCCCTTCCTCCGTTTTTACAGATCACATATGTCTTTATGTTTCCCGCCCGCCGCGTTGTCGTGTCTCTTTCTGTTTGTGAGATTGTGCATTATAAGTGAGCTAATGAGGTTTCTAAATATAACGATTTGTTCAGACTCCTACAGTGTGATGAAGGCCAGATGTTTGTCTTGGCGTGTTCTTTTTTCTCTCTTTTTTTCATAAATTGTTTTCCCTTCAAGAGTCTTGACAGCATTAAAGATCAGCACTACAGTATAGCTGCTAACAACCATTAAGTATTTTCACCATTGTGTCACACAGTGTTTCTCAGTGTTTCTCCCCCCCCACCCCTTCCTTCGCGCCGAAGCAGGGAAAATGAAAAACAATCATTCTGACCTCTGGCGACCCCTTTGTGACGCACAGTCAGTTAAATGGTTTGTAAGACGTTTAATTACCAAATGGTATAATCGTTATTCATCTCATCATTAGATGTATGATATTAACTGAATCGCCTCCCCTGAGTACTGTGTTTCACAGATCAATAGATTTAGACAGGGCTGGAAGGAAGGGGGAGGTTTAAACACTGGATATGAACAGACACTCTTTCTCTCTGTGATACCCTCACTCATTTATTTATGTAATTAGCTTTTATATAGGTTTAATTATGCAAATTGTCATTCCACACTCGGGGATGGCGGCAGTGTCTACACCTCGTTTTCCATGGTCTATACATCCTGGAGTGCATATTTTTCCGCGTGTAAGGACGTGTAACAATGGGCAAGGTTATGGATTTTCATATAAAACATTTGATTCTCTTGTTAGTTGGAATTCTTACGTTGCACTGTACACACAGTACAATTGATATGAGCATTGTTTTGAAGGCATTTCATGGTTCTTAATTATCTGTGTCCCCAAGAGGTGCTAAGAAACGCTTACAGTTAGATAGTGAGCATAAACCAGTGTGAATCTGGTAGATTGGGGACCTTGGTAGACTGGGGACCTATTCATTGGTTGCACCTCCGGCACTTGGTTGCGCCATGCCGTGGTTATGGACGTTCTTAAGCCGCCCTCCACCATAGTGGTGCTCAAGAATCGTAATAAGCCCAGGCCGATGACTGTTTCATCTAAATCACACTATAGTGCTTGGAAATACGATGACATTGCTGAAGTAGGCAAAATATTTAGTAGGAAACAACTTCGCCGTCATTATCATGTCGTCAAAATTTACTTTAGACAGATGTCAATTAAATCAAATGTTATTTATCACGTGCGCCGAATACAACAGGCACCTTACAGTGAAATGCTTAACCAACAATGCAGTTTTAAGAAAAAAACAAGTGTTACGAAAGTATTTACTAAAATTAACTGAAGTAAAGATATCTTTTTTTAAATAACAAATAATTAAGGAGCAACAATAAAAGAACAATGGCGAGGCTATATACAGGGTGTACCGGTACAGAGTCAATGTGCGGGGGCACCGGTTAGTTGAGGTAATTGAGGTAATATGTAGGTAGAGGTCAAGTGACTCTGCATGGATAATAAACAGAGAGTAGAAGCAGCGTAAAAATGGGGGGTGGGGACAATGCAAATAGTCTGGGTATCCATTTGATTAGCTGTTCAGGAGTCTTATGGCTTGGGGGTAGTAGCTGGTTAAAAGGGCTTTTCGGACCTAGACTTGACGCTTGTCATTAGCTAGCAAAGTTTGTAAAAAAAAATTGCTAGCAATGCTAACGTTAGCTAACTAAAATCCGATGGCCCGATTGGCTATATCTGTCTTCTATCTTTCGTCAGATTTATGAAGATGTCTATTTCAAACACCTCTGAATACCTGTAAATATGTGCAAGTCAGTCAGTGGTAAATATCTATTGTTGTTAACACAAACACTGATCACTACAGTGAAGGCTTAAGTATCTATTACTGTTACTGTCAGAGCCCTAATCAGAAGGGGGGGGATCTGTCTGTCTTAGCACTTGAGGAATCCTCAGAAATTTCACTTGATGGCACTGTTTCCTTTTTCCTCCTCTGCGCCCCCGGCCAAAGCAACAGGGGATTTTTTTGTATGTATGTTCCGCACGCTCCAAAAGAGCCGGGATCCCTCTTCTACTCCTGAGGCAGAGTGGCTTTCCCTATCTTTATCTATGGCTCAGGGAAACAAGTTAAGGAGGAACTCTCACAAAGAAAACAATAATTGAACTTGTTAAAAGGTAGGTTATTATATTACTACAAACCTGATAGTTGAGTATTAGTGTGACATATACAGTATAGTTATGGCCTATTTCAGGTGCCTCACTGAGTGTAAAGGAACAATTTGTTTATTTATTGGATAATATTTTCAACATAATGTTCTTAAAAAGTCTTAATGATATATCTTAAACGCTGATATGAACATTGTTTCCTTAGCGGACCTCTTGTGCCGTCTGCACCTCTTCAAAGATAAAGCATAGCCTGTTACACTTCCCAATTGTTTGGTATTTCCCAAGCATTGCCAATTCCCGAATTCCAGGAATGTTCATTTTCAATATAAATCTCTTACAACAGGAATTCCGTAGTTATTCACCCGTTTAAATTAATTAAATTAGATTCCTCTGACGCTGCCAGGCGTTCCGTTGATAATTGCATCAACCAGGCGGTAGATCATAAGGCTGAGAGTGTTTCTATGGCTGCAGCAGTTCATTTAAATCCACATCTTACCTACCTTCGCCGCCACACTTGATATACTGGCAACTATCTGTCGGTAGTGTTTCAGTAATGGCCTCCACGCATTTTAAAAGCCTCTAATTCTTTGTTCTTTCTCTAACTTAAAAGTATAAAATGCTAAACGCACAATGGCTGAGAAAGAGTAAGTGTTCAAGAAGAGAGCTATTTACCTTTTTTCCCCCCTTTTACTCCTGATCCTGTCAGAAATAAAGTGAGGGCACCTCGTTTTCCAGTATGAACCAAACTGAGTTTAAATATGGGGTGGTGGTTTGGGACCGGGGTGGGGGGGGGGGGGGGGGGGGGGGGGGAGAAGATATCATGTGCTCCAAACTAAATGGTTAAGCATAGCATTCATAGGTGTTGGTCCTCTAATGCTCCTCCATGTGTATGAATGCCCTGCATAAAGGCGATATACCATAGTGAAAAAGAACCAGGTATGTCGGTAATATCTGCATCATAAATAAAGGCGGGAGTATAATTGAGCCCAAATCATTGCGTGGGGGGGGGGGGGGGGGGGGTTGGGGGGGGGGGGAGGTCTCCCCATGGTGGAGATGAAAAATGGGGATCTGTGTACTGGTAAATAGATAATCACACAAAAGTAATTGAGGTTTTCAAACCCCAATCTACTCTGCCAGCGTGAGCTCGTTTGCATGTTAATCATGGGAGTGAATCCCTTTCCCTTCATCGCGAGGAAGTCCGCACACTTTCATAACCAGCTTTTAATTGCATTTCAAATGTCACAGAGGTGGAACACGTGTAATTTAGCCATAACTGTGTCCAAATTAATGGGCACTACAGAGCCGTTCCGTTGGAATGGGCTGAAATGAGACCGGCTGTTCATTTTATTTAGAGATGCTTCGCTGTAATATAAGTGTCTCAGGGGCATCTTTTGACAAGTACGCCTCGATATTTATTTGCGCGAAATCAAACGTGAACTCCATGAAGCTGTGTTGTATGTGTCTCCATCTCGATGATCGCCACTCATTGGGAACCGTGAATTGAATGCGATTAAAAGAGAGGTGAAAGAGTCAACGTATTGGGTTTGAGTGGATTTTCTTTCATCGCCAGGTGTTCTTTCGCGAATAAATTACCGAGATGATGTTTCCATAGCACAGCTTAGAGCACTCCGGAGAGGGAAACCTGCAAAACAGACCTATTTAATTTTTCATAGAAGAGGACCATCAGGAGCAATAAGCCAATATTCCTCTTCCCCCTTTTTTCCAGGTGCTTTTTCCAACCCTGCATCTTTCCAAACCGAGCCCTTACATTTTCCCCAGAAAAAAACAGCGGCAGCACTGCCGAGACCTACATGAAAGGAAGGAACTGTTGAAATGTTAATTTTACCATCTGCTGTTGAGGCCTGCTACCTGTTTGGTGTTTCCCCCCCCCCCCCCCGCCTTCTTTAATTCCCAGTAGTTCTGTTCTGTTTTATGAATGTGCTGGTATTCTGGATGTTTGAAGTTTGGGGAACTCAGAGCACGACTCTGACTGAAGAGGAAGAAAAAAACGGGTAAAAAACAGAGCGCCACATGGAGTGACAGTCCGATTAGCCCTCTTTCTCAAGTCCCAGTGCCTCCTCCCAGTCTCCCTCCTACCTGTCTGTCCCCTGATCCCAGTTACACTGTCTCTCCTCCCCAGTAACCCCCCCCCGTCTCTCTCTCCCTTTCTCCTCCCTTTTCTCTCTCTACCACTCTCTCTCTTCTCTCTTTCTCTCTGAGTCTTAGTGTCTTCAGGGACCCATTTAATGTGTTTATCTAACTGCTTGGGATTTTAATCATTAGTTTACAAGACCCCAAACACCCTTTGTCTAATAATGCTTTCTTTGTAACACTCACACAGTCTGCGTAGCTTCCTGTAAGCCTTATAAACCCCCTGAAAAATAAATCATACAAAGCCAAATGTAAAAAATCAAATTCCTTTCAAAACTGTTCGTCTCCCTTTTTTTCCGGTAAAAAGTTGACACTTTTTAAAACGACATTTCACCATGTTTTGCTATAAGGTTTTTGCCAAATGGACAGATTCCATTGTGAGATTTGATAGTTGGCAATTAGGGTGAGACATCCTGTGTGCAGAGTTGCTTAGCATTTTCCTTGGCTGGGATCTGATTGTTTAGTCTGCTCTCATTGTGAACTGTTTCTGAGCAGCAGTTGACGGTTGTTTGCAAAGTGCTAGGAAAATGTGAGAGGAGGGCAGGGGCTGTGCTGCGCTTTCTCTTCTAGTTATTTATTTTTCCCTGTCCTTGGAGCTTGGAAATCTGATTTGTGTTCATGTTTCTCTATTCTTTCTGAGCGGTTTTTAAGTGTGGCTGCTGAAATCTAGACTTTGTATGACCTCACTGCACGGCCTGTATTTCATTAATGACCAGGCCTGTGGTTTGGGAGGAGAGGAAAATCTTTCATATGACACCGTCTTGCATTAGTGCAGAGCAGCAGCTGCAGAAACCCCCCAAAAACATCACATTTTGTGGCTTTGAAAGGTGTGAAAAGTTCACCTCCCTAAAGCCAGCCTTGCATTTATAAGTGTGCGGTGTGTTTTCAGAAACAGAACTACTGTAAATAAAAAGGCGTCTATTAATGACACATTTGTCTTTCATTCTTCCCGGCATCTTGTCAAGTCAATAGGGAAGAAGATGCATTTCAAAGTAAGATGTTTCCACGCACACTTTGACGTATTGTACTTCAGAGAAGCCACCTAAAATAACAAGCAGGTTTTCAACAGAAACTGGGCTGTCAGCATTTTGGCATTGAACCGTATCATTTTGTGTACTTTAAGTACTTTAGGCTCTGCATGGTCTTCTTGTACAAGTGGGTTGTTTTGTTTCTTTTTGTGCACTAGTGCCACATCTGGCCTGTGTAGCATTTCTTCACAGATTGATTTGCCAGGCTTTGTTGGAAGCGACTCACGCAAACCACTCAGCAATTGCTCTAAAAAGCCATTCGACAATACAACAGACTCACTTAGTGAACCTCTGCCCTCTGTGCTCTCTCGTCCTAGCCAAACTTCCAGACACTAGACTACTGTAACTCTGTCGGGTACCTTGCAGGATATTGAATATCCAAAAAGAAACCCCAGATTTGTCCGGTCCGAACAAAGAGCCCTTGTGTCACCTCCCCATCCTCTCTTTAAACCAAAGAACTGTCATCATCATCGTGACACAACAAATGCTTTACCTCACTGCCATAAGATACCATGTGCATATTTTCCCAGATAATTCCTACTATCATTCATCATCAAACACTCCCCCTATGTGTGTGTGTGTCAGCGTGAAGTGTTCCGTTGTCCGTTTGGAACAGGGGAAGGAGTTTGGATCAGCAAAGAAGGCTGCGTACCAAATGGCACCCTATTCCTTTTTTATAGCACACTACTCCCAGAGACCGCATTGGCTCTGGCCAAAGCTAGGGCACTATAAAGGGAATAGGGTGCCATTTGAGAGGCATCCCCAGAAGATGGAGGGAGGTTGGTTAGTCAGTGAGGCTCAGTGGGTCTGAACAAAGGAGGGATTACCTAATAGTCCTGCTATGTATTTGAAGTCTGAGTCTGCTGTTTGTTTGGGGAGGTGCAGGGTGGATGGGATGGCGGGATGTGCTGTGAAACATCTCTGCAGCAGCTGATGGGCACTTTTAAGCTGTCAGAAACAGCCCCATCTGCCATCCGTCTTTCTCAATAGATAGGAACAGGCTTCGACGGGGCAGGGCAAAATAGAAAGGGGATAGAAAGTTTAATGATGTCAGAATGTTCTCCTCAAGTTAGTACACCCTCTAAATACAGTATAATTGGGTGTCTGTGTTGTAAATTAAAACCCACCCAGATAATAACTTCACAACATCGTCCCAGTATATGACTGTAAACTGCGTGAGATGCACAATCCAATAACTATTTTGGGATCTGATGTGAGAGGATCTGTAGTGAGAATGGTCTCTAAATGCATGTAAACTAACTCATTAATCTAATGTTTGTAAACACACGCGCGGATTGTCACCGAAAACGATGTTCCCTATTACGCAGAGATGGATTCTGTCTCAGCAAAATATCATCAGCTTGTCGTAAACCATTTAATTGCATGCCAAGAGAGTAAAAACAAGCCTGTAGGAGAAACACAGAACGCATCACACGTTTGTTGTAACTGTTGGGGACTTGGGAACGACTTAAGTTAGTTAATTGCTTTAATTAAGTGTTGGGTTTTCTTTGATTAACCTTCACAGCACCCCATTTAAAAATACATCAAAAGTGATAGAAAAACACGTGTTCTCTACATGAGTCAAGAGTTGACTACAAAAGAGGGTTGCTTTCGTTTGTGGGCAATTTCTACAAAATGAGGGTGTTCACTGAGTTATGTCCATTGTAGCGTACACTGCACTTAAAAAAAAAAAAAACTCCTTGAGTTTAAGCCACTCAAATTTTCTCCGACAAATTTCGAAAATATGACCTTTCTCCTTGTCATTTTGAAACCAACCATGTTACGGCGTGCACGCCGCTCTCAAGCCCACCATCAATTTCTGTCTTGATAAATTGTGCGCCTAGTCCCACTTTTAATGCCATCGCCGTCTGCTTTTCCCTCCACTCAAAGCCCTGAATGTGGACAGCTTTTAAGGTAGTGAGGAAGAGAACTGGTAAGTGGCTCATTTCTCCAGCTAATGTCTTTTTATTGCAACTTTAATAGCCTCTTTATAATAAACTATCATGTGTTCCTCCAACTGTCCTCTTCATACGTTGGCCGCCTGGCTATGGCTAAAATGTGGTCTGAAAGTCATTGTGACTGTACCTTTTTAAAAAAAAAACACAAAATCAATGACATGTTGTTTAGCTAGTTACACCCGCTCGGTCACTCTGTGTTCAGGCAATTGTCCCAATGCCAAATGAAATGGCCGTGTAATAATTGCAGTAGGTGACTATTTTCAAAGTGACGTTCTTCTTCATTCACTGTCCCACCCTGCAAGATGAGTCTCTATTTGTTTGTGGTGTATGCCCATGGATGGTTGGCAATCTACCACATACTTGAGCCCACCATACAAGAGTGCACTGGAACGAAACAGGTAGTCATTGAAAAGCAATGTGGAGCTTATTGCCATTCCCGGTATTTTCAATTGGATGGAACATTGGAGTTTTCATTGACATTGACATGTTTCCGGGAAAACCATCAAAGTGACTTCTAAACTCCACCAAAGTTCAGCCAAAAACTTGTTGCTTGAAAGACTTTTTTCGTTTTCCGAGGCAAATTGCAGAGCATCACACCAAGTCTGGAGAAGTGTGCCACAGAATCATCTACCAGAAGTAAAAATTGCCACTTGCATACTGTCTTTGACCGAGGAAAGCCTTAACCACTCCTGAGGAAAATGTGCCGTTTAGAAAGATATAAAGAAGTAATTTTATTACGAGGTACATCTCCCTCTCAGAAGTGATTTCATTTCTCCTTTCAGCCTCCACGGGAGCCTTTATTTGATCTCATATTCCTGAGTTTAACTGCCTCAAACCAGCCGGCCTCAGTTTATTTTCATTTGGAAAACACATTTTCTGCTGAAGAGGAGGTGGAGGAGGTGGTTGTGGCGTATATCTGGGAACTGCACGTTTCTGTATCGAATGTAAACGTCTCGTTTACAGAGCGACTTTTCACGCTATTGGATTGTTGGAAACCAAACCAGACGGAGAAAGAAGCTTGATTGGTGTGTTTTGCCACGCTCACAATTGAATCCCTATCTCCTCCTTCTTCCCCTCCCTCACTTCCTCCCTTGTGAATGCAGAGTTTTAGGAGTCCACCTCCACGGAGCTTAACTTCAGGATTCAAAAAATGACATTCCGCAAAAGTTTCCAGACAAGCAACCACTGTACCTTCACTGAGTAAATTCTTTGAGACTGTTGACCAAGAGTTGACCGCCAGGTGCGGTAAAATAGAGAGAGCTGGTCCAGCATCTCAGTTCCAGAACCTCAGGTGTGTGTTTGCCACCAGCCTGAGTGTAGAGCTTATTATAAACCAAGACTTAACGGAGCTGGCATCCCACCAGCTTGCAGGTCCTCTCTGACCCCCTGGCCTTTTACACAAACCCCCCCGCATGGGTCTATACAGATGTCCAGCTGGAGTAGCTCTCTCCCTTTCCTGCCTCTCTCTCCTTCTCTCTCTATCTCTCTCTCTCTTTCTCTCTCTTACTAACTCTCTGTCCCTCCCTCCCTCTCTCTCATTCCCTCCTTCCCTTCCACACCTCCATCTCCAGAAATCATCTTTCTCCACCTGCAACACCTACGTCTTCTTTAAGCCCAGACTGATGACAGCACGATGAAAACAGTTTTTTTGCGAGAAGTGCAGTTTCAGAGCCCGGAACTCCCACTCTCCTGAATAGTTCCCCTTTTTTATTTGGGTAGCCTCCACTGGGCTCCGCTCCATTCTGAGAATTACCTCCAGATGTAATTCCTATCCCGCCCTCGCCGAATTAGTGGCTAGTAAAAATTAGGTTTAAATTAGCGGCGGTGTGGAAAACGGTTCAGTTAGAAATGTCCATATAATGAGTTTATTATTCTTTGGTGAGATGCCATTTTTCCTGAATTAATTTAAGTTTTCTTTCATGTAATTGGTGTCCGGTTGAATGGTATTACTGTCATGAATGGATGGCCTCTGTGTGTCAGTGGTAGTTCAGAACAGTGAGGTGAGTGGAGCTCCAGTACCAGACAGGACAGATCTATGTACCACTGAACTGCTGCTGATAGCACTGACCTGTTAAACACCATCTAATCTACTGTCTATATACACTGAGTGTACAAAACAATAGGAACACCTTCTTCATTTTGATTTGCACTCTGTTTTGCCCTCAGAACAGCTTCAATTCATTGGGACATGGACTCTACAAGGTGTAGAAAAGTGTTCCACAGGGATGCTGGCCCATGTTGAGTCAAATGCTTCCCAAAGTTGTGTCAAGTTGGCTGGATGTCCTTTGGGTGTTGGACCATTCTTGATACACACGCGAAACTGTTGAGTGTGAAAAAACCATCAGCGTTGCAGTTCTTGACACACTCAAATCGGTGCGCCTGGCACCTACTTCCATACCCCGTTCAAAGGCACTTACATCTTTACTCATGCCCATCCACCCTCTGAATGCCACACATACACAATCCATGTCTTAATTGTCTCAAGGCTTAAAAATCCTTCTTTAATCTGTCTCCTCCACTTCATCTACACTGTTTGAAGTGGATTTAACAAGTGACATCAATAAGGGATCATAGCTTTCACCTGGATTCACCTGGTGAGTCTATGTCATGGAAAGAGCACTCAGTGTGTATCTATGTTACCAAACTAACTCCACTATATGGAATCTACAAACTGCTTCTACTAAGTTGACAAAGTAGAGGCAGTTTGTGGTGTGTTAAAATGCAGGTGCTGCGGCCTTTTGATTTTCACTGGACTTAACTCTCGTTTAACAGCGTAGCTACGGTTATGTGAAGACTATGGGAAGCCGTGGGATCCTCAGCACACGGTGTGTGAAGGTCAGAAATGGCTTTCCTATTTATCTCTAACGGGAAATACATCTGGGGAAGCGGGCTATTGTGTGAATCCTTAACCGTTCTCTTTCATCTGATGACACCTTGCCAGGCCAGGAACATTAAAACCCAATATCCATGTATTTTTCAATGCGAGTACGAATCGAATTCAAATTGCAGCCTTTACAATATGATAATATCTACGGTGAGAAAAGGGGAAGTTGTCTGCTATGCTCCTAGACTTTCATCTGTCTCCAATCTGCTGTATAATAGGTAAACTGCTGTGAGGTGCACTTGCTTGTTTAAATTTACCCACACAGCCGAGCCTTTGATTTCATCAACGCGTCTAATTCAAATACGTCCTTTTGAAGAAAACCTACATTTTAAAGGGAGAGAGGAGAGCAGAGCGCAGAAGAGCCAATTTAACCTGGAGTGTCTGTCGCATTCTCCCCCAGTTTTTCTGTTTGAAGTGCCCGGTCAGCTTGAACTGTCTGACTTCTGTCATTTCTATCTCTTTTATTTTTCTCCGCTGCAGCAGTAACATATAGACTTCGGTTCCCCTGCCTGCAAGCTGGGGGCTGGTGGAAGAGAAGAGAAGGGAAGGGGTGCAGCTAGGCAGGCAGGTATCATTAAGCAGCTAGAGGAGAGAGAGAGAGAGCTGAAGCCAGTGGAACGGCGTTGAGTGAGTGCTGTACGTGGCTCCTCGCGGAGCATGTTGATATTTCTGTCCTTATGAATGTGCAGCCGGGTTTATTTTCAATAGGAACTGAAGGCTGGGCAGTTCCACCTCAAGCTGCTTTTTCGGCCTGTTGATATTGAGTCAAGCAAACACTCACTCTGGGATGTCCTGTTGGGCACCGGGCCAAAGTCGCAAATGGAAGTCGAATGTGAGACTCCTATGTAGGGGAGGGAGGGAGCCTAAAGAGAGGCAAGCGGCCAGCCTAGAAGGTTAGGGTTGGTGAGCTGCCCAGTGACCACCAGTTTAAACTATTCACTTAACAGCTCATTTTTAGCCACTGGATGGAAGTGGCATACTGTAAATCTTGATTAATACACTGAGTTGCTGTCTCGATCTGTTAGGCTACGTCTCTGTGAATCTGAATTGCACTTCTTTTTTTTCCTCAATACAGCTGCTTGGCTCAGTCGGGGCCGGCTCCTGCTTCTCTTTTTAGATGAATGACTGATTAAAAACATATTCTTGCTGTTGTGACTGTGGCAGCTGCTCTCTGTCTCTCCCTTTCTCCCACTTCTCCCTTCATCTGAAATATCTATGCAAATATGTTTGGACACTATCATTATAGGCTACTTAATATGGATTTCATTAGGGATCGTTCTTAGCAAGGCACAGGGAAGTTGCCATGGATACTCCAGTGCTTAAGTACAGTATATTAAAAATATTCAGCCTCCTCTAATATAATCACTGAGCTCTAATGGTCCATTTTGGCCGCATTCAACTTGTTGTGGGGGGGGGGAATAAAAGGCTTAAGATCATTATGTCTTGTTAATGTGTTTGTGTATACATGCAGTATAACTGTGTTTTTCAGTTTTGCTTTTGGAAACGTATCATAGTGACATGAAGGTGGTCTGTTGGTAGATATACTAATAGGGATGCTCATTCTATACTGCAAAATAAAAATACTGCAGGTGTCTGTCTGTATGAAGTATGCATGAAGTCCAACTGTCAGTACCAGTGCAGTGTGTTTGGTGTTCAGGAGAGGCACCGTACATTCAGCTGATCACTGCATATTGTAGCTCTGGTCTGGTCTGGTCTGGTTTAAAGGGGAGGGGAGAGGAGGAGTGAATTCATGTGGATAACCCTCCATGCAAAGTGAACATCATGGCGTTTGGGCAAAGGGCTGAAACAAATACACACTCTCTCAGTCACTGCACACACAAGCCGTAGGGCAGGGGTCATAAAATAGATTCAACCGCCGGCTGATTTTATTCTTGAGTGGATGGTCGGGGGAGGCGGAATATAATTACAAATCATTTGTAGACTGCAAGAAGCCCAAACAGATATAATATTTGACTACAACATAATCATTTCAAACCTTGCTTACATTTGTATATGATCACATGTCTCTCTATTATGCGTGGGAATACTTGGGAACGGATTTCCAAAATTAAAATCACAAGTCAGCTGTGTTCCTGTTGTTTTTACACTCCAACAATGAAAATTCTAACAACAATTTTCTTTTTATATAAATATTTTTTTACTCAGAAAACTTGGAGGGCCAAATAAAACCACCCACAGGCCAAATTCGGCCCATGGGCCGCCAGTTGGGGAACCTTGCCATAGGGTCTTTTTTTCTATCTTTCCCTTTCTCACTCTCTCCATCTTCCTTTCTCTCGCTCTATCTCTCTCTCTCTCTTTCTCTCTCTCTCTCACTCTCTCTCTACTCCAGACTCATTCCGTCGCTGGGCCCCTTTTTAATGCATTTTTTTCAAACGCAGCACCTCTAAGTGGCAGTTCCACACCAGTGTTTTCCCCTTCCCTTTTAATTTCCATTTGTTTCAGCGTTGAAGTGTTTTGGCCATAATAAATCATTCTAATGGTGGGTAAGGTGAAATAGGCTTTGTGTATCTCTGTGTCAGCCCTGAGCCCAGGCAGCTGCCTGTGAGATTGACTAGCCCAATGGCGCTGGTGGTGATGGTGGTGGTGGTGGCAGCGGCCATGGTCTAAGTCTCCAGCGTGGAAGTGTGGAACGTGAGGCTCTTGACACTGTCTGATGGCCCCGGGCAACGAGCTTTGTGTCTGCTTTAATTGAAAATTAAGGGTTGCTATGGAAATGATGCCATCGCTCCGAGATAGAAACCTACACCACCACTGCAACTGCCATAGTTATTCCCATCCCCCACCCCGGCACTACCCTCCTCTCTACCCCCCTGCTACCCACGTCTCTTCTT
Organism: Oncorhynchus clarkii lewisi; assembly: GCF_045791955.1. Taxonomy (NCBI): domain Eukaryota; kingdom Metazoa; phylum Chordata; class Actinopteri; order Salmoniformes; family Salmonidae; genus Oncorhynchus; species Oncorhynchus clarkii. The sequence continues at coordinate 20,457,485 of NC_092167.1, read as the reverse complement.
CTGCCACGGTGAAGGGACGCTGGTGGCGTTGTTTGTCCTTATTGACCTTGGTGGTGTGAAGGCCTGGAAGAAATACAGGCAGAAAACACACAGTGAAGTGTTAGTGATGCACAGTGTCTTGTTGTTCTCTGGCTGACAATGTCAAGGAGGGTGGCTGGGTGGCTTTTCAACGCCCAGAGCACTGTCTTGTGTTTTGTCTTTTTAAGGATGGCCCTCCAAGTGGTTTATGGGGTGTTGAAGGAGCATCGTAGCCACGTGGCTCAGCGTGTTGAAAGTAAAATGGGTGTAATTGCTCGGCCTAATGTTTGCGCTTAAAGCAATTTAGAGCATTGAGACAGTTGTGTGTCGCTAGCCGTTTCTCAGGCACAGCTCCCTCTTGATCTTGTTAAGTGTTTACCACGCTGCTTCAGACAGTGAAGGCAAATGAAAATGTTAAATCTTTTTGGCTGCTGTTTCTGTTTTAATAATGATATCATACAGCTCAAATCTGCCGGTTGGTATATAATGTGCTACTCAGAGCCTGTTAAATCATGCCAACTGCACTGCTCCGAGCTGTGAGTTCAAGTGGTCTTATACCCTGAGTTAGAGGCTGGATCTTTAACTAAATAAATCTGTCATGCCTGCCTTGGGTGCATCTCTCGGAACATGAAAGTTCTTGCTCTGCCTACTCTCACTGTCTAGGCGTGCATGTTTGCACGCGTGCGTGTGAATTTGTGCCTGTTTATCTTTGTTTATGCTGTAAGGAGAGTTTCACCAGACTTAAACACACACGCACGTACGCCTGTGCGCGCACACACACGCACACACTAGCACACACACTATCACACACACTTTTGGGTGGACACGTGTGTTTCTGGTCTGGGGAAGCCTGTGTGAGTTGTACCAACCCTTTCCTCCACATCAGCCTCCCCTCCTCTTGTTTCAGTGGTGTCTACACAAACACAGCCAGCCAGACGAAGCCTAGGATTAAATCTCCCAAGTCCATGTGGTGTTGTGAGCTGGTCGCAGATGGACTTGCTTTTGCATCTGCTGTGTGCAAACTGGGCTTTGTACTGTTCTCTTGGGGGATACCGAGGCTTTCTTCTCTGCTAGTAGATTCCTGTCTGCTGGAGTAGCTAAGGAAAACATCTGTGGCATGCAGGAGAGAGAGAGGGAGAGAGAGAGAGAGGGAGAGAGAGAGAGAGAGAGAGAGAGAGAGAGAGAGGGAGAGAGAGAGAGAGAGAGACAGAGAGAGGGAGGGAGAGAGAGCGAGAGAGAGAGAGAGAGAGGGAGGGAGAGAGAGAGAGAGAGAGAGAGAGAGAGGGAGGGAGAGAGAGAGAGAGAGGGAGAGAGAGAGAGAGAGAGAGAGAGAGGGAGAGAGAGAGAGAGAGGGAGGGAGAGAGAGAGGGAGGGAGAGAGAGAGGGAGAGGGAGGGAAATAGAAAATTAACAAACAGCGTTAGTTCAAAATATTCCGTCTCGTTTCTGCCGGTGTGTGTTGTTTATAGTACAACAAATATGTGGCAACGCTGTAGCTGGCAGACAGAGAGGACGGTTGTTCTTTGGCTCCGATTAACCATCGCTAAATTATGAAATGTACTGTGCAAAAGACTCGAGGCTTGATGAGCATCTGTAAAGACAAATGTGTCTTTTGTGGAGTGGTTGCGAAGCTTTATCTGATGCGGACGGAGGAAAAGCTGTGAAAAACTTGTCTTCTGTTCTTTTCTCCCCTTGTCTCTCTCCCCTCCGCTCCAATACTTCGTCTGAAAAGAGGCATTTTTTTGAGTTTCGCCAGGCTTGCAGCACATTGTTGCAGGCTTGCCCTGAAAAGGGAAGGCAGAGGCATATTAATCGGAGTCGTGAGAGCTGCATGGCAGAAGAGGCCGACACTCTTCTGTAACTGGTGTTTTCCTGAGGAAATAAGTGAAAAAGTCACTCACTGTTTGGAGATCACGCCTGGTCCGCTGCTGAACCTTTGCCACTCCTCACGCATGCTACGCAGAAAGAAAAACACCCCCCCACCCCCCACTTACCCCCTCCCACCCCCCTGCCAACTCCTACCACCCCCTACTTCCCCCTACCCTTGCAATCAAACCGCTGATTTTTGTGTACGATTGGTCCTCGGGTGCCAAAACAATCAGAGGGGATGCTTGACGGGTTTTAATTACCAGATTTTGAAGTGCAATGGGTCTTGGACGTGAGCAGGCAGAGGTGCTCTCTCACAGTAGTGTCAATACTGCTGGAAATACCTTTTTGATGATGTCTTTGACAGTTAGCGTCAGCTAGTTTTTCTTTCCTCCTTTTTTTTCTCTCTCTTTCCCCCTCTCCCTGAAGCTGTTTTCTACCAGTGGCATTTTTCCCCCCTTGATGCGCCGTTGTTAATGCTCCGAGGCGTCTAAGAATATCTTCAAATGACTCTTACGCGGGGGAGTGGAGTTCTCTCTTGTCATTGTTTCAAAGGTTGGTTACTTTCTCTCTCTACTTCACATTATTAGCAGTTTGTCTCGTTGATTTGTGTTTGTGAACATATCTGTGTGTATTCGTTCATCTGTGTGGTGTGGTCTGAGGGCAGTTATCCAGTAATAGATAGAGCGACGGGTCTAATTGTTTTTAAGAGCTCTCCTACTCTCTCTCTCTCCCGGAGCACAGTGCACAGAGCCGAGGCTACAGGCTGCTCTGCTACACTCGCTCTCTCCCACTAATCCTATTCTGCCTGTTTAGACAGCGACACAGAGACAGAGACGCTGAGAAAGGCACTGAGCTGTGCTAGAAATAAAGCCAGGCACACATACCTCTCTCCCAGGGTGTCCGAAAACGCTCCATTTCAGCTGCGGTTCTCCCTCAGCCGGTTAGTTAGTTCCCCTCGACGCGCCGCCAGGTAGGGATGCAGGCTGTGCCGGCGAGAGCTGAGGCAGCTCGCTCGTGTGTGTGTGTGTGTGTGTGTGTGTGTGTGGGTGTGCGTGTGCGTGTGTGTGTGTGTGTGCATGCTTGTGAGAGAGAGAGAGAGAGAGAGAGAGAGAGAAGGAGAAGGAGGGCTCCTGCAAGTAGCAGATGTGCGTTGAGAGCGAGCGGTGTGAGAGAGAGTCGCCTGGCAAGCGTGCAGACGAGGCACGAGGGGAGACCCGGCTCGCATCCTGTGAGGAGTCAGACGCTCTACATGTACGCGTGTAAAGGTCCCCACACACACACACACACACACACACACACACACACACACACACGCTGCACTCACACACACACACACGCTGCACTCACTCACACACACACACACACGCTGCACTCACACACACATACACGCAGCACTCACTCTCACACACTCACTCGCTTACCCTCTCACTCACTAGCCAAAAGCAGTAGTAAAAATTATTATAATATATTTTTTTATTGTTTTTGAAGGTCACTCTCAGATCAGAGACCAAGCCGTAATAATTGTAATGTCTTTCAAAGGCAATAAAAAAGGAGAGCGAAATGATAAGTAGTGTTTTCAAGTAATTGTGATATATTTCATCAGCGGTCGGCAGGCGGTATGATGGTCTAATTATGTCCTGTGTGTCAGGAGAGAGAAAGCACTGTGTCTAGGCTATACATTTCCATGTTGTGCACTTTTTTCACTCCCTCTCTCTCCTCTCTCTCTCTCTGCCTGAGAAGGCAGGCAGCAGCCCCCCTCTCTCCTCTCTCTCGCTCTCCTTCTGATCAGCTCCTATTGGGCCTGTCTGAGAGGGGCTGCCTGTTGGTAATTGCCCGGTGACAACTGGAAATGATAGAATAATTGTCAGGAGGGCCGTTTTTTTATGGGCGACGGGGGCGATTTAAGTATGCATGAACAGGGCTTCGAGAGAGGCAGGGAAGAGCAGTGGCGGCGTTGTCTTGTTTATGATGCGAGCCTCTATAAACACAGTTGGAGTGATGACACAGATAGAAGCCCCTCTCCCCCTGTGACACCCCAGTCTGCTCCTCACCACTGCAAACAACACCAACAGCTTTCCTTCTCTGGCCACCAGACACTGTCTCTGACACTACTCCTCACCTCCAGGTAATAAAACCAAGCAACTCCAACTTCATCCATCCTTTCTCATCCTCCTCTCCACGCACCTCTCTCTCTCTCTCTATGCTATGTTTTATCGGTAGGAAGGCGGGCTGCTCGTCTAGTATTTAGCTGCTGTACTGTGGCTCGGGTTGTGCTCTGTGTGTTTCCGTGGGTTGTGCGCTCATGTGCTGGTGGTTAATTGCTCTTGATGAGTGAATGGTCGGGCTGGTGATTAGTGTTTGACTGTGGACCCGAACATGCTGCTTTTCGGAGCTCTTAGCCGTCTTAGCTTTGTGTCTGCCTCTTTCTTTGACGTGTGCCGTTTGGGCTGCTGTTTAGGATGTTGTGTTGATGTGGAGTTTACTGCGTTACTAATGGGCAAATTATTGACAATTAAAATCAAGAGGTGAAAGTAATGTTTTTTTTTTTCGGATGAGATTTTACTGGTCTTGTGGTGATTAAATAGAAAGGGCTTCCCCGCTACCGGGATTCTTTATAAGCTAATAAATATCAAATGTGAACGAGTTGCAGATATTTGTTTTACTAGGGGGGGAGTCTTTTATTTGGATTTATTTAGCTAGATAAAAAAAAAATGTGCAAGGAAGGATCCCAAACTTTATAGGGTATATCTCAGAACAGCATATCCATATAGAGCAAATTCTATAAGACAGGAGAGAGAGGGAGGGTCACTGAAATTATAAGCGGGCGAAATATAATTATCTTTATCAAAGGCGTGTGAATAATTTGTTTACTTAAATATTCATGACATGGAGTAAAGCATGGTATTGGGCTATTGTGAGTATATTATTAACATTTCATAGGTCTTTGTGCTGGAATGCGGATAGGCTTCCTCTTCATAATTTAATACCCAGATGCATAATGAGCTATGTGATTAGTTCACGTGGAGAATTGGCCCAACTCCATTTTGAAGGCAGATAATTTACATTGTTCTCCAGAGTCCTGAATATAATAGGTTATTTAGTGCAATAAAATTAAATGCTACACATTTTATATTTCAGCTTACAAATCCCCATGGCGATATTCTGTTTGGGAGATTTTTTCCCCCCCTCTCCTTATTCTTTATTTCTATCTGTCTATCTCTCTCTCTCTCTCTCTCTCTCTCTTTGTGTCTCTCAGAAACAATGAATTTTGAAATTGTTTAAATAAAACACATGTTTACCTGCATGTTTTATTTAGAATGCACCGTGGCCAATTAGCACTGTTCATTAGCAGAACTGGGTATTTGTTTTGAAAGTTTAACCAATCACTTTGTTATGCTAATTGTGATGTAATTTAATTTGAGTCCCGTAATGATGATGCCGCTATTATCCACATAAATGATGCAGTTAAGCAGCACCACGCTCATTTGCATGTGCTTGAAGGGGAGAGCTGAAACGAGGCGGCTCCGGTATCACTTTGCTGTAATTTTCCACCTCTGTTCACTCCCGCCCTTTGGATCGTCCCGGGCTGTCGTTGGCTATTGATGATCAGCACCATTATCAGATTTAAAAAAAAAAAAATATGGCAAAAGAGGGTGTCAACTGATTCCTAGAATTGTAGGATGTGGAAATTAAATAATTGAGAAAATGCAAATGATTCCTAAATCGACGTATCAAACGTTAAGTGAAGTCTCCGTAGAAACGATTGATTTGTATATATTTTTTCTTCTTCTTCTTTTTTTTTGGGGGGGGGAGGGGGGGGGCAGAGGGAGGAAGGAGGGGGGGGGGGGGGTACCTCCTTGAATTCACATTTGCACATCAAAGTGGATCCTTTGTTGGGCGAGAGCTTAATTTTGTATCTATTGATTCCATCATCCATGGTTTGGACATTATGCAGATGGGGTCTAGAGTGATTAGCTGGCTGTGTTTAAAATGGAAAGTAGCTGTTGTAGCTGGTACTGTAGTGGGGCGGGTAGCTATAGCTGGTAGTATTTTTAAATCAATTCCTAAAAATCCTGAGAGAGGCAGGAGTGACCTCCGTTTGAAAACCTCCAGCTGGCTGTTTGGTGTGTGACTAAGCCACTGTTAAAGACTCCCTTTTATCTGGTTTTGTCCAGGGTTAGACTCTGGTCATTTTCTTCTGAAAAGATGATTTTTCTCCTGACCAATCTCCCCTGTTATGGACCTAATTGGTTACATAAATCTTGTCTCGGTATGAATGAGAAATGTTGGGGTCTTGTCAAGTGTAATCTTCACCCTTATTTACCAATTCATTAAGATCTATCGATGCAGGACTGGTGAGGGGGAATGACAACATAAATCAGGCCGTGGACATAATGACCCTAATCAGCCAGAAATAACTGGAAACGTCACAATGAGCTATGTCTCTGTATCGCTCTGGCTGGATCCCTCTCTCCTCGCTGCGGCTCTGCCCGCTGTCCCTCCGTCCGCTTTGCCGTCATTCGCTCCTCTGCCCCCCCCCCCCCCCCCCCTCACCTTCCCTCAGAAGAAGCCGTAAGCACCTCTCTGTTGCTTGCATCAGTCAGGAAGTCCCATCTCACCTCACAGCTTGTTTTGACTCAGGCCCCAGCAACAAAAGCAGACCATGTCACGACAGATAATTACATGAGAAAAATGCAATGAGAGATGAAATATGCGTCGGAGGAGTTGGGTAAATAGTCCCTGGTAGAAAGATGGACATACAGGTTTCCAGCCACCGGTGAAAGTTCTTTCTTCCCTGCTTCACAACGCTGCTGCGTCCTCTCTGTAGATATGATTGGAGCAGACAATGGGGCCTTCTATTTTATAGGTCAATTACTCGTGATTAAGCGGGCTATGTTAATTAATGGGAATTTCCCAAAATGCAAACGAGGGCCTAGCTTGATGAGCTTTCGTCACTGTCTGCTTGTGGTCGCCCACTTTTGTGCCATCTCCTCCTCCTCACAGAAGGAGGTGCTTGATGGGTAAAAATGTAAATGATATGGGAAAAGCTTAAGAGGAGAACTTACGCACTAACCACACATGAGGACTTAGAATCTCCTCCCGTCAGTGCTCTGCTACTGTGTAGTACAGACCCAGAGGGAGATAGAGAGAGAAAACACTCTCCATACACAGACAGGTGTAAATCTCCATTGACGTCCGGAAACCTAAAAAACGTTGTGGATTTTCATCTCAGATATCATTAAAGTCCAAGTTGAATATTTATTTCCCCGGGAACTTTTTTATTTATTATCATTGATTTATATTGAGTGTTTTCATATTTAAGGTGATTTGTAACCAATTGGATAATTAACTGGAACAGTTAGCCATTGTTTTGTATATTAAAACACACTGTCTTAATGGAGTAAGACTGAATTATTTAAATGTACTTTAGGACATTTAGTACAGTGCAGACCTCCTTGGTTACGTTGGCACAATACATACATGCGCACACACACACACACACACACACACACACACACACACACACACACACACACACACACACACACACAAAACACACACACATGCTCCCAGACACTTACACACACTTGCGTACTCTCCCCTTTATCTCATTCTTTCTGTCTCGTCTTCTTAATGTAAACAGAATAGAATTAAGTTCGGAACATTCTCTCCACAGAATGACTGGGAACGACTATTTATCGTCAGCTAAAATGATGAATTGAAATATGACTGAGGTTTTCTGAGCATGGTCTCATTGTGCTGCCGATAATGACGTATGATACCGTTTCGGGAGAATAATGTTAATCCTAAAAAAGCTAAGTCTATTATTCATTCATATTCATCCCTTTTCCCATTTTTTTTTCCCCAACCCCTGATTTTGTAAATATGATTTCTCCCCCTAAAGCAATCTCATCTTCTCGTTCCGTTGTGAGTCACTTTGAAATCCCTTTATCTGAAAGAGAAACCCTTACCATTATACACAGGTTTTTTAGAAATAGTCATTAATGCTCTTTATGGTGTCCCTTCAGTGCCAAAAAGGAAGCTTTTATTTTCTGAAGCGGCTAGGTCTGCTCTGACTTGCCTATACTTAATCTCCACTAGTGTAGCTGTGTTGAACAGAACTTCGGCAGTGGCTGTTCTCTCACTGATCCTGGCTCAATGCTTAGGGCTCCGGCAGAGGTAGCAATAAACCACAGTGACTTCCTTGGGCTGCGAGGGGCGAGGAGCTTCGCTAGCGAATTACACCTCAAGTACAAACAAGCATCTTGGTCACGTGTAAGGGTTTATGTAAGCAACGAGCTGAGTGGTAACATTCAAATGAAATAAAAATGTTTTTTTTTAAACTTATTTCTTTAGATTGTTATTTCAACTCGGGGTTGGTGTTATCATTTTCTAAGTGCCAGCTCAAAGCCAGTGTTTTAAGTGGTTGATATCTGTCATTTTGATTTATTAAGCAATCTTAAGTGTTAAATATTTGAGCATAGCCAGGGCCCGGCACTTCTTTATTTTGAATGCGTTGTAACTTATGGCAATGATTAATTCATTTCACTGGAGCACAGAATATGTGATTATTTAAAACGGTATCCATGTCTTGACTTGATCTGAACTGAAGGAGCCAACAGACGGTGAAATGTCATTTTTGTATTATTTTTCCAGTGAATGTAACGTTAGGAATTCCTACTACCTGAACTGTGAACTGATAATGAATAAACTTCTTGGATCACGGAGTTAGTGGTCAATTTGGTTTCTGAAATGGTCATCAGGCTTCTTTAGACTGGAGTGCTGTTTCATATACAGTATCATGCAGGCACAATGAGAATGGATCAGTGTTCCTGACTGCAGAAAGACACTGCAGAGTGGAATCCTGAACACTCTGTGCTATTTGAATCCTGGGCAAATCTCAAATGACACCCTATTCCCTATAGTGCACGACAAAGTCCACTACAAAGTAGTGCACTATATAAGGAACAGGATTTCATAAGAGATGAGGCCTATGTGACACCCTGCCACCTCAGTTCAGTTTTGGGGCAGATGGAGACCTTTATGTGTCAAATAGGGGACAGTATAACACAGCACAGCTAGATAGATGGCCAGTGTTGTGTGTTTGGTACCTGATGAAGAGGGAGTCATGTTAGTTAATGAGGAAACATTAGAGGTTAAAGCATGGTGAATGTGTGTGTGTGTGTGTGTGTGTGTGTGTGTGTGTGTGTGTGTGTGTGTGTGTGTGTGTGTGTGTGTGTGTGTGTGTGTGTGTGTGTGTGTGTGTGTGAATTGTCTCTGTCCTCCCACATCAGTAGTCTCACTACAAATTCACAATCTCAGCCCGGAATGCGTTGTCAGGATTCTGTCTGTGATTCTTCACCTGATGGAAAAGACAGATTTGCACGGCGTAAAATTCAAGAGCAAACATTTACTCAGCCGGAGAGGAGTAGCAAGCAAGTCACTGTTACAGGGGGAAATAGACAAGAAAAGAGAAGTGACTTTAAAGATTCGCAAATAGTGTGTCTCTCTCACTGTATCTCAAATGATTCTCTTTCTATCAGACCCCGTAATAGGAACGTTGAAGTCATCCGTGATCTTTGACCTGCAGACGGATAAAATAAAGAGTTCCGTTTTCTCTCACCATCTCCCCTTAAACACTTTGTATGACTATTATTTTCCCTCCCTAGCTGTACACCTATAGTATTACCAGTGAATTGCGCTGGCAATAACAGTCTGTGTCTGTGTAACTGATTCATATAATATGTGGTCTGGTACTCCTCATTGGAAGATTATGGCTTGAGGAAATGGCATCAAATAGCTGGTGTGTTAAAATGCAGGACACTACCAATTTAAGGGATGTCAAACACACAGGCAAGGCAGACATCCCCGAGCCTTATTCACTCACTCATGCACTGTTCAACTCCTCCATAGCCCATAGACTCTGGATAGCGCTAGTCCAGTAAATATTGTTACTCTGGGTGGAGGACTAGATGCTTCCGGTCTAGTTGATTCTAGGACAGGCTGATCCCAGGGCAGACTGGTTGGTACCCCCAAGGGGTATGGAACATGAGAGAAGACCTGCGATAGACATACACTCACATACACACATGTACGCCTAATGCACACACACACACACACACAGACACGCACACACCGATACATACTTACCCTCTGGTGCCGTACGTTGTCACTATCCATCTCTCTCAGTGTGTACAGTGAGCCCTGACACTCCGGCAGTCACCACCACAGTCCGATCCTCTCTCTGTGGTCTGCAGCCAGGGTGGATCTAATTGACATTCTAATTGGCAGATTTGAATGCTGCCTTTAGATGGCTAATTAATTTGTCTCACCGCTGTCATTAAGGTTAAAGCACCATCTGATCTCTCAGAATATGATTAGCATATATCTGCATTGTCATTATTATCATTATCATCGGTTAGACACATGCACAGATTTTTGTGGAGGAGGGGGAAATTCTACCATTTTCATGATTAAGATGGTTATTGTATTAATGTTTTGCATTTCCTTGATTGAAATGATAATACGATTCTCCCTTGTTTCTCGTTTAAGCAACATTTGATAGGTGGATTCACCTGCTTTTAACCCTATTTCTCATTCCAGTTCAGTTTCTCTTATGATTTATGAATCATTTTCAAGTAAACTACATATAGTAAATTGAACCTGTCTTGTGGGTTAATAAAAATCGAATCGGTTTAATTTCAAATTCCCCAATTTTGAGTTGAGTTAGGTAATGCTTCTCATTGTATTAACATGTCATTAACATATCCTTATTTTTCCCTCATATATCTTCAAGTTTTCCTCGCATCCATCGCCCTTCCCAAAAAAATCTCCATTCGAATGTTCATAAAATCCCAGTAAAGGCAATCAGGCAGTCTTTCTCTGAATATTTGAAACATTGGGCATGTAAAATGTATGCCTAATTTGAATACTTATTAGCCGCATGATCTCGGCTGCTGCTTTGTGTTTCTTGGGCTGAGATTCATCACTGGTTTGGGTGTCACACATTGTGCCAGTCTTACCCTCTCCGCTATGTCCTTCTCTCTCTCGCGACGTGCTCTCTCTAACACTCTTTCTCTCTCTCCCCCTCTATCTGCCCCCATTTCATGGTCTCTCCTTTTATTTCTCTCTCTGTCCCCCCATCTATCCCTCTCTCCCTCCCCCTGTCTCTCTCTCTGTCCCCCCATCTCTCCCTCTCTCCCTCCCACTGTCTCTCCCTCCCCCTGTCTCTCTCTCTGTCCCCCCATCTCTCCCTCCCTCTGTCTCTCTCTCTCTCACACCACTAATGTGGCTGTGCCCTGTTTTAACAGGGAGTGTTTGTTCATAAGCACGTCTTGTTCACTGCTTATTTACTGTGGCCGGAGCAGCTGTCACCCTGCTCTGTGTAACTCCTGCTCCTGTTTGTTCTGCCCGTATCCTGTTTATCCTGCACCCTGGACATCCTTTAAAGACTGTCTGCTGTTAGCTGGCTTTGTGGCTGGGTCTGCCCCTCATCACACAGTTACACAACCTGGCCCTGTCATTCGTATGGCATTTACTGATGTGAGAAGGCGGCTATGTTAGAAGCAGAATCTGTTTTGTTACCTGAACTGTGAATGGATAATATTTGGTTTCTGAAATAGTTATCAGGCTTTTGAAGACTAGTGTGCTGCTGTTGTATATACAGCGAGCTCCAAAAGTATTGGGACAGTGACAATTTTTTTTTGTTCTCCGGTACTTTGGATTTGAAATGATACAGTGACACACAAATATCATTCCCCAAGACATGCTAATCTCTCGTCATTATTCACGATTCATTCAGGATTATCCTTAGTCATGGTAGTATCCACATTAATGTAGAAGTGTTTAGAAACATATTCTATTCTTATTTACAATAAAAGTGACTCCAAAATGACACAATACATTATTTAACATGAATTTCTATTGGGCACAAAACAATCTGAAACACAACCAAAACAAACAGCAAATGCATCCAGCAAGCTTGATGTAATCATTGCGTGCTAGGAATATTCGACCAACTACTACACTTTTAACTACTTTAATACACATATAAGTGAATTTGTCCCAATACTTTTGGTTTCCTTAAACTTTGAAATGGTTCACCCAATATGGATAAAAATACCCTCAAATGAAAGTTGACAGTCTGCACTTTAACCTCGTCGTCATTGAATCATTTCCAATCCCAAGTGCTGGAGTACAGAGCCAAAACCACACTACTGTCCCAATACTTTTGGAACTCACTGTATCATACATGGAGATGGGATCTGTGTTTCGACTCAAGAAAGACACACTGCAGAGTGGCGTACAGTCTATGGGCAAATCTCAAATGACACCCCACCGTGCCTCCTCAGTAGTCCGTTTGTGGGCATTTGAACCTGTATGTGTCCCGTTATTGACAGTATACCAAATGAAATCTGTATCCCCACCAGATAGAGATGGCCAGTGTTGTGTGTTTGCTGCATGATGATGAGGGAGACATGTTAGTTAATGAGGAAACATTAGGGGCTGTTAGAGTATCCCTTCTAAGGTCAATGTGTAGTGTGTGTGTGTGTGTGTGTGTGTGTGTGTGTGTGTGTGTGTGTGTGTGTGTGTGTGTGTGTGTGTGTGTGTGTGTGTGTGCGTGTGCGTGCGTGTGCGTGCGCGCGTGCGTGTGTGTATGCATGTGTGTCTGTGTGTGCACTGTGCACAAGCACGTACGTTTGTGCATATGCAGGCATGTGTGAGTATGTGCTTGTGTGAGTATGTACATGTATGTGCTTGTGAGTGAGTGATTGAGTGAGTGAGTATGTATAGCATTTCTTTATCAGCATTATCTCTCAATCTAAAATCAGTCATGGTACAGGATGTTCTGAATCAAAACTTAGTATTAATTGCTCAGCCTAAGCATGTGACACAATTGGTGTATTTAATTTCAGAAAGGGAGGAGGGCAGTACTGTACCACCGCAGATATAAAAATGGATATTATTTGAATATGAATAACCATACATAACGATTTGAAATATAATTATTGCATACGGACTACATTAATGGTATAGACATTATATTTTATTGAAGCGAAACTGAAATATTAATCAGCAAAAATGATACATTTGAATGATTAGGTACTACCTTAATTAATATGCTAATTAGGGAGAGGCTGTCAAGTAGCGGGGCCCCGTCAGAGTGGCATTAGAGATGCAGAACACACCTCGAACAGTGTGTTTGTGTTGGGTCAGTCAGTGTGATCTGACTTATTTTATTTATTGTGAGGATTTCCACTGATCCTGGGCAAGACTCCACATTTCTCCAACCAAGCAATTATGCAGGGAAAATTATTTTAAATTATATTTAAAAAAAAATGTATTACAGGAGAGGAGGTAATATGCATAATTGATGCTGTTTTTAGCACAATCATTAGTGATATTCGTGATATATATATTTTTTTCTCTCCTTCATCTCAGCTTTTCATATCTAATAGATTGCCGGTGAAATTAGTTCAATATCTTAAATTTATTTGCCCATGTTCAAATTGCAGGCTTAAGTCTTCGTCTCGTCATCTCCCACTGTATGGTTTGATTGCAGTGCACGGACCAGTTTAATTGTGTCCCATGGAGAACAGCAGTAAATGTTTTAAATGTCACCAAAATAAATTAATATTTGAGGTTTGATTAAAAAAGAAAGAAAAAAAATCTAGCCAATATGTGACATATGAGCTTTTTCTCTATGGAAGCCTCGGAGGCACATTTTATTTAGACACAGCTAAGGGAGAGGAAGCCTATTATATCATTTATCACCGGGTGATACCATGTGATTTGGATCCCACCTCCTCCTCCTCCTCCTCTACCACATTTTAATTTTGCATGATTAGCTGTGCGCCATTAAGCAACTTCGTTCAGACGAGACTCGCACTAAAATCCTGACAGAATCAAGACGGGGAATAGTTTAGGAGGGTCTGTGTCTGTGTGTGCCTAGACAGGGTGAGGATATATCAAGTGAGGGAGCATGTCAAAAATAAAGAAGTGTGTGTGTCTGACTGCGTGTGTATTTGTATATATTTTTATGCTTCCCTTAGAAAAAGTATTTCTGTATTTAAAAAATATATATAATACAGTCATACATTAAGTGTCCCATACACATATATTCCCAACATGTGCGTAATGCAGCAGAGGCCCTATTTGTGCCTAAATTCTAGTGATTAAAACACTTATCACGTTTAGACTCTACACCTCCTTTACAAAGAGACCAAGAGGACGTGCATCTCTTTGTATTGCTTCATTTACACAATGAATGCATAATTCCTCCTGCATCACCCCCTCCCCCTCTTAAATGCTTTAATTTGCAGAGGGACCGGCGTTGATAATAATGGGAGCTTCAAAAAAAAAGGGGGGGGGGATGAAAAGAGAAGAAAAAAGGGTTGTAACAAGAGCCTTAACTGGTGCCTCTTAATCACTTCTAGGTTTTAAGTCATGATGCAGGAGTCGGCCACAGAGACAATAAGCAACAGTTCAATGAGTCAAAATGGAATGAGCAGCCTGAGCAGCCTATGCAGCCAATTAGATGCTGGCAGTAGAGATGGAAGATCAAGCGGTGACACGAGCAGCGAAGTAAGCACAGTCGAGCTGCTGCATCTCCAACAACAGCAGGTAAGTTGTGTTTCTCCTGCACATCACAATGCCCTACTGCTAGCACAGGGGACAGGCACTCTTTTTATGGAGATGACACTGTGTGTTTAGTATAGAAATAAGGTTGTGTTTTTATTTGTATGCATATTTTTTGCGTGTTTACGACTGTTTTTATTGATAGTTGTTGATTGTGTGGTTGGGCATTTATGCGTTTGATTTTTGTCATGTTGCTGTTGAGGAGTACTTGTCTGGAGGTCGTGTAGTGTAGTTGTTGCTGGTGTTTTTGTTGTGTTTTCTGCTGTTTTTATTGATATTTGTGTGTGTGTGTGTGTGTGTGTGTGTGTGTTGAGAGCTCACTTCAGCTGAGGCCGTGTGTGTGTGTGTGTGTGTGTGTGTGTGTGTGTGTGTGTGTGTGTGTGTGTGTGTGTGTGTGTGTGTGTGTGTGTGTGTGTGTGTGTGTGTGTGTGTGATCGAGAGAGAGAGAGAGAGAGAGAGAGAGAGGGAGCGACGTACAGAGCCGGCTGCCGTTGTGTGTGAGAGCCCTGTGTGTGGTTGTGAGAGCCCTGTGTGTGGTTGTGAGAGCCGTGGCTCAGCTGTAGCCACCAGAGGGCCTCCTAACTCGGTCCTATAGCCGCCCACTCTACTCTGCCACATCCCCGGGAGGCCTTTGACCAGGACACACTTCTTTAAAAGAACCAATCTGCATGATCTCTGTTCTGACTGCTGTCTCTCATCTGGCCTGTGGAATTAACAAAGAATTCATACATTTTTGTTGTGTGTTTTTATTTTATTTTCTGTTGATGGGGTTGACTTTATTGATTGCTGTGTGATATTTAGATGTTGACTGGGGCTGTTGTGTGGGAGCTGGGAGAGTCAGGCGCTGTTGGGGAGAGGAGTCAAGTGCTCGTGTCTTTTCATGGTGAATGATGGCTTTGACAGTTTGCCAAAAGAGCAGCGGTAGAGGTCGGGCTGTGCTTAAGGAGGCCAACGCCGCGGGTTTGGAACAATGCGTGTTTGCTTTTGTGTTTGGAAGCCTGCGAGTGTGTGTTTGTGTGTGTTTGTGTGTGTCTACTTGTAACGGTGTTAGTTTTTTTTGCTGTGAGAATGTTTCTATATTTTTACATGTGTGAGTTTGTGTCTGTGTGTGTCCGTGTTAGTGTGTGTGTACGCGCATGCTGGTGGAGGCAGCTGAAGCCCTGTGGTTAAGTTGTGCCGGTGTGTGTGTGTCTGATGGTGTGTGTGTGTGTGTGGTGTGTGGTGGTGGGGGGGGGTGCAGCCAGTGTAGCAGAATGAGGCATGTCCTGCAGTCCTCCCCCCCCCCCCCCCCTCCCCACACCATGCCTAACCCCCCTGCCCCAGCTGGTGATTACAACAGCATCACGACACCATCGCCTCACCCCCTATTCATCATCACACTGCCTGTCTCTCTCCCTGCAGACGGCTGATTGGGGTCAGTTCTCTCCTTCTCTCATTATTCTTTTATGTTTTAACCTGTCCTACTGTGGAGGACTGCAGATACACACTGACCGTATATCTCACCATAGGCCTATATCGTGCTATAGGGCCCTGTGTGCCAAGGGCTGGAAATCTATCTGCTGGGCTGGAAATCTATTCACTAGTGGCGGGTGTGTGGAGTAGAATAGAGGTGCTGGGACACATTTATATAAAAAAAATAAGTCAAAAGAGTAGAAACAATAGTCATCTATTTGTAAAAATGTTTTTATTTCACTGCCATTTTACAGACGTACTGTTATTATTTTCTAAAATATATGATCATATTATAATGATGTTTCATGTTATTATTTCACTATGATGATTTTCTTCTAGCGCTTAAAATCGCTTCAGTCTAAAACGCGAGAACAGATCTTCTAACTTTAGTCAGAAACTCATTTACTGACATAGGAAGTCAGAAGCCATAAAAGAGAGCCACGGAGGGAAAGAGCAACGCAAGCATAAAGTATCCAGTTAAGTCGTCGAGACGGACACGTTGTGAAGGGGAAATGTGGAGCGATGTGACAATCTTCTCCTGTAAAGAGCAACTTTATTTCTGTGGAGAGACAGACACATTGCTCCAGCTAACAGGTCTCCCGAGGCCTTTTTTAAACAGAGTCCCTTGTGCTGTTAACTTCACACACTTCCTGTTCTGGGCGCTGGGCTCACATCGCTCTCCCTCTGGTCTGGTCTGTCTGTATGGAGAGGATACCTCTACCTTGGTTAGTATTGGTTAGCATAAGCTTACAGTTGTTTATGAGTGGTTAGTGGATTGGTATCAAGGGTTGTTTTGTGTGTGTGTGTGTGTGTGTGTGTGTGTGTGCGTGTGCGTGGGCGAGTGTGTGTGCGTGTGTGTGTTTGTGTGTGTTTTACCGTGATTTAGGTATGTGCTGATTTTTATCCGTACATACAGCACGGATTGTACTATACCATGTGTGCATGAAAATGCTTATCTAAGTGTATTCCAGCACTTTTGAAGAGAGCCTGAGTTTAATTCTCTGACATACTGTATTGGGAATGACATTGAGTGTTCCAGTGGGCATAAAGGGAGCTGATAGAATCTCCAGTCTCTCATCATGGTGCTAGAGAGGAGGATTAATAAGCACTGATGAATTCTCCACTGTTCCTTTGGGTTCAGCTGTTCCACGGTCATCGCAAACACACCACCGACAGCTATAATTAGAAAGACAGTATTTTAGCATTTTAGTCTCTTTTTTTTTGTGTTGATTTTCTTGAAGGACGCAAATCAGCTTTTTTACTTTTTGGCCAAAAGGAGGGGGGGAGAAGAAAAAATGTGTATTTATATGTGTACATGTTTTTAATTTTTTATTTTTTAACTTTTCTTCCCCAATCAAAAACAAGATAGCCTTGAGATGGTTTCCATGCTTGCGTTTGCATTAATAGGAAGGGATTAAAAAACATTTCACTAAACAGGTGGATCGCTAAGGTCAATGTCATTGCCAAGTAATAAGCCTTTCTGAATAATAAATACGTCCGTGTCACAGCTGAATTTCAATCACACATTATGTCATCCTCTCATCACCATATTCCCAAGGTCTCCCCTAAATAGGCCTAATTTGATTTCAGATTGTAGATGAGATGTTCTGTGTATCTGATTGCAATTTGCCAGTTAGGCCCAGGTAGCCACACACTGATACATGTTACATTCAGCCTAATTACTATGCAAAACCATGATGATAAAAGCACTCAGAAATGTTGCTCGCGTGTTTTTTTAAATTAATTAAATCAACCTATGAGGCTGTGGTCGTACAAATGTATTAATATGCGATAAAAATGAGTGTACATCAGTGCTCTGCATTGATCTGCTGGATCCATACCATAATGTACTTTAATGGAGCTGTTAGTTGATTACAGTGGCCTATAATCTATATGGACCTTATCAGGAAAATGGATGACTGTAGAGGAAGGAAAGGAATATTTCTTATATTCAGATGAACTGTCCTGTTATGTACGGAGGCCAGGACCATTCACCTCAGCTCTAGTCCCCAGGCTGTCCCATACCAGTTTATCTGTCACCAGTACCTGATGCTCTGCCAATTTAAGGATTCCACACTTTCTGAATGGATTTACTGGCTTATTTGAAATAAATCACTCTTGTTTGAGCTATTTAAAATTGTGCATTTCGATATTTGTGAAATGTTTATTTGGCCAATTGTAAAAAAAAATATATATATGAAAACAAATCCCATAACACAAGGTGTCTTTTCACATCTGTGGTTCCATCTGCGGCTCCAGTGCCACTGTGTTTGTGAACATGTGTATGTGTGTTATATACATTATGGGAACATCAGCACGTTCCTTACTGAGAACAGAGTTTAAACAGTCACTTAGTGTGTCTGGCCTCGGCTTGTTGGTTTTCACAAGTAAACACTCTCCATCTACTGCTGCAATACTAATGACAGAGAGCTCCCCCATCAGCACCTAACAAACAGACCTCTCTCTGTGTGTGTGTGTGTGTGTGTATGTGTGTGTGTGTGTGTGTGTGTGTGTGTGTGTGTGTGTGTGTGTGCGCGCGTGCGTGCGCGTGCGTGCGTATCAGGTGTGCAGGGGGCCACTGGGAGTTTTAATTACTGTCAGTCAGGAGGATGCAGGCTCGAGACGTTTGTACACAACAGCTTGCCAGGGCTTCTGTTTTCCTCACAATCCATATTCTGGATCTTTGCCTATAGGGAAAATGATGGAGGTGGAGGTGGCAGTGATACATTAAAAAGTCACTGTGATGTGATGCTGGATGCTGTATATATCTGCTCCATCCCAGCTCATCAGGACAAACAAAAAGAAGGATTCCCCCCCCCCCCCATCAGATGCAAATCTGGGCTTTGCCCTTGAGCATAATTGAAAGGCCTAATCACCCTGGTTCTCTCCCCTCTGGAGCCCGGTGAGGGAGGTGACTCTCATTTGCACTCTTACACAAAGAACCTCATTAGGTTTATCTTTACAGACTGGCCCGACTCGAGTGTGTAAATAACACACCTCACCGTCAGTCTACCACAGACTACACTGTGTTTTCTGCCAGGTTATGATAAAGGGTTTCTTCTTGAAAATGGACAGTTGGAAAGAGAAGGCTGTTGTATGTAGTCATCGTTCTAAATGGAGATAAGAGTGTCGGTTTGAAAGGCAGAAAGTGACAGGAACCCACAGTTTATGTCTTTACGTATTTCTTTTTTTTCTCTCCATCACTGTTTCCACAGTCGAAGGATGGCCCGTGCCTCCCTGCTCCATGCCCCACTTATTTATAGTGGGTATAGCTATACATTTCATTTCGAATATTTCACTACAATCTCCCAGACGGTCCCTTAAGTACTGCACATACAGCCTGACATATAGACTCGTCCTTCTCCCCTCTATGTCGATGACACTCAAGATATAGGATGTGAATGACAGACAGGACGACGTTGCTGCTGTTTGCTCCCCTCCCCTGACAAAACAGGTGTATTATTCTTTTATCTTTCTCGTCACCCCTCGCTTCTTCTTCTTTTTTTCCCTGCTTTAAACCTGGAGTGTCCATCTGTGTTTAAGACACGTTACATGTGGCTTCGTGGAATTTACAGTGTGGCTCCCGCAGTAACTCCATTTCACGTCCTGGTCTCCTGAGACCCACGGAAATGTCAAGCTGCAAGGCTTTGAAAGAGAGACGAGGAGGAGAGAGGAATGGGGATGGAGGAGCGGGGGAGAGGAGAGAGACAGAAAGGGAGAGGAGTGAAATCTGCTGGAAACAAACACTTATGAGCATTTTATGCTTGAGCAGCTGGGTGCAATTGTGAGCGGTGCGCGTGTGAGCGCTGCGCGTGTGAGCGGTGCGCGTGTGAGCGGTGCGCGTGTGGGTTGAGGTGCACCATGGGTGAAACACAGCAGGTCAAGGGCAGGGGGGAGGACGGGGGGACCTGGTGGCAGGAGAGCGTGTTCACCGTGTCACCGACGGTGTCACTGCCCACACACATGCTCATGACAAGCTGCCACTCTCTCAGAGAACATGTCAGAGAACATGTTTCTGAAGGTGCCATATTATTACGTGATGTTATGGTACTTAGCATTAGCAAGATGAGAGTAAGTGTAGGCTACATCCAAAACAGTAGTAGTGCAGCATTCATCTTACTCCATAGTGCTAGAATACTGCTAGGACTGCTGTGGGTTAGAGCCAGTGATTAGAGCCAGGGTTAACCTCTCTTTATAAAGAAGACCCAGCCAGCCAGTGCAGGTCAGGATCAATGGCCACTTCACAACTCATTTCCTTTTATGCCTCCTAAACCGCCCTGCTCCGCTCCCTACGACCGGGAAATAAATAGTGCTCGATCCATAGTCCTGGATCCGTAAAGCCCCCGGCTATTGCTACAGCTCAATGCCCAACAATAATTTATTTGCAGATGGCTTTTTTTCGTCTCTCTAAGAATGCATCGCAGATTTTTCACCCCTTAACAATAATTGTATTGAAACAGGCATTCTGTCATTGTTTGTTGCCCACTCCCCTGTCATTGACTAACAATAGACTAGCAGGTCGTTAATACGGCGAGGTGGAGTGGCCAGTCACTGAAGGTGCATACATAATGCCTGGGTTCGTGATGTAGAGTATGCTGGGGGGAAGGAAGTTTTAAAAAAAAACAACGTCCTTAAAGATGCAGTTGTAGAGAGTAATGCATTGCCGCTTGCCTCACACAAGCGATTCCCCAAAGCAAGTGGCTTAGACGTTTGATAGCCTGCGACACCGCTATCCATTTAACAGAGCTTAAAAATAACACATATGCATATGCCCTACGTCTTAAGCTGACAACCAAGAGGCAGGATTTGCTAGAAGGCAGCTTTGGAGCGTTGTGAATTTAACAAGCATGTCTGGTATTACAGTTTCTCTCCGCTTTGGCCATGAATAGTCACAAATCAGCCTCCGAAACGCCTGCCTTGCAGTTGTTGTTTTTCCTTCCCTCCTGTAACAAATATTAAAATGATCCAAATCTTGTTAAAGGGGATGACTAGAAGTAGGCAGCTCCAGTGTCCGCGGTCCTTAGCCCTTTTCTTAACCCCAACAGTTTCCACAATCCGTTGACCAAACAGCAGATGTCAGCTAGCAGTCTCTGCTTCTTATGTACGAACACTATCAGGTGACTCCAAACAGAATCTTCCTCCTGAATATGTGAATGGTCTGTTCCCCCCTGAAAGCTGTGGCTGGAAGCCTGCTAAGGGAAGGGATGCTCATCATCCACCCACAGCCTCCCAACCAACGCTGTATACATATGTAGTAGGGGCCTTTTTCCTCTCTCAGCTGGCTGCTCTTCTCCTCTTCAGGGCTTTTCGAACAAACGCAGTAAATAAGCCCGGGCCTCACCTCGACCAAATACCCAAGAGGCTTTTCAAACAGACATACATGTCACTTAGCTCTGGCTTTACGGTCTGCCTTTCTCACTAGCGGGCTTTCGTTTGAAGCGCCCCTTGTTGGTCCAGAGGCCTTAGCCGCTGACGTTCCCGATCCATTTCCTCTCCTGTCATTCTGGCCCGGACGTCTTCATCACTTCTTCAGCCATTCTGGGTGTCTCTCTCGTCTCCTCTCGTCTGGTCTCGCCCCAGTTTAAGGGAGGCCATATGGAGGTAAGAGTAGAAGACCCACAGCAAAGGACCCCAGCCTTGCAGACCAGCCAGACCCTCTAAATGAAGCTGTTCTCTGTTCCCCCATCCCCAGCAGCCTGCCAGTCCTCATCAAGGCCCTAACCACTGGTTATTTACCCGCACTGGGACAACTTAACTGGGGTTGAATTGATCAGTGAGAGCAGTGGGAAGCTGCTTCGTTGTTTCAGCCTGATAAGGGAAGGCTATGAGCATATGCAGAACATGCTTTGTGGTATGCGTAGCAGCGTTTCAAGCTCGAGTAGACACTAAGCTGATATTGGGTTTCACGCTTGAGTCTTTGTGCACGAGGCACCAATGAAAATGGGACGATTTGATTGTTTCTGCATATGCATTTATCAGAAGTTTACATGATAAATATACATTAGCTGAGTGACTTGGCCATGCGTGGGATTGTTTCAGTGATATTGCTGCTTTATGCGTTCACTTTCACCTGTTTGGACTTCATCATCCAATTCCCTATGAAAATGATAATCGTAATTTGCACAAATGTCAAATTTTTGTACCCCAAACGAGTTTCTGTCGTTTGTCAGCCATGGGCTTTTGTCAATGTTGTTAGAGTGCAGAAATATTGCTTCTTTGGTACAAGTTTTTATCATCCTCATAATTTCACAGTTGATTTCCTATATTTCAGACTTCAACATCGCAGTGTGTTTATCACTTTCTGCGCGAACTTTAACTACATTATAGGTTCAATAGCATCAAAGATATACAATGCATGATCATCTGAACAATGTTGAGGATTGAGACTCTTACAGTATGAAATCATCCCCCTTCCCCTTTTTCTATATTTCTATGCAGTAGCTCCTTCCTTCGCTATAAATTATCTGTCATTTCTTTTTGATGTAGATTCAAGTCAGAGGTTTTTTTTAATAACCAGTGTAATTGTGCCGGCCTTGTGTGGAGTGCTGTGGAGGGAGTGATCGTGCTTTTGGCACATTTATCAAAGCCTTAAAAAAAAAATACAAAATGCAAAAAGCCCCCGCTTCTCACATGGACACACTAAGTGAGCGACACAGTGATACATTTTCTTGTTAGGAGAAATTACATCCACTGACTTGAGTTACTTCAGCATGAAATTGAAAAAGAAGCATTTCTCCTGAATTTCCATTCTTGATTCAATGAAAGATGTAGATTAGCCCTTTGGATAGGGGAGGAAAAGAATGAAACTAAAGAAGTATGACTTTTTTCACGCTAGGAGGTTATTCTTATGAGCGTGTTATAGGATGCCGGTGGAAAGGGGCTTTTTGTTTATGGGAGCAGGGGTATCGTCAGCCAGGTAGTGGTCCGAAACAAATATATTTCACGTTGTTTTTTTCCACCAGTGTGTGTGTGTTTGCGTACGCGCATGTGTGTGTTTGTGACTGCTTGTGTCTAGGCCTGCAGATGTGTTCACTGGTGTGTGTGTACGTCTTTATCAATGGGGCTTGTGCTCCTCTCATTTCCCACCTTAACCATGCACAACTCTCTAGACGGAGCAGTGTGATGATAGCGCTTCCAGAGCCATAGTTCCTCTCCTCCTCTCTCCCTCCCAGCCTTCCTCCACTTCCCAGCCTCCCTCCACCGCGGGCAGGCAGGCAGGCAGGCAGGCAGGCAGGCAGGCAGGCAGGCAGGCAGGCAGGCAGGCAAGGCAAGACACTGATTGATAGACGCGGTGTGTCAGAGAGGAGAAGATAAC
The DNA here is from genome assembly GCF_045791955.1 of Oncorhynchus clarkii lewisi. Taxonomy (NCBI): domain Eukaryota; kingdom Metazoa; phylum Chordata; class Actinopteri; order Salmoniformes; family Salmonidae; genus Oncorhynchus; species Oncorhynchus clarkii. The sequence goes on along the minus strand of NC_092167.1, from coordinate 20,434,193 downwards.
TGTATCTATCGCAGCTCACTTAAAGGTCAGACACACGGAGTAATTGGAATATGCACAAGACAACTGGATGAGATAGAGTGGTGGGGATGGTACGTGAAGAGAAGGAGGTGTTGGAAGCGTAACTCCATAAGCAGGGAAACAGTTGACGGAGATGCATTGGCCCTCCACGGCTAGATGTAGTGGCCATTAACTTCAGTGATCTTTGGTGGAACCGGGCGTTCATTGAGATTGGGCCCCGGAGATCCATCACTCTGGCATCTCGGATGGGCCGGAGGCTCTTCCCATAGAGGCTAATGACAACACAGGACCCAGGTAATCGAACAGAAAACAACCACTTTCTGGCCACCTACAGTAGGTGAAGGTGTGCTGAGCGAATCAGTGCACAGTGTTGTCTTACTAATTCTTTCCTTGTTGTTTGTGTCGCCATTGTTGGTGACTTGGCTACAAATATGAGAAACAGCCTAGCCCAATACAACTGCTGTGTGCCCTCTATATTCCAGCCCATACACAGAGTAGCCTAGCTCCACACTCAGCCCAATGGCAATTGGGTTAGTCATGCAGTCATTAAGGTTAAGTAATTTACAGCTAAGGTCAGAGTTGCATTTAATCGACCCTGGAGGTAACACTTACCACACAACCTGAGCCCCAGCCAGGTCCAGACTCACTCTATTGACCTGCAGCATGAGAGCCTCCGAGGGGGTGTAATCAACTGGCTACAGCAAAGCACACTGGAGCTGATTATCCCCGTTGTCTAAAAGCTCAATTTCTGTGGAAGGGAAGAGGCAAGGTTTCAATCTACTTAATGCCAACGAAAGATGCTCTTGTCATTCATGGACAGTATATGATTCCTGGTTAAGTCCACTTTGGTTGATACCCAATGATAAGCAATAGGGGTGCGTCAAGGTGATTTGGTAATGATGGGTGTTAATGGGCGGGATTAAACCCGCAAACAAGCTCAAGGATAGTTAGTTAATAAAACATTCAGATATGGGCCCAGGCCTGTTTTTGGCATTGGTAACAATGAGTTGGATGTGGTGAAGCTTTACTCTCATATTTCATATTTTCATTTCAGTTCGATTTTGTTTACAGTCCTATTATGACTCAAGGTTTTTGGCAGTGTGTGTGTGTGTGTGTGTGTGTGTGTGTGTGTGTGTGTGTGTGTGTGTGTGTGTGTGTGTGTGTGTGTGTGCGTGCGTGCGCGCGTGTGCGTGTGAGTGTGCATGTGCGTGTCCACATGTGTGTCTCTGTGTCTGTGTCTGTGTCTGTGTCTGTGTGTGCATGCATGTCTGTGTGTGTGTTTATCATTTTAGGCATGTGTATTCTTATTGACATCCTGCACAAACACATCATCTTCCGTCGATGCTGTTGAAAGGTTCCCTGCACTCCTGTGCCGTAGTCAGAACGCTCGTAGCCTCCGGCCGTCCACTTTGGCGTGGGAGCCTCTTAGTAACTCCCCGTCATTAAAGACAGACACAAACAGAACACTGATGAAGGAAAACAACTTCATTCTGTCTTCCCCTAGCGCTCAGAAACACACACGTTTTAGCTACAATCCATTGCTTTCCAAGCATTGCTGTTTCCACTGGCCTGCCCTGCTCTAAATGAACTGTAGATGCTTTTAATGCAACGTTCAATAGTAGGTATTCTTCCAACTGTGTGATGTTCAGCCATCTGGAACTGTGAAAAGAAGATGGATCATAATCACTTGAAGGGGAATCAAGTGTGTGCCTGAACCATTAAGAAGTGGTAGGGTGCAGACAAACACAGGCATACACATACACACACACCCCAACACATATACTGTATACCAAGGGGGGGCAAAGTACAGCTTGCAAGACATTTAAAAAAATATATATATATATTTAAAATTTCCCCCAATTTCTAGGTATCCAATTGGTAGTTACAGTCTTGTCCCATCGCAAAGGTCGAGAGCCGTGGTCGAGAGGCAAAGGTCGAGAGCCGTGCGTCCTCCGAAACACGACCCAGCCAAGCCGCACTGCAATCTTGAGACAATGCTCGCTTAACCCGGAAGCCATACGCACCAATGTGTCAGAGGAAATACCATACACCTGGTGACCGTGTCTGCGTGCTCTAGAGCTCGATGGGACAAGGAAATCTCGGCCTGCCAAACCCTCTCCTAACCCGGACGACGCTGGGCCAATTGTGCGCCACCTCATGGGTCACGGCCAGCTGTGACACAGCCTGGGATTGAACCCGGGTCTGTAGTGAAGCTTCAAGCAATGGGATGGAGTGTCTTAGACCGCTGTGATTTTAATTGATTTTAACTGGTCCCCCCAAAAATGCAGCCCTCCATTGAATTTCAAAATCCCGATGTGGCCCTCAAGCCAAAAGGTTTGCCCACCCCTGCTGTGTACACACACACGGGGCA